>NC_139045.1:4267298-4731385 GCF_965140915.1 Aythya marila | reverse complement strand
TGTTTTTTGTTTTTTTTTTTGTGGGGGGGGGGAGGGAGGGAGTCAACAACCATCAAAATCCCATTTCCATTTTTTCATTTCCAATGAAACCACCCTTACATTATTATAAATACATGTACAATGAAAGGAAGGGCAAGAGGACACAGTACTGGAAAACAAGAGACCAACATTTATAGTCTTCATTCAGACAACATTCAGAGGACCTCTTCAAAAGCCAATATTTGATTTATGTTGTTTTTTACAAGCATTCATAATGATCTGAATTCTTAACACATATCTTTCCTCCATTTTCTATTGCTGCAGATCTGCCCTTAGCCATAAGTCAGCGACTTCTACCATGACTTCCCAAATAACTGTAATACGGAAAGTTCTACTACGACTTCACAAAAAAGGCTTCAAGCATTGAGGAGAAAATAGAAGTGGAAATAGTAAGGGGTACACACTCAGGAAGGGGCTCAAAGAAACAGCAATGCTTCTGGGCTACATGCAAAGTTCCCAAGCCAGGGAAGAAGAATCCAGATTTTTGATGACATTTAAATAACCCAAACAATGCCACCACTGCAGAAAAGACCTGTTGCAGCAGAAGCTGGCAACAATCAACCCTGTAATGTCAGTTGGGCTGTGAGAGTCCTAGGTCACAATGGAATTGTCTTCTTCAGGCTTCCTAAGGAACCAGAGATGTCAAACTCAACAACTCCAACCAGATGGAGCTACCACAGCAGACACTGGTAATAACAACCTTTTAGATACTGTCACCACTTTTCTACATTTCCAACAGAACAACTATAGCCATGGGCTAAAGCATTCTGGCAGGTAGAGGACTGAATGAAGCTTGCAAGATCCCACCTCTGTTTTGATTTTGGGTAAAACAACACACCATGCCTTCATCCCTACAGGCAGCTATGGCATCCACAGTAAGGCTGTAACTGGCAGCATAAGGAAAGAGTGGCCTTGTGGAGAGGAGAAGAAAAGTGAACCAGTCAGTCCAACAATAACTAAGCAAATTCAAAACACAAATACATG
This sequence comes from Aythya marila, assembly GCF_965140915.1. NCBI lineage: Eukaryota > Metazoa > Chordata > Aves > Anseriformes > Anatidae > Aythya > Aythya marila. The sequence goes on along the minus strand of NC_139045.1, from coordinate 4,730,362 downwards.
CGCCAACTTAGTTAATCATATTTTCACAACTGCATGACAAGCCATACATTGTCTAAATTAGCTCAACTCCTGCAACTTGTTTTGAAGATAAAATTTGATTGCATCATGTAACAACAAACTACCGGGGATAAGTTTGACTTTTGTTTCTTTGAAATTTGGGTCATGACTTTCACCTTTACCAAATTACAAGCTGCTGACTGGACCAACATTCCCCAGTCTAACCTATAACTGCCGCAAAATATTAGGATCAGGTATGCCGAATCCTAAGATAAGAAGTTACAAGGAGTATTAAGAAACACAATACCATTTCAAAGTTCCTACGCTCATTTTAGTTGTGTCCACTATGCAAGCCCTAAACTACTGAGCAATGTGGTTTTGGCATTTGCTAATCTTGGCCACGTTTGCAGCCAATGTTTACATATGCTAGTTTACAATGCCAACATCTCACTTTGCATCAATTTTACAAGTGTTCACAAGAATTTCCAGTGAATCTGACAGCTTCTACCTCTGAAATTATATTCCCTTCTCTTTTTTATATTTCATTCTTCCCATGGGATATAGCTGACTTATGGTGAAACCTTTAAAACACAAACAACTGCCCAACAGCTACCAACAAAAGACTCGTACTGATCTTTCTTTGACTCCCCTTATATTCTCCAATTTTTGTTACAATATTCCAAGGCAGAGGAAATGAAACTTGAATATTTGACACAATAACTGCCTGACTTAATAAATGCTATGTAAATGGATGTAACTTGAGAAACGTAAAATTCATGTATATAACAATCTAGATAAACAGCTCAGTTAACATTCATATCAACAAGTAAATTGTAAGTGAACCCTGCCATCAATTCATACATTTGTACTCAGGACTCAGTGGTTTGTGCCAATACATAAACCAGACATGTCCATAAACTGCAGGCAGGAGAGCACAGTCTACCCAAAATGTGTCAAGAAATTGAAGGTTTGTAGTATAATAACTGTAATTTAGACATGCATCTTAATTTCTCATGCAATGCTCCTGCTGAGATTAGGATGGGGGTGCTTTTTTGAACTTTACAATATTGCTCATAAAAATCATCAGATAATTACAGAAGCTGCAAATGGGTCTGTGCTAACTAATTCATTACACAGGAAGAAACATAGGGCTCAGTGTCCCATTTAAGACAAGGTCTCCTCATCCTTTACCTGACATCCTTACATCCTTGCACTCATTTTTTAATCAATAAGACTGTCCTCTTCCCTCCTCTTTTTTTTTTTTTTTTTTTTTTTTTTTTTTTTTTTTTTGCAAAACCACAAATTTAGACATAAAAGATTCCACGGTACAAAGTGTGTGACTGTGTACCCATTGCTTGAGCATGACAAATCAAGGATCAACCATAATATAATTTAAGCAAATATAATCTGAATCAACTACTGTGTAATTCCTGAGAATTGAGTAGCTGCAACACATTCAACAAGGCCAAGTGCCAGGTCCTGCACCTGGGGCACAACAACCCCAAGCTGAGCTACAGGCTGGGAGATGAGTGGCTGGAAAGCTGCTTGGCAGAGAAGGACCTGGGAGTATTGGTTGATAGTTGGCTGAATATGAGCCAGCAGTGTGCTCAGGTGGCCAAGAAGGCCAACAGCATCCTGACTTGCATAAGAAGCAGTGTGGCCAGCAGGGCTAGGAAAGTGATTGTCCCCCTGTACTCAGCTCTGGTGAGGCCGCACCTTGAGTACTGTGTTCAGTTTTGGGACCCTCACTACAAGAAGGACATGGAGGTGCTCGAGCGAGTCCAGAGAAGGGCAACAAAGCTGGTGAGGAGCCTGGAGAACAAGTCTTACGAGGAGCGGCTGAGGGAGCTGGGATTGTTCAGCCTGGAGAAAAGGAGGTTCAGGGGTGACCTTATTGCTCTCTATAGGTACATTAAAAGAGGCTGTAGCAAGGTGCGGGTTGGTCTATTCTCCCACATGCCTGGTGACAGGACGAGGGGGAATGGGCTAAAGTTGCACCAGGGGAGGTTTAGGTTGGGTATTAGGAAAAACTTCTTTACCAAAAGGGTTGTTAGGCATTGGAAAGGGCTGCCCAGGGAAGTGGTGGAGTCACCATCCCTGGAGGTCTTTAAAAGATGTAGAGCTTAGTGATATGGCTTAGTGAAGGACTTACTAATGTTAGGTCAGAGGTTGGACTAGATCTCAGATGTCTCTTCCAACCTAGATGGTACTGTGTGATTCTATGATTCTGCGATTCCAGAAAGACCAAGGATATGGTGATATGGTGACAGAAAAACTTGTCATGTTACTAAAGATTAAAAAAAAAAAAAAAAAAAAAAAAAAAAAAGTTTCTGGTAAAGTAAAAAGCCTCCTAGATACCATTTATTGTTTATAGCATCATAAGTATTTTCTGAACATAAGCCCTCATTGCCTTCCTTGTCTAGGTGTCTAGGGTACACATTCTTATTCTCCTACCTGCTAATTAAGCATCTATTTACTGGTATTAGTTTTGATGCAATACTGTAAATAAAAACAAACAAAAATCAACATAATGGAAATTCCACAAAATGGAACTTGTAAAACAGCACATAATAACACAGACAAGAAAATCTAACAGTGCCAAGGCTCTCATTTTATAAGAAAATACAGAGAATTTGTTTTCCATAACACCAGAGGTGCAAGGAAGATGTGGACATATAACCTGGGCTTACATCAAAGACAGAGACATGAAAATTTTAGCTAGCCCTCATAATTGCAGGAAGGCATTTGCAAATACAACTGATGTGTGCCCTGCAGAATCAAAATTCCTCAAACTGAACACTTAGCTTTTGATAGTATTACTGGTACATTTTCTATTTACAAAATGATTTCAGGATTTTTTGGAGTTCAACCTATGTTAGAAAAGCTTTTTTAATAAATAAATAAATAAATACCAGTTTCAGTGTTCAATCCTTGGTATTTAAAAATAAAAAAAAAAATAGAGAGAGAGAGACCTGTCTTTGATATGGATTGTTTTGAGCCTCCTTCCTGATACTCCACCAGATCCCTGTTTCATTACACTCCCACATTAGATTGGAAAAAGCAACATGTGCCATCTTATAGTATGACTAAGATTAACTCATCCTCCAGTATCTCAGGTAGGCTGCTCTGCATTCCTTGACATTCACAGTGCCTCCCAAATTCTTTCTCCTCTTCTATTTGCTGTTTCATTAAGAACAAACACTTGGGGTCTTGATCCATCCTACATGAGACTACTAAAAAGTAGATTAATTCTGTATCTCTGCTATATCCTCTCCAACAGCAATGTGTACTTGTGTGCATATGTCCGCACAAATGAGCATGCTCGTGGTGGAATTTAGATACAAGACTGCATTTTTATCAGAGCAAACACTTGGTATCTGAGTGTTTATGTCAGACATGGCAGAAAAAAATCAACATATATCATGGTAACTATGGAATAAACAAAAAGGAGTCTGCTATCAATAGACGAAAATATTTATGAGAAATCATGATGGGCTTCTTGATAGAAGTTCAATAGCTGATAACATTCAATAATAAGACAAAGTGCAGTTGATTAGGGTCTTTTACTTTCAGCAGTAAATATTCACTGAAGTCAACAGAAATGACCCCACAGGAATTCAAGGAGCAATGGATTAAGCAACTATAAACCAGCACGCTTGGGAGACAGGAAGACAAAGAAGAATGAAAGGCTGCCTACAGCAAGTTTTACAATAAAAAGAATTAGAATGCAAACAGTTTTCAAAGTAGATTGCTTCACCTTTTCCTCAGAAGAATTGCATTTATTGTTGTGTCAAACTACTGAAGTGGGAAAGAAGTTATAGCTATAAACAGTTTTTATTGCCACAGACTTCACACCTTCTATTTTGCATTGAACATTAAAAGGGATATGAAACAAAGGAGAATAAATAACTAGACCTGCTTAACCCCCCAATTATTCCCTTTTATTAGAAAAGCAATAGCATGGTACTCTTCAGAAAAAAACTCTTCAGAAGAGTTTTCTGCACTTGCCTGTGAGGACTTTATCAGTAAGCAGCCCTTAAGTAGACTGTACCAATACAGAGTTATTTTGCTGAAAGGGTAGGATATCCATCTGGCCCGCAGCCTAAGCAGATATGTTACCTACTGATGCCTTGAACCGATCAAAACATTCTGCTTTATGGAAGCAATTAACATACTCAAAAAAAAAAAAAAAAAAAAAAAAAAAAAACTAACTCGGAAAAACAATAACAAAACAATAATTAAAATAAAAAGAAAAAAGAAAAAGACTTGAAAGGGAGACCACTATAGTCAAGTGGAATTTAGGGCTTATAAAACTGCAGGGATTATGGAAGTATATTCTGGCTTTCTTTTGCAACACAATAGAAATTAAAGAGAAAAATATATGCTTCCTGCCAATCAAAGTCATGAAATCTTTTTTCCAGATTTTTTAGATAAAAAATAGACCATTAAATATTTTTATACTTCTATAAGCCAGCTCTATCATTTATTCCTAGAAGTGTAGAAAGAAAGCAGCTCCTTTCAGGGAGTTAACAACTTCCTGTTATTTTCAGGATTATTCACATTCTAACATTTTATTTTATTTTATTTTTCCATCTAAAACATGAACAGTGGCTTCTATAATTCAATGACCTCTGGTGCTTCCTTGGTTACTTAGTGGACTGATAGATAATTCAGCTGAAATGACAGCGTCTTTTGGCCATTTGTCTTTTTTGTGCAACTTAAAAGAACCTTTTTGATGAGGATGACAGGCTGAGCTTCAAGCATTTTGAAGAAAACAGACAAAAGAAGAAAATAAGGGAAGGGGAGAATTTCAAAGCAATAGAGATTCACCACTGCCAGTCACTATCTACAAGAGGACTTGTGGTCATTGAAGTCATTGTGTGTCTTAGAAGCTCCCTAACCTTGTGTATCTATCATCTTTACTCTTTCCATTTACTACTTTGAAGATGCACAGCATGAAAATATATAGCAGGCAGATCATCCTTTGAACAGCAACAGGGTCAAGGAGATTTATGTATTTTATTAACAGATGCTACATTTCCCTACATTTTGTAGGGAGTCTACAAAAAAGTCATAAACAAGCAGACAGTGAAATAAAAGCAAAACAATTCAAGGAAAATAAAATAACTTGATGTGACCCATACACATTTCATTCTGTTTCCATAAATTTCCCTACTCTGCCATTTTTCTCTACCTGGAGGGAATTAAAAATAACACTAAATTCATTATTAAAAGACTAAGAATATATTCAAAGAATTTATTACTAAAATTCTGGTATCCTTTTTGAAGAATTTCAGCTCACACTTGCTACCATATCAAAGCATATTTACATTAAAGTAAGCAAAGGCTGAACTTTTATATAATTGAGAAAAAAATGGGTAGCTCACAAGTAAGGTTTTGTAGCCAACATACATTTGCTGTATTTCAAAACTAAATTTCAGCATAAAGGTTTTTAAAACAAATTAATAATAAAAATATAAAAAACAGTTGAGGTCATTTCCATTCTTCCATTCACTGCAGTGAACCAAAAGTACCTGCATTTATTTCATAGTGATAGTCCTGAGTTTCAATAAGTTTTTCAAAGGCACTTCATCCTGTGCATACACTTCTTTCTTTTCCAAACTTTACTACTCAGCACAAGATACATTTGTTCTTTCAAGGTAATAGGATGCCAAAGAAAGATTTATATGTATATATAAATAAATATATATTTGGTGTTCTCTACAAACTCTAATATAAAATATTATTGTAAAAAAAATAGTGTGTTAGATTACTTAAATCATGGTTAGAAGGACAATGGCAATAAAATATTAGTATAAAGCCACTGCTGTGTAAAATATTGCCCAAGGGCAATATTGAAAGGCTTCTGAGAATGCAAGATAACCTTAACAGCTTAAGAGCAATGAAATTATTTCACAACCTCGGTAACTTTTTAACCAGAGGGTATCCTAAAGATTGGGCAAAAAAAATGGTATTTAAGTGAAATACCAACATACATTTCCCTGAGGATCTCATCCTTTCCCACTCCACCTCACACATCCCGTAGACCCTCAAATTGTTCCTGTGTTACCAGCCATCACAGCTCCCTGGGTACCCAAACAAACCTTTTTGCAAGAACTACCTCACAAATATAATGATAAAATCTACACTGCAGAAATCCATCTGAGGCAACTTGTAAGTACTAGGTCACTGCAGATGTCTCCAAACTATCCTACCTACAACTCAATGCTAAAAGAGGCAAGGACTTTGACATTAAGCCATAGCTCAAGCCTTGATGGGGATGTGTCAACCCTTAATCTCAGATTAATTTATTTGAACTGAATGAGTATATAAAGGCACATAAAAGTAGTATATAAAATAACGTACATACTAAAATAAGACAAATGCTAGTGGAAGAGCTAAGCTTTTCATTTCTCATTCTCAATTTCCTCATATAAACCAGGGGAAAACTACAATGACTTCCTTCACAGAGCTATTTTGAGAACAGTTCAGACTTGTGAAGTTTGAGCTGAATCTGAGTAAATGCAAAGGAATTTTTATATCAACTACAAACATACACACATATTTATACATAGCTGTATGTAAAATTGAGATGACCAAAGATATTTTTGTAACCTTTAAGGCTGGCACCATCTTTCTTTTATACAGGAAGCAATTTAGGACAACATAAAGTTTATGAGAAACAAAACATTTTTTTCCTCAAGACTAATAGTTTGGTCTGCAAAATTCAGAACATCTTCAGGGGAAATTACACACATATGTATACATATACATAAATGGATATTTATTCTTTTTGGCAAATGACCACTAACAGACATACTGTGCATATAACTGGATTGTATTTCTGAAAATACGTGATTGTCTTACATGTTTCTAAGCAGCTCACAACTCTTGGATGTTACTGATTGATCTCCACAAAAAAGATTATTGGGAACTTCAATGCTATAACAGGGACAGCTTAAGCATTTTTCACATGTAGAATTCTGGATTAAAGCTCACAAAAAGAATGGCAACTTCCATGCTATGATTAATAACATTACTAGAGTTACATAAGACACTTCAACGGAAGTAATTGCTGCTTTTTCTATTTTTTCTTCTCTATCCTCCAAAACTGACTCATACTTATATAAAAGAACAGCACATCATCACAGCTCTTCATGCCAGCACCCTCACTAAGAACCTGAAACATTTCTGCTAACATCTAAGGCTGCTTATAGTCATATTTCAATTGACAAATGCATCACTTTGTAATGAAGAAAAACAATCAAACTTTTAAGCTTCTGATAGAATAAACTGTGAAACAAACAAACAAAAAAAACCCAACACACAACCACAGTGCTGTCAGAGTCATAGAAATATTTAACTTCCAAAATCTGAAAACAGAATTTCAGCTAGAAGTCTGAAGTCAAAAACTCTCAAGTCTGCTCCAGTTCACAGAACTTCCAACTTCCACCAAAGTCACCAGGGCTCTGTACTGATAGTTAATCAAGGAAACTCTGATAGACTGTCATAGGGTTTTCAAAATAAGGTCTTTGATATGATAGGATTATCTTTAAGTCACGATAAGGTTGATGAAATACATATTTTCTATAATTCTTCATTTCATTTCTTAACACTATCAAGTCTACTGGGATCTGCAACAAATTGAACTGGAATTCAAAGCTGAATGCAGCATGATGATCAGTAAAAACAATAAACCAGTAGGAGGTTAATACTGAATTAAAAACACGTGCAGCAGGACAGTAAAATACTATATAATATTCCTGAACACAGTGCAATATTTTGCTTTGACATAATTCATAATAAAACACAGAACACTCCTATATTTCTGCCATCTGTAGAAGAGCATGAAGAAAATATAAAGGTCATTTGATAAAGAAATGATTTAGGAATACAGGAAATATTTCAGAGTTCTTAATTATATTTTGACAACTCTTTGTACATCTTATATTGGAACCACAATACTAGGCTTGCAATTGCATTTTTGTACTCAAATGTACTCTGTTAAGCTAAGCAATGCTACACCAAATTAAGGATTACATGTCATTTTTGTTTCACAGTTCTTCGCTTACTGTCAGAAGATCTAGTATGCCTTGGTGACAGCTGCAACTTCTAGATGAGTAAGTGGAATGCTAAAGTGTGATTCCTCACAACATTTATGCTAACATATGAAACAAGTGAAGTAGACCTTCACATTTACTTTAGTAAAGCAAATAAAACCAATTCTTTTCAGAAATTAATGATGCCACACCATAAGGAAATGTTGGTAACACCCTACAAATGGAAAGGTCTCCCTTATGTTTCCTTTTAGAGGGTTTATGTTTTCTTTTGTTTATTTAATCTATGATTTGGATTTTCAAAGTAACCGTACCACAAATGGTCATTATGTGAACTATGAGATGAGGGAATCAGTTTAAAATTTTGAGACCAACTTGACTGTTCCAAGAATTCATCCTCCTCACTTTATATAGCTCATAAAGCTACTCTGGAAGGAGTTCTTCAAATTTTGAAAAAGAAGAAAACTTAATAAAAACAGACATCCAGAGCTGACATTAGCTCGCATGAAGAGCCCTCTCTACAGAACACATATTCATATTTTTTGCTTGTGGATAATCAAAACCTAATTTAACTGCATAACTGCTAAACTGGAATATTTCAAATTTGCCTCCCCCACGAATCAGCACAGTTGGGATGGCCTCCACTTTGGCTATCTGACGTTCAATGAACACAGCTCTAACAAGTCTGTATTTTCCCAAGCTAAATTCACTTAGCAGGGTACTATAGGGAAGTCATTAATCTGCCATTAGAGGCTCCTTTGCAAATCCTGGCAAAAGGGTGGGAAAATAAAGTAAAAAAACATGTTGGAAGCTGAGCACAATATCCAATACTCCAAGAATTTGGCTTGTTGATGTCTGGAACTTACTCACCTCAGCCTTTTTAAATTATGTGGGGTGCTTCCTTTTCTTGGTGCAACTGATAGCCCAGCATCACTTGCCTCTGAGTTGCCAATTTTGTGCTTTCTTCTCCACAAAGCAAAGAATCTGCATATTTGCAGTAATGCCATCTGCTTAGCTGCAAAAGCATTTAACATTCATAGCTATCCTGGTTTACACACATACATAAGTCTACCAGGGGAAATGGAAGAGATTTTTGTATTTTAAAAGTGCTTATTGTTGTTGTCAATTCATTTCAACAAAATTAACTTCAGCTTTATCAAAACTGAGAAAGCAACACACTTTAAAAAGCAATTAAATACATTAATTCCATATGGAAAGATAATTTCTTCGTTTGGGTCATAAACATTTATGTGCACATCAGACACAGTAAACAAGAAATTTTGAGCATTTCTCCTCCTACATTCTCTGATGTGGTTCAAAATGACTGAGCCATACAGTTATAAAACTAATGAGAGATGAGAACTAAATCCTTGTTTTTTATTTGGAAACTAACATAAACGAAAGGCCATGATGGTGACATTTGCATCCTCAGGTTCACAAGTCAATATTGGTTGTTCCATGAGATCACACAATTTCACTACCCTTCAGGAGTTCTATTACAGCTTTAGAAAGGAAGGAAACTTAGTATAAGCTTGTTAATTTATGTGATGCTCATAGTTAAGATTAATTTTTGATCTCAAAAACGATAGCAAAATTTTAATAGCTGCAATAGGATCAAGTATTTGGCTTTTTTATTGGTATAGATTCAAGTAAGAAACAAACTTCTGAATATTGTGTTTGTCTGTATTTCTGTGTCTACCTGGCCATAAGATGAGAATAATAATTTTTCTACATTAATTTGTACTGTTGTATATGAGCCCAAACTCTCAGGTTAAGCTTAATCTTATTTTCACTTACACAGGTGTAACTCTAATTAGTTTGGCCTTGAGAACAGCAGGTGAGAGGAAAAGTATGACTTGAATATTTGCAAGTTTGAAGTTTTCACATTTTAAACTCACCTAGGAAGAATTTTTTGAAAGGACGAGTAAACCTGTTATTTACTCCTTTTCAGTATTTATTCTTCTTTACAAAAGTCAAACAAACCATTCATTCCATTTGAAAATACACTTCCTCTGTAACTTTAAGTACCTGCCTCTACATGATGTAGAGAATCTATTTTGCTATATTCAACACCCACTGACATCAGTAATACCTAATTCAGGACCTGGGCAACACCGTAGCTCTTTGCACTATTTACATGCTAGAAATCACTTCTAAAAAATTGATTCCAAGTCTTTAGATGAAGGATGACACTGGGCTCCCTTTAAATCACAAAAACACAGTACATCCTGTGATTTTACACGAACATAGTCTGACTTCTGTATAAGTAATTACAGTTTTACAGAAGAAATCAAGATGCACAAAATTTGTTGGAGCAATTTCAAAACAAAAACAAAATTTTGAGCGACTGTACCTGTTCTTTGTTAACAAACTGTTAGAGTTTGATGGCAAAATTTGACCTGCAACATGTAACTCAAAAGCAGATGGCATTTTCATATTTAAACTGAGTCATTCCATCCTTCAGCAGGATCAAAGGCTTACAAAAGAGCTTAGGCTATCAGCTGCTACAAGACAAACACCCTACAAGATCATTCTCCAGAACATGAACAGCTGATGGCCTGGATAAAACCACTGTGCTTCTTTCAGGAGCAGTAACTTTACAACACTGTGTATCTCAAGGTGATGCACTATTTCGCCAGTCCCCTGCTGATTCTGTCCTTCAGAAGTGCCTCTCTCCCCCTCTCTCCACAAAAGAAAGGGAAGCTCTAGGCGTTCCTAAAGGCAAACTGCTGGGAACAAGGAATATGCTTAAACCTCAATTTATGTTGATCAGAACAAAAGAAACAAGCCCAAGTCCAAGGGTCTAAACAGGCAGAAAACATTTTGCATCATTAGTCAACAGAGCATATTGTGTACTCCCAGCTTTTAAGTTCCCAGCTTAAAAAGCTATTGAAACACATACAAGATCACTTTACCTTATCAAATGTCACAGTATTGAATGACGTTTACTTACTAGAGGAATACTCCACAAGTCTTGGAGTACAGATGGCTATCCAAACTACCAAAACTCAAGAAGAAACTCAGCAGGACTTAAAATACATTTTCTCTGCACAAAACTGTCCATTTCCCTTTCCAGTCTTTCCTGCTGTCAGATACTCACTTCCTCTCTAAGGTCTAGGACTCTCCCTACCATCCCAGTGTTCTCCAGAAAGTGATGAACTTTTACATACACTGCTGCCATCCAAAACAGCTCAAAACTATGGCCTATGTCCTGCTGGCTATTTTACTCAGGCCTTGACAAAAAACAGAAAATGAAGTTAAAATGGTTCCCACCAACTCTTTTGACAGTACAAGCCAATAAAAATTCATCTAACCATGAATCACAGCTTCTGCCATGAAAGTTTAGAAATTAAAATTATTCCAGTCACATACATTGAAGTTCAATGTTGGAAAAAGCACACACATACACTTACTGTGGTAGCCCTTTATCATGTATGCAACACTGGACAATTTCAGACTGAAATAACATCACTTCCACAGACATTACACACACAGGAAAACAAGAATCTCATGAAAACAAGTATCAATCATTAATACTTTATCCACTTCTAACACAGATTTGAATGACTGCCAAAGAGAAGGGAGAAGCATCTGTGGGGCTGCTGTATGTCAAAGTCCCACATAGAAAGATCATGTGTGCTGACATGAGAGAGTATGTTGCACCAGAGATGGGCTAGGGAGAGGACACTACTGTGAGGAAGAAAACACTTGGCTGAGCGAGTCACACTGAAACATCCCCATGCCCCACACTGGTACAGGGATCATTTTTACTTCAGCATAACTTCACTGAGAGTCATATTGTCTTCTTTCATCACAATACCAAATATGCTGTTTTCTAATATTTTATGAACTTCTAAATGACAAAGATGTTAAGAATAACAAATCTTCTCTCTTTGCCTTGACAGTACACTCCTCGTGTAATTAGCTTTAGATGAGATGCTGAAGTCTGTTCTTTGGAACATGCATACCATTACATTATAAAGGAGAATTATGGTAAGAATTAGGTTGTACAGATTACTAGTACATTATTAGAGGAAAAAAAAGAAAAGAAAAGAAAAAAAGAAAAAAAAAAAACTTTTGTTACAAATTGAATAAATATTTATATTCTAAATTAGAAAAAAAAACAGATATTTCTTGGAGGTGACTTGAAAGCCAGAATTAGGATGCCAGCAAAATACTAAAATTTGTATTATTTGCTTTTCTACAAACATAATTTATATGTAATCTGAAACAGTTTTTCTTTTTTTAAACAGAAAACCAGAATCATAAGAATGTACTTTATTTTTAAAGGTTATGCTAAAAAGTTTTTAGTTCATGATCATGGTCTCTACCTTTCAGAGATGTAACAAAATGATAAGGCTTTTCTGAAAAAATGCTTCTGGTTTGTAGTATAGCTTATTTTTACTTAAAACAGGAAAATAGAAAATTGTATTTTTTTTTTGTATTTTGAAGAAAAAAATGTAAAAGCTCGAAGATAAAGATAGGTGTTTCTCATCTGATATGAATATATATTTGTACCCAGTAATTAAATATGTGTTGGGTGAGTTTACTGTGTACTTTTTGAAAAACACAACAAAAAGAATAGGTGTTAATAAAACGTTCTGTGTAAGAAGGATTAGGATTTAGATTTGATCTTATTGTGGACTTACATGACTATGACATCAAAAATTTTCAAAGTGCTTCTTTCATCAGCACAGAAACTGTGATCTTTGAAGCCAGGAAGCCCTTACTTTAACCAAGGCCACCAATACTTTCCATTTTAAATTTTTCATGGGCACTGAGAAGAACGGGGAAATTACTGCAGACAGTTTTTTAATGGGAAACAGTTGGACTTATTTTATCAGTAAGTAAAGTGATTCTAATAATACTTTTAAATAATTTTATAAAAGTCTCAAGATTTTCAACTAAAGCTTGCAAAAAAACATTTTAAAAATTAGTCTCATGGAAGTTATCTGAATCTAAGTTTTAGTTTAAGAGGAAGATATCTAATTGCACAGCCTAGGTGTAGCTGTTTAAAATGCATAAATTGTCAACATAGTCCAGAGAGCAATTCAGCAGAATGGTTATTAAGTTCAGTAGCTGCCTATAATCAGAATTACAGAGTAATTAAGAGGCATGAGTGTATGCAACTAGTGTCATTTGAGACGTTCCCTAGGTATCCAAGACAGCTGCACATGACTGACAGATACAACAATGGTCCAACAGGAGACTCCAACTCTATGTATGGCAGAGAGAGACAACACTGAAGACCCTGAATTTTCTCATGTAGCCACAGATGCCTGTTGGCAGGCAATGTACTTGAGCCCCGGGACGCTGCAATGAGCAGAAGAACTTTCTAGGTGCACTGAGCGTTGACTTAGCCTTCACCAACTACAAGGAGTGCTTAGATACCTCGCATGTCAATGCCAACACACAAGCTTCTAGCATAAGGCATCTTGATCTAGAGTTGAATCTTGCTTTGAGTATTTCATGCCATTATCACTCCTCACCTGTGCATTTCAAGAGTTATTTCTGTACTCATCCAGACAGTCAAAACAACTGAGTACATACCCTCCTCCAGTAAGAGGAGCATCTTGAGCTGAAAGGACAGAAAGACGGTATTTGGAGTAATGGTAAGTGTTGCTTAGAATGAACAATGAAATGATGACAATGGTAAAGAGGTGAGCTTTTCCACTGGGAGGAAGTAGTGAAGTTAGGTTGTAGGAAGTTTCCTCCTAAGTTTTGTGGGTCCTGGTATCTCGCATGTTCTCTGTATAAACATACAGGACACAGAAGTTAATAAAATTTTCTTTGTGATTTTTTGATTTTTTTTCCTGTGGTTTGCACCCCACTTCTTTTACAATAGTGACAAGACTTCTCTGCTTTTTGCTCTTGAAACAGCACTGAATACTGCCATCTCAGTTGTGGTACTTAGCCTACAGCTACCTCAGGGCATTTCATGTAGATAGATGAGCTTGAAAGACTGAGAAGCTGTTTACAGGAGCTGATCAAGAGACACTCTCCAAGGGACTGAAACATGGGAGGTGGGGACCAAGTCCCAGAGGAAAAGCACACGGGTGGCCACATAAAGTCAACATCCACCACAGGGCAGCCTGCGGGCTCACATAACACCCTCAGGTCCTCAACAGAGCCTGTTCAAAGCAAGAGTGCCACACAGAATTACAGTCTCTCTCTTCACTGACTGCCAACTGCACAGAGGTTGCAGATACCTCTCTGTGTAGGCCACATATCAAGAGCCTATGGTGAAACATGAGCACTATGGGGGGATGGTCATTTCAAATATCATACAGACTATATACAAAACATTAAATGGGGTCTGGCACTTTGCAAGGAAGGGTGTCAGAAAATCTTACAGCATGGATACCACGCATTCAGACTGAGTGTGAAGGGGATTTGTAACACTAAAATTGTCTTTCAGCAGGAAGGGGTGCTAAGAAATAAACAATCTGAGGAAAATGCTTGCATTCATTAAAGAAAAATTTAACTTTTAAGACAACAACAAAAGTCAGTCAGATCAGCTGTAAAGATTTAATTGGTTATTATGATTTCATGATTCTGAAATTTCAGCAAATGCCCTCAGAACTTCTGGTTCAGACAACTCACTTTGATGAGATGGCCCCTCAAACCAGAGTTTACTTTCCACTTTGTATCTTGGGCATGCAAAAATTAGTTTTTCGATTGATTTCACTAAATTTGGATGTGGTGTTGGCTTTTTCCCTCCTCTGTTTCTTTGCTCTGTTTCTATACCACTCAATTGAAATAATGTACATGTAGTTTTTGCTATACCAAATGCTACCTCTTTGCTGGTGTATTTCTACATTGAAACTGAAGTTAGGTCCCTGGATTTCCACATCTTCAATTACAACTCACAAGACAAAGTTCTACTATTCTTCAATAAAGCAGAACTAATTCAAGGAGCATGTATAATTAATCAAAATAGCTAGCAGCACAATATTTAAAATAACTGAGGCCTGCCTGGATTATAGCAACATTATTAGTATGTGATTAATAAGCAGTTGAAGTATTGCATTTGCTACACATTTGCTAAGTTATTTTATCTTGCTTTAAAGTTAGGTGGCAAAGTTTCAAGTCATAGTTAGGAGATTTGCTTTATTCAGTACTACGTTGTCAACCCCACCATCTGGTCAAACAGCTGAGGGAACTCAGACAACCATATGGGGGGCCCCATGTTTCTCTCTTGGAAAATATTTGTCTTACTGAATTATGCAATGGTTACCAGTTTATAGCTTAAAAAAAATAATAACAACAACAAAAAATCAAAATACTTTGTAGATAACCTGAGTTTGGCAGGCCTTCCAATTAGGCTTAACTTATGTAGGAAATAAGATGGCACTTACTTGAGGACCAGGCTGACCCTGAAAAACAAGAAAAATATAAGGTTACGGAAAGCTATGACAAGGATTAACTCCTTAAACAGTAGCAAATAGTTACAGTATTTTATACTAAAGAGAGAACAAACAAACCAGCAACAATAATGAGAACAGATTCTGGACTTTTAATTCTAATATTCATTTTGTAGGTTTTAAATCAAGTTTATTAACTTTGTTGCAATTAACTGATTCCAGAAATAAATGACAGTAACTCATCATTGAACCTGCATTTGAGAAAATTCATACTTTACACAGTCAGAACAATACAATTTAGAAATGATAGAAAGACTTCATTTAACTGTTCTTAAGTGAGAAAGAATCCACAGATACAATACTGATCTAGGAGTAGGTATTGGGTCCTTTTTCTCCATTATGGCCCACACCCAGGATTCAGGGAAGTGCTAATTACTGTCTACTGAATGAACAAAGCCTAGAAACTGGAGGAACACATTGCTGTGGATACAAGACTTTTTGCAAGTCGTACAATTTCCAACAAGTATAAACTAATATTTAAACCAGAAAATCGGCAACAGATGAACCCTCGGGTGTCAGCCTCAGCCTAAGAGGTAGCTTGGGAATGTACTGATCCATTTCCTCTCCCTTACTTACCAACATCACATCTGGGACTACCTCTGCCCAAATGGAGAGACACCCACTGCAAACTGAGAAGCTGCAAGCCATTCCAGAGTAGACTTCCTATCGCTAATACCCCTATTCCAGGAAAGTCAGTTAAAGTCATCAATAATTCTGGCCTACCAATTGCAAATTATTTGCATGAAGCAGAAATATATTACAAAACAGTATAGTAGCTATGACTATGAACTACAACTACATAGACAACCAGCTCTTACTGTAAAACACAGAAAAATGTTTGTAAGTATTTGTATGTCTCTTTAAAAAGGGACAAAGTCTTAAACTCCTAAGGCTAGTTTAGCTTGTGGTGTTTTATGGTACATCAATGAGATTTCAGCTGATTAAAACTACATTTCCTTTCGTTAAAAGTAATCGAGCATGGAGACTTCCTGCAAGTCATATAAAACCTCTCCACTTTAGCTAGAGGGCGATTTCACAGAGTTGAAAATTTTATACAGATTCCAACCAACCTGACCAGCTATGAACTAGTCATTTTCTATAAACATTTTTTCTACAACTTTCCACCTGGAAAGCAGCTTTGCAGGGAACGATGTGCGGGCCCTGGTGGACTCCAAATTGAACAGAACATGGGACAGCAACGTGTTCTTGCCACAAAGAAGGCTACCAGTATCCTGGGCTGCAGTAAGCAAAGTATTGCCAGCAGGTTGAGGGAGATGATCCTCCTTCTCCTCTGCTCAGCATTGGTGAGGCCACACTTGGAGTGCTGGGTCCAGTTCTGGGCTCCCCAGTACAAGAGGGACATATTGAACATCAGTCTGAACATGCTTCCCCCTCCATGCAGGTGACAGAGCACTGGCACAGGTTGCCCAAGAGGCTTGGAGATCTTCAAAAGCCACCCAGACATGGTACTGGACAACCTGCTCTGGGTTACCCTGCTTGAGCAGGAGGGTTGGACTAGAATAATGTTACAGAGGAATCATGGTAATCGAATTACTGTGGCTATCTAATCCTTATAATGAAGGAAATGAAGGAAGCCTAAAGTATTCCTTGTCACAGATGCTGCAGTCTTGTTTAGCTCCTTATAATGCTGGTCTATATGGGTTTCTAGAAAACAAACAAACAAACCCACACATATATACTGACTGGGGTTTGACGGTTCTAATAAAAGTATTTTGAATTGGTCAGTTCTATGAATATGGAGTATAATGAAAATGACTAGGGTTCCTCTGCACTCAGCCTTTATCCCAGTCTTTCCATCACAGCAAGCTTTCAGCCATTATATGCTAAAACCACTGGAAATTGCTTACTGATGTAGAATAAATGTATAAATAGACTAAACTGAGACCTGTGCATGCAAACTTTCATACAAAAATCACAACATGTTTATCTCCCAAGTGTATCTAAAGATACATTTTGATCATACACTTTGATCAATACATTTTGATCAAGTCATGAAAGTGTCTCCAAGATACACAAAAAGCTTGAAGTCTGAAATGTTTCAACAAAATGTTGATTTAAATCTGTACAGAGGAACAAAGCAGGAAAAAAAAAAAAAAAAAAAAAAAAAAAGAAACAAAAGGTTTTTGAAAACTGAAAAACTGACACTTCACGCTAACTTAGACATGGAGGCTACTCTGTGTCCGTGTGGTACATGCTATGTATAAAGGACATATGCACTTAATACAAACATACCATGATGTAAAGGTCAAGGATAACATCATGCTCTCATGCGTTTTCTACTCTCAGTCTCAACAGCACAGCCAGTCTGCCTTTTGGTTATTGCGAATTTTTAATTCTTATTTTATCAAGTCTGCAATATGGAGAGAGGAAACTATAAACTGGATTTTTATAGGACAACTGTTTTTCATGGTGACACAGAATTCTGAGGTAACGAGGAATATAATAGTTAAATTACTCTTCATTTATATAGGCTGTCAATCTTGCAATTTTCCAGCATTTAACTGTAAATACAGTTGCTTAATACAGAAGTTTCCAAAGCAAGATCTTTTGATGATGTTGGCTATGAAATCCTTGCATCTGGAAGGAACTTTGCATTAGTGAAGGGAATTGTTTTCTCTTTTTCAGCTGTTCTCAATCCTTCATTTTTATATACCCTTAGACACTCCTTGCCAAGCTAACTAGCAAATTCCATGACAGTATAATTTTCTTTACTCACTTATGATGCACTAAGTGACATTAGCCAGAGGATGCAGCAAGGACTATATTACGCAACTCATCAGCTTTGCTGACAAAGGGGGAGGTAGAAATAGGCATCACAATACTGACATTTTTGCTTTTAAAGCTTTATTGCCACATAGCAACAATTCAAATTATTGAAATGAAGCTCAACTGTGAGATGAACAACAGGCAATTCATTTTGCCTTCTCTCATTTTTGTATATTGTGAAAGGGTCAGGAATAAAGCTCTGAGTTACTAGCATGTTCATTAAAAAAATAAAAATAAAAAAATCCTTGAACACAATCTAACATAATACATCTTTGGAGCAAGCTCAATCTTGATTAATATGCTTGTGCTCCCAGGAGGGCTCCAGAATTGCTGAAATCACTCTGGACCAGTGCTATATAAACTAGTCCTAATGCTCATTGCTTGTGGATTAAAAGGTTTTAGTTATTACTATTTCTCTTAATTTTAAATTAAAAAAAAAAAAAAAAAGGCTGAACATACTCTTCAAGACTGAAAAGTCAGCATTACTCTAACTTTAAAATAATAACGAATATCCTTAATTCAAGTATGTTATGTAATGTAAAACTGAGCATTGATTGCCTCCTGAAAGTGGATGATATTAACACATGGATGGGAATTCTGTTTTAGGTCTCAGTAAAGTTATGCAGAATTTGTATATTTGTATTAATACAGCTCATAGTACAGTTCGGACTTTTTTTTTTTTTTTTTTTTTTTTTTTTAAGAGTGAGTTAATTTATGTAATTGTAATTTCTGTGATGATTAAAGCATAATCTTCCTCAGCAAAAGACCTTGTCAACCTTTACATTAATGGGATCTCAAGGATTGCTGTATCAACCTTATTCAGATGTGTACTCTGAAGGTAGTTTTTGTCTATTCTCTAGAATCAGACCAGGTTTTAAAAATCTATCTGAGTTCCTACTGCTGAGTAGAAGGCAGAATAAGAATGAACTCTCTTGTTCTGCCATAGATACATCTCCATGGTGCTAACAGGAAGAGGAAGTTATCATAGTAAGAATGAAGAAGTAAAGAAGTAGAAAGAAACAGAAGTCAGGGATGCACAAAGAAAAGATCACCTGTTCTGAAAGAACCTAAGCTTCCAAAAAAAAAAAAAAAAAAAAAAAAAAAAGTGCTTTATTTCATTTTTGTAATAGGAATTATCAGGAAGAAATGGGTAGCAGACCCCAAGAAGACACCTGAAAACAATCCACAGTCCTCAGCTGTAGTCCCAGAACAGAAGTGAACATCTCCTTGACTGCACATAGATCATATTCTTCAGCTTGGATTAGAAAACAAAGTTTTGTTTGTGTTTCTTAGTTTCATTTACTGCGTGGAAGCTCCCAACAAACTGCTCTTTTCCACACACACTTACAGAGCTGTCCCAACACCAGTAACTGGTCAGATGAATTCAGTTTACCTTCATTAAAACAGTAGGTACAGCTGCATGTTCTCCCATGGTTTCAGCAAAATCTTCATAACACTTTTCTCTTTTATATTCCTATTTACTAATTAATATGTTATTTGGCAGGAAAGAAAGGGGTTAAATTTGTCATCCTATTCTTTACCTTAACTGAAGGTCTTTTACAGCTGATTGTTAATCACTTCCTTGCAATTTAACCTAATATTAGCTGCTGATATGTGAATGATACTGAAAGAAGAAAAAGATATATGGTGTAGGCAGGTCGAGCTCAAGGCAAGAGGTAAACTATTAATCTGCTAGGAAAGTGGATTAAAGAACAAGCCTATTGACTGGAGGCTATAAACATTGCAGAAATGTTACTTTGCAGTAGACAGACGCTTCAAGAGAATAGGAAAAAATCTTAATGAAAGAAAAGGGAAGCTGACAATGGAAGCTGATGCTGCAAGTTAATAGTTGAGCTTGCAAAGGAAATGGGCTTGTAGCAAATGAAAGGACAGAAAAGATATATTCAAGGCACCAAAGAAAAAGGTTGTCCCAGAAAAGGAGAAAGAGAAAAGGAGCAAGAAGAATAGCACAAGGAAGTACAGAAACTGTACTTGCACAGCTTTTGCATGATTTAAATCTTTAAAGAGCTAGGAACATAAAAATTCCAGGCTCATACATCCAAATCACTTTTATCTACACAAATATATATATATATGTATATATAGTGTTTTATATATATATAGTGTTTCACTTCATTATATATATAAATTCATATATCTATCTATGTATAGTGTCTCACTTGCAGAAACTCATACATGAGAAACTGTTAGCAGCTGAGCAGAATGCATCGTATAAAATTAAATTTCATTTCTAACTTATTTGAAGTAGCATCTCCCTAAACAATATCTAGGATAGTATATAAATGCATTTAAAATGGGCTACATCATCAAGCCAGCAAAATCCAGGCAGATAAACAAAAACACAAGAAGGAAGGACCTGCAGAAAAAGGAATCAAGAGCCACAGATATGTTGTCAGGAGTAACATCCTACCATGTGAGGAGCACTACCAAACTACCCCTGTGGGATGTTCTCTGGACCTGTCCTCCAACCTAACCCAGACAGAAAATGATATGGGAATAGGAGTAGCATGCCTGGTCTCCGTTTGCTGGGAGAGAGGCAAAAGACGCGAGTGGCTTTTCGGCACTCCTGAAGTCTGTGTTACACAGGTTGAAATAAATTATGCCGAAGCAAGCCAATATGTGATTAATATACATTTCTGCATGAGCATTTCAAAAAGCAAAGAAGGAATATGTGCAAGACCTAAATTACACTGGTTTTGAACAAATCACCTACCAGCTTTCCATCCATACCAATCGGACCCTAGGATAATCAAAAGCCAAAACAAAATGGAACAGTTAAAATCAGCAGAACACTGAAGTTGAGGAATATATACAGACTCAGGGAATACTGCAGGCTTTAGAAGACAATTAACTATGTCAGCTGTTAAGTGCAATACCTTAAAAATACTTTAAGAATGAAGGCACAGAGATGAAACAACAAAAGGAGCAGACCTAAGACAGAAGAAATAAAAATAGTATGATGCAAAGTAGCCAGGCAATAGCTGGTGTTCAACGTGCAGTGAAGGATTTGTTAGTTTGGCAAGCCACAGTGGTACAACATAACCAAACATATGAAATAATGCATCTGGCTTGAGTATTTTTCTTTAAATGAGAAAATGAAATAGGTAGCCTATTTTCTGAATGATCTTCTCACAATCACATGGCTGCAAGATGAAAAGAGCAAACACTTAAAATCTCGTAACTAATCTGTATTTAAATGCATATTGTAATAGTGACGTTTAATAAGAAACATCAGTTTACACAATTCATTGAGTTACTAAAGAATTCCCCCTATACTTTGGCCTGCACACCTTATCCTGCTTTTCTTCCTGCCCCTTCCAACAGAAAACACTGAACTTCCTCACTGATACTTTAAAAGTTATTTGTTTCCCTTACTGTGCAAAGGTGGGTTCCAGTTATTTAGATGCAAATTCTAGAAATGATTTCATGTGCATGCACCTTGTTGCAACTCAGTAGTCGATGCTGTATTAACTGCATACTTAGGTGATCAGATTGGGGCTTGAGAAAGTTGGAGTAATTGTACACTGGGTGTTTAAGGTCTATACCTTCTGAAAATGAACAGTCAAGTTATCTTTCACTGGCAATGGGACAAGAACAGGCAAAGAAGTTGTTTCTGCTATTGAAGTCATCAGACAGAAGCTCTGAGCTTTCAGTTGTTTGCCCCATGCAAAAGGGACAGTTTTCTCATAGATGCTGGCGTTGCAGCCAGATTTTCACCCAGAGCTTGACAGTCTCTCACGCAAACCACATTCCCTAAGCACACGGCCCCTTGGGACGGATTGCTCACACGGCTTGATTTGGATCACTGTTGCTTGGAAGACAGCACATAGTTGGATCCATTTTACCCTTGCTGTCTTTTGTACCCTTTGTCAGCACTAGGCTTTCCTTGTGAGCAAAACTCCAAGTGTAAATAGTTTAGCCTAAATCAGGTCTGCAGGGCTTCTACTCTCCCCTTCAACCAGGAGTGTGTATTCTTACTTTCTACACTAATAGCGACAGTCGCATCCAACAGTCAGTCCAGCAGCTATCAAGGAAGTAATAAATGCTAAGACAAAGTGATGTGGTGTCAATCTAGTGAGTTCCCAAGTTATTCACTCTCTCCCAGTCTAGACCATAGGCTTTGCTGGAAAGTCCAGACATCTACAATGAAAGAGTACATCAGCTGGATGTACACTCTGTGAAATTCATGATTTTGGTACCTTACTGGCTTTCTAAGAAGCCTTTGCACTAACCTACTTGTCTGTTCCAATAACAAGTTGCTGTGCCTGGGCAGCCCTACAGGAATAACCTTACCTCTCCTTCCCTTCAGTTCTTACTGTGGTTTCCTGTCACAGCACAGAGTAGATGACGTGCTGAGAACACATAAAGCAGGTCACCAGTACCTTGGTTGTCTTCATGACCACTATCTTTGTCAGGGGCTGATATCCTGGGAAAGTTTGTGAGTGCTCAGATGGCCTTCAAAATCTTTCTAATGTTCTCTCTAAACCAATTCTTCCCTGATACCCAAAAAAGAATGCAACATTTTCCAATGTATTAACAGAATAGCTTTTATTAGTATGCTTTCTCAGAGGCTATTTATCACGTACTTGTAGCTCACAAACACATATATGGCACTTACCAATTTTCTCACAGTTATTTAGCAAACTTCTAAATGTTACTGTACACCCCAAAAAATGAGGCAAATATCCAAATTATTAGCTTTCTCAGATTCTTCTAGCACTGTATTACATTATATTTATCTAGTATTATTTACACATACCGCTACAGGTGCAAAACCAAAGGTTAAGCTGCGCTCAGGCTATGAATACATTTACTTCTAAAAAGCAAACTACAGATATTACCAATGAAAACTCAACAGTAAGGTTGCTGTAAGTATATAAAGTTCCCCAGAGGGCTGTGTAGGCCAGCAGCAAAATTTAGTCTCCTGCAAGCTTAGCCGAAAAGATTTAATTATTTACATGTATGATGAATGAATACAGAAAATACTTACATAAGTATTTGTAGAAGGAAAATTCATTGTGGGGTCAAACTGCTGGTTTAGAGGGAGCAGCCAAAAGCTGTTGTAGCTGTAGCAGTGTTTTGTATTTTGCAAATAATTGCTGTTTTCAGTGAAAGTTTATCATAGGAAACAAACAAACAAAGAAAACTTTGCTATTTTTGTGCTCCCTTAGTGATAGGCATATTTGGTAGTGTTAATTTTTATTTTGTTGTCTCTTTATCCATGCTACATAGCTTGTGCGCTTGAATTAAAGCCTGTATGTAGCATCTCGAAGATTCTCAGTAAAGAAGAATCAGAAATTTCCAGTAAGCTGAAGAGAAACACCTGCTCATAACTGAAAATGATAACAATTTCCCTCCCTTCTTTCCATTTGTATCAGGACTATTTGGTCTGCAGGCTAGGAAAGTCTTCTGGGATTCCCTTTATAGAACAAAAGACAGACACATACTGCCCTACAGGAGAACAAAATCCCTTAAGTTAAGGGGTCATTACTGTGAAATTAAATAATGTTCTTTCACTATTTAAAAACAACAACAACAACAAAAACAGGTCTTTAACTGCAAAACAAAGTAAAATGAATTTGACCATCTCCCAGGCTGCACACCACATAGTTCAAATAGCTTCCTGCTTTATTCACTAAATTGCTGCTACTATAGGTTAGTATGTCATTTCTGAGAAAAAAAAAAAAAAAAAAAGAAAAAAAAAAGAGAGAGAGAGAGGAGAGGGGAATGGAAGGTAGGGGAGAAAAGGGGAGCATGGTCTTCTATAACACAACTCCTGTAAAACATTTCAAAAAACTAGAAAATACACCACAAGACAAGGAGATGAGTACTCTTATACAACAGACACATCCACCAACCTCACACAGGAAACAGAGGTGGCATTGAAAATGTTTCTTCTGGACTATGCTTTTCCTTTCTAGGTTTTCACTCCCATTTTTAAAAATACATGCTATTACTGAATATTCACTTATGGTATTAGACATTTTCCAGGATTTTCAAATGCAAAGTTGCTTACACAATAATTTTGGTGTTCCCCCCCCAAGAATACACCACTATTTTCTCAGCTTTAACTACTTATCTAATAATCCTTAAATGGACAGGGTCAACATGCGGGAGGAAGGAGAATATGATTGCCATTTAGCTTTTGTTTGTGAGAAGTAGCTTCCACTCCTCAAGAATGCTGTAAAAAGCAATGAATCTCATAGATATTTTTAGTCAGATTTTGAATACTACACAAAATCAGTTGGTTACTGTTTAAACTGGGTTATTCTAGAGGTAAACATTTTAAGGATTTTAGGGAGTTATCGTTAGAAATCAAAAATGTCAGCAGACATACCAGAAACCTTTAGATCTTTCCTATCAAAAAGATGGCCAGTAATATCACTTGAAGTAGCTTTACTACAGCCTTTGTTTCTTTAGAAAATTCTGAGTGAAAAGTGAAGATAAGAAAAAGATATCACGTGAAATCTATTATGGAATAAAAGAATTGTTCAAAGGAGTACAGAAAAAAGCGGAAGATTTGGATTATCTTCTTCCTTCTGCCTTCTCTATTTGTCCTTCAGTCATCCTTTTCAGCTAAGGAATACCCATAGGAACACTGCATTCTGAAACAGAAGATACATACTACACAAAAAACAGATATTACCTCTTCTTTAGGAGCTGCAGATCATCGTTTATCTAAATACATTTGGGGGTGGGTGGGGTTGATTTAATTAATAAATTGGATCAGCATATTTTAGCAGTGATTAATTTTCCTAGGTTTATATTCATTTGAAGCATGCAGAAAAAATGTATTTGTTGTACTTCTGTGGGAAAAATCAGGAAAAATTTTGACACTCCAGATTAGTCCAATTCTGTATTTATATATATATGTATAAGTTAAAAACAGGCCAATTATCTTCAAATGCATAACCATTTCTCAGACTTTGATAGCTCACCGTTTTTCCTATTTTATGAGAAATCAAGTATTTTTGAAAAAAAAATAATCTCTCTTGCAATGTAGACAATAGGTAAATTATTATTTTTTTAAATCCTCTAGATTTATCTTTTTAGATATCTGACAGCTTTAAAATATATTTTTTGACTATCACTGTAGCATTTCAGAATTCAGAAACTCTTATCCTGATTAAGTTGCATGACTAAGTTATTACATATTTCTAAACAATCTGCTGCAAGCTTGATTGTTAAATTGTTACTTGCAGCTGCCTGAAATCTCTTATGCAAAGACATGTACAATAACAGGTATCAAGGATTCAGAAGAAAGCTAAAATTTAGCTTTACAGCACCTGTATCAGTTGCATCTCAGTTACTGTGTCTGAGTGAGTCTAAAAACACCTGTGTGGAAAAAAAATCAATCAGTCTCAAAGCAGGTTTACAAATGGTGCCTAGGTTCAGGTAAGGTGAAACAAAACACATTGTCTTTTCAAATCACCTATTTTAGTTAAAGATTGATAGAAAAATCAGAATTGACAGATTTCCTCATCATGATACCATTCAAAGTGATGGATAGATGCTATTTCTTCCCCACACCCTTCTACTCTTTGGTTAGTTATGGGTTTAACAAGGCTGACTTTAACTAGATGCTGTAAGATAATTCCCTAGCCCTAGCGAGTCTGATGAGATTTCTCTTCAGTGAAACTCTGTTTTAGAGTTTATGTGAGCAATTTGTAGGATGAGCTGTTCAACTTGCTAAATTTCTTTGACTGATGAAACATTATTGGTTCTTTTTTGATGACTGGAAGTGATTGCTCTCAAGAACAGTGAGAGTGAAAAGCCCAGGTAAAGAAATCACTTGTCCCAACCCTGGGAGAAAAAAGTGCATTAAATCAACCTGCAACAAGTCTGGCCAGCAATCAGAACATTACTGATAAAAGCAAATAATCCAGATCACTCATGCTGGAAGAAACTTTACTGTGAGAAGAGAACAATGAGAGAGTACAAAAGAGTTGAACCTTCTGTCTAAAACACCCTTATCCCCAAAAGCAAAACTACTGACAAGAGCACTACAAGGCTATTTCAGAGAAGTCCATTATGGAATTTCCTGAATCCTTCCCTCAAGCAGTTGCTATTAGCTACTACTTGAGACAAAAGTCAGCAAGGTGGATCAGCACCTGGAGA
This sequence comes from Aythya marila, assembly GCF_965140915.1. NCBI lineage: Eukaryota > Metazoa > Chordata > Aves > Anseriformes > Anatidae > Aythya > Aythya marila. The sequence continues at coordinate 4,703,958 of NC_139045.1, read as the reverse complement.
TTGCAAAGTAAGTAAATGTATTTCAAGGCAGGGGTTTCTTCATAGTTTTAAAAGATTTAAAAGAAAAAGTTCACAGCAGCTAGGCTGCTTAATCTTATTGTCCATAACCTTACAGGTTCCGTGTCAACTGCCAGAGCCTCTACCTCTTTCAGCCTTGAAAAACAACATCCTGCTTCTCCTAGACCCATTCAAAACTCCAATACTAAATTATTTCAGATTTGAATTGAACACCCCCAGACAGCATACTTTATTTTTATTTCAATGGAAAAATTACATTGTTAAAGAAAAGTGTATTGTTTAATCCTGAATAGCCTAATCCTGTATTCCAAGAATTTTGCATGTTGGTATAAACCACATTCACTCCTATAAAATTGCTTTTATCAAGCCAACAAGGAACTAAAAGTATACCCTGCAAACACAGAAGAGACTCAGAAGCAAGGAGCTGATAAAACCCAGAGAATGAAGAACAGCAGCACCACGATTAAGGCTCCAGACTACTCTCACCAGCCAGAAAAGCTACACCGTGCACAAACTAGGCTCTCAACACTAAGACTTCGGTCCCTGAACATAAAGGTAAACAGAATTTATTCCAATTTCTATTTTAAACCACCTGCTTAGTGCTGTGCCTTCAATATAGAGAAATATGCAGCATATATATGTAAAGCAATAATCTAATGCTAATAGGAGACTGCCAAGCAGAATTGGCAGGGATCTTACACTTATTTGGCTATTCTTCTTACTGGAAAGAAAATATTTTTGACATTTGTCTTTGAATTCCAAGAAACATAAGGACACGTGACCTAAAGAAATGGATTTCACAAAGTGGCTCTAAAGTCCAGATTAGCCTAAATTAGACAATGGAAATAATCAGTAACTGAAGATGATGGATGATGAAGGACAGTTTTAAAGAATCCAAAATTTACCAGAATTGCTAGGTACAGTCTCCAAAACCTTTTCTTGGAGAGACATCATGATAGATTAGAAGACTCTTAGCCTGGAGACCTGCACACAGTCTGAACACTCTAATGACTCCTTTGCAATTATAAGAAGGGCTGATTATATCTAGAAGTCAGCAATCTGGAGAAAGAAAAATTGTTCAGAGTTTGGCTATTCACTGAGTGGCTTAACTACAAAAAAAGCGCCACATATGGTAACAATACGGGAGTACAAAGAGTTCTATGCAAGAAAAATTATAGTCACAGCTTTTCAAAAGCACATTTCACAGCTGAAAAATAATTGCTGAGATGCTGTTCATTTCTTTTTTATTTTTTTTTATTTTTTTTATTTTCTGCAGGAAATCTGACAGGCAGTTTCTTGTGGTGCAGATGCATTTTTGAGTATATGACTGCTCTTCCTGTTGAAATATATATGCAAAAATACATGAAAAAACTAAGCAGACCTAAGTTGGAACAAGCTCTTCTAAAAGACTGTAGCAGACAGTGTTCGATTTACCATGGCATATTGTAACTGCCTGCTGTTTAAAATAAATAAATAAATAAAAAGGAACAATATTAAAAAATGTGACCTTAAAGTGCTTAAAAACAGTCCTGTGAAGGGTTCCAGAACTACATACATCCATAAAAATACTTCATTATGCTACTGAATTCCAGCATATCTTAACAGGTAATTGAAAAATGAGAATTTATATACAGAACAGAGAGATATATCCTACCTTTTACCCAACAGTTCTTGTTTCTCCCAAAGAAATTGAAACTCCTGTATCCATAAATAGAAAGCACATGGCTAATTCATCAATGCCAATGACATTGTGTGAAAATATTTGATGTGGTTGGTGCCATGTTGATGAGAAAACAATAAACTGTGAAAAATATCACTTCTCAAAAATTAGTTGGCTGGCATTCAGCAGGAGATAGATTGTTGTAACAGCTGTGGCATGATGACTTTGATAAATTAGATTTTCATTCTCCTGGAATAATTCTGAAGAATCCTTCTGTCTCCCCACACCACCATGGAAGTAAATCCATTTACTCATTGGAGCCCTCCTAAAGAACAGTCTTTCTTGCTGCCTGTTTTGATGGCTTTACAGAATAACAGAAAAAATTTCATTTCACTTCTTTCAGTCAATCTCTTTCTTTTGTTTCTAAAAATCTTTTATTTTAGGGAGAATGCAGACCATAACGTAAAAATAAAAACACAGTCTTCTGGCAAGTAATGCAACACCGCAGAGACATAACCTTTATAGGCTGATTTTTGACCCTCTCTTAGTGAAACCATCACCTTTGGAACATCAACAAAACTGAAGAGCAAGTACCCTAATTAATTTGTACTCCTTTGGGATACAAGGAATCTAAGTGTCAAGCTCCTTTTATCCACCTAAAGAGGCACATATTTTAGATGCAGCTTCCAGAGAATTCAGAAAAAAAGATATAGGATGCCATAGAGATTCTTCCTTTCTGACTTACAAGAAAGGAGATCCATCTGAGCAGATATATCTCCATCAAAGAACAGTTACAATGGTTTTAGAAGAAGAAAACAAAAAGCCAAGGGTTATAAATAGACCTTTAGATTAAAAAAATAAAAATAAAATAAAAATAAAAATCCTACAATCTCCTTCCTGTGACTATCATGTGCTCTGAAGAAAGCCATTTGAACAGTTTGAGGATAACCAAAACACCAACATTCAGACCTGTGCACTAGATACAGCATTTCCATCTGGATACAACATACAAAAAACCTGCACAGATGCACTGTGTATAAACTTTAACTGGGAAGCAGGTGCTTTCAGCTGTGCACTGCCATATGTGCTCAGACACCAGAAAATAAAATTCTGCACATGCAAGCCCGTTCAGATACTTGTGTCATGTACCTATCAGACTTAAAAGGCACAAATATATGGGCGGCTAGTTTCAACCCACTACTGTTGTTTTAAGCATACTATAACCTATATTATTCCTTAAAAGTTGGTAATGCTGCATACAATTCTGTCCCCCCCAAAATGCTTTGGAACCCATACATCCTCAGAAAGCACAAAACATTATGGGAAAACTATGTAAAATATACTTAAGGGGAATATTTCATTCCGGAAAATTAAGCAGAATGCAGATGCGCTACAACCTTTTTCATTCTTTCTTCCTGAAGTGTTTCCCCATATAGTTTTTAGTGATGTACCACTTGTCCTATTTCCCTGGTTTAACAAGAAAAGTGGGACGTAGCAATGAAAGCATTTGCACCTTAAGAATTATTTCTAGTCTTTGAAGAAAAAAAATCCCATAGATCTTACCACAATCAGTACCAAAACTGGTTTCCTGAAGGAATGTTTATTAAGGTGCCCATCAAAACAAAATAATTAACAACAAAAAAGCATATAAAGTGCTCAGACAAGCACACAACATCTTTACTTGTAAATCTGTGCATTTACTGTTTATTACTGTCACTGGGAAGCTAAGGGCTACCTCACTTATTGTCTTACTGTTCTGTCCCACTGACCTCAGATATTCCTAATGACCTTTCATGCAAGACTCTGGACAGTTCACTTTAAACAAAGTCCAACATTTGAAAGATCATGAGATAATGAAGGAGATTATGTTTGAGATGGAATAACCTTTCTATTGGTGCCAGAATTTTTGCAAGAATAAACTCAAGAAAACATGGAAAACTTTTCTTTTCAATACTTCACTCAAAAAGGTTAAAGACAGGGAGAATGATGGATTTTCTAATCCTAAAAGAATTTTGGGGTTGCTTGTAGCTGGGTTGATAAGAGGCTACTGAGCAGATGCTGGAAGAATCCTGTCATATTAATTCGGAGACTCAGCAGTAATACTGCTTCAAACTTCTTCTGCAGTTCTTTTCTCTTTTTTAGGTGAAAAGCTATACAGGTCCAACTTCCAAATTCCTCCTGCCAATTCCTTTTCTTTCATGACAAATTCAGTTTATGTGTTTTTTGAAATTTATATGAAAAGCTGCTGATTTTTTAATTATTATATTTAATTTTATTATTTTTTTGGACACACGAGAACAAAAGCACATCTCCACAAAATCTTCTAAAACCAAGTTGGTGCTGGTCTTCACCCTTAAGTTTTTAAGGAAAGATACTGAATTTCTCCATAATTATACCTCTGCTTCTTGAAGCTACCCCATTTAGAAACGAACAGAAATTTCTCTACTTTTATCCCGAAATCACCTTTCAACTCAAAGTGGTACCAGTGTCCCAACCATGCAGTTAGAAAGAAGTTTTTTCCTCCTTGACAACTGCTATGTAAACATAAATGAGCAAAATCAGCCAACAAAACATTTAGCCAAGAGAAGAAAGGTACTGAAATGAGATCAGTGTATGACATAGAACATGGGCTACTCATCCCAAACCAAGAAAAACTTCCAAATCCAAGTTCTTCACACCTATGCTTTTTTGAGCTATTTTCCAGCAAATCAGTCTTCCTAATTTCAGTCCTACTACACAACTGAAATTGAAGTTTTGTAGAGCTGAACTAGTGAATTCAAACACAGAATACAGTTCAGTGAAAGAGGTCCTAAAATCCTAAAACATTTATCAATTTCATTATTTGTTCTTACAATCTCTAGGCTATGCTTTTAAGTTTTGTGGATGACACATGTGAACACATCCAAATAAAATATTTTCATTACTTTCTTTCGACATAACTGGATTTCAAGCTTATAAAAGGATTCTTGCAGAAGCTAGTGACAGCATGAAGAACAAAAATGAGTTTCTTTGCATTCCCATTTAGGGAGAAACAATTTGTATGTGATGGCAATACCAGATTACATTTTACATACCTTAAGGGCAGAGAGCTAAAATGAGAGATCTCCTATCGTTTGCAGAATGGATAAAAAGTCAGGATAATTGATCCACACAGCTGGAAGTGGAAATGTTGAGGTCATTTCCTCTTTGGAGATATACTGAAGGATAGCTAATCAGTCAGGCTACCTGAATGAAAAACAGAAACTCACTCAAGTTTTTCTATTAAAAAATAAAAGAAATAAAAAAGGGAGGGGGAGAGAGGGAGGGGGAATTTGCACTTGGACTTTCACATTGACTTGGAATGCAAATCGTATATTATGCAAAACAGAAGTTATTAAAGTGCTGTAAGTTAGTTACTCTTGGTGCTTTTGGAGCATTCTGTAATCCACGCTTTCAACCTTAACACTCAAGAACTGCACCACTGCTAACAAAGCTCTCTGAAACAAATTGTGAGTAGCAATCATAAATCATTCCAGTTGCTGTAGGCCAAAAACTCAGTATACATATCAAATGCCACTGAAAAAAATATAACATATATATATAAACCTTTAAGCTCCAGTATAGCGACAAAACCTGTTTAAAAAAAAATCTGTGTGTTGATAAATAAAGCATTTCCTTCACACCTGCAATTTGTCTTCTGTGTTTTTCTCTGCAAGGTCCCAAATCCACTTTGCCCTCACATTTATTTCTGTGATTGCTTGTCAGGTAAGTGCTATTCAACATGAACAAAAGTAGAATAATCTATCCTTATCATTGCAACTAAGATAAGCAATCAATCTGGTAAAAAGAGGAACTGTTACATAAAGAATAGTATGGCTTTTTATCAATTTCCAATTTTTTCCTGGTTTTACTTCATTTGCTAAGAATTCCAGCCTCATCAACCATAAGTAAACAGCAGTCTATTGTAGTACAAATACAAATATAAAAGGAGCAGATTTCTACATTAAAAACTTAATATTACTTTCAGCTGATGAGTGCTCATGTACATATGGTTGTTTTTCAGTATGCTCCTTTTGTGAGGCAAAGGGTTAAATTCCTCTCACTTATCATGGGAATAGCTGCTATGAATTTGTATCAAATAAACCTAAAGTGCTCTTAACTCAATAATTTTCTTCTAGATTCAGTACTTTGTAGATCTTAATATTAGTAAAAATAATGTTAATTGCTTTACCTTAAGCCAATGAAGAAAAAAAAAAAGGGGGGGGGGGGGAAAATAAATAAAAAGAAGAAGAAGAAAAGAAAAATCCACCACCATTTTGTGAGGGTGATTTATTATCTGTATCCTACAGTCACAGAAAAAAACTTCCAATAGACATTCCATACTGCTTGTATAAATCTTTCCTACCAGAGAAGCATGTTTGCTTTCAGAAATGTAACTGCTTTAACTAATCTTGAGTTTGGTATGCACGCACATAGCTGAGAACTCATCTTTTCAAACAGGAAAACAAAGGCAGTCCAAACAACACTCTAGTATTTCTCTTGTGGTGCAGGAGGCAAAGTGTGCATTAAACACGCCCATACCAACAGATCCCTTGGACTAGAGAAGTACTTTAAGGCTTTGTTCTACCACCTAACTTCTAACATTAAAAACGAAGCATGAAAACATGGGGCTGAGATCCTATTATCATGACAAATGTTGGCCCAAACTATTTTTGGTGAAATCACTGGATGATGCTAAGCAGTGTGTGGCCCACTGCAGGTATGTGAAAAAACCTTTTGGTTCCTAATGGGGAGAAAGCTCCTCACTCGGCTTTTTGAGGACAAACAGCTCAGGTGCCTGTCTGCTCCAGATGTTCCCTGCTTGTGGGGCCTCTGTCATAAAGAGGACCTGAAACCTGGCTGCAGAGGGAAGCAGGTGTGCAACCAGGCTTTGAGAGAGCACTTCCACCGCACATTTTCTGGAAATCTGGGAATAAAACCATCTAGACTAGTGACTTAGGAACAAGGTTCTTCAAAGAAATATTACAGCCCTTGGCCTCAATTAGGATTGAAAATGCACAAACTCCCCCATAAGCATATTCATCTGAGAGCTATATGGGTAGTAAAGTGATAGATATCTTTCAGCTATATTAGAGGGCCAAATGAAAGATTCAGTGTTACGGAAAGTCACGTGTCATATTTGCAACTCTGTTTCAAGATAAATGAACTGTTGACTTAAGAATCTTATGACAGTTTTGGATTTCTTTTCTAGAACTACGCAGTAATTAAATACAGAATCTCTACTGTGATTTTACATTTCCTTTGAATCTCAAAACTTGTGAGAAACTAGACAGTTCAGGCAAATTGCAAGAGGCACCTTTAACTATTACTGGTTATTCACCGTCTATCTGCATGCGATTGTCACAAATACAATTTGAGAAATGAGGCCCAGAGCTACAATATCTATCCATGCATATGCTGGGAAAACATTTGGAATGCATAATTTTGCTCAAAGGTAGTTTGTTCCATAAGTAAAGCTATTTCCATTACACTGGAGATTTGCAATGTGTGTTGCAAGGAAATGACTGGGAAATTTCAAGCAGGATTCCCAAAGAAAGGCAAGAATGAATGATCTTAGGTACAGTTCAAGCATTATGTCTGCCAAAGCATGGACATGAAAAATCCTAACTACAGCCTTCTGCATGCCACCTGCTTAGCTGCTAAACTGAAGCCAGTGGAGTAGACTAAAGAGACCAGAAATATATCTTTACTGACAAATAAATGACAGACCAGTTTAATTCCTTTCCCTATTTATAAGATCTTAATTACGAAAGTGAGGTTTAATTTAAAGCCATGAAAGGAAATATCGAAAAAAGGCATTTAATTGTTAAATTACACCTATCTATCTGCCATCAGCTATAAGCCTTAATTTACCTGATAGATATACGGGGTTGTATCATTTAGAATTGACATTAGCTGTGAACATAAACTCTAAAATGATTCACAAAAACCTACAATATACTAGTGTTATGCTTGATTCATGTTGACATCTACAAAATGCCATGAAGAGCTGTGGGTTTTTCAAGATTTTAGTTCTCTGTGCATGCATGTGAGACAGAGATTCTTGGAGAATCCAGCATGTAGTAACAATTGTCCATATTAGTAATGATGCATCAATAAATCTATGATCATGTTATTTTATTCTATTAATTTTTACAACCTTATTTATAATGTTATGTAGAAAATATTTTAGAAACTAATCTAAACCAGAACACACTATGTACGCAGGCATTTATTGCAAACCAAATCATTTTCTAAAGTCATCACATGAAGTTTCTATTTTGGCTCACCTATGTCACCTCTCTTTTTGGAACTACAAATGAGGGAAAGCACAGAAACCTCTTCTTTTTTTTTTTTTTTTTTTTGTTTTGTTTTGTTTTTCATTGTTGGCTTTCCCATGAGTCAGTAGTTACTCAGTGGTCACAGTAACCAGTATAGAATAACCTGGGGCACTTTGCCTCCTCCAGTAAGCTGCTGGAATAAACACTGCATTTCATTATTCATGCACTAAGTGTTAGATGGATGTTACAGATGAAAGGATTCAGCCCATGGTTCATTCAAAATGGCAATCAGGCTGCAACAAGCTAATAAACATGTGCTGATGTGTAGCTTCAATCATCTGTGACACAATTAATAGAAACTCTGACTTTAAAATATCTCAGACCTTTCTGTTCAAAGAAATTGTAATATTATCTCGTATCAGTGCAAAAAATCAGCATATAGACTGATGAATTGTATTATACATGTACATGATTCATAGATTCAAAGGTCATAAAAGACATTATTGGTATTAACATGACCTCATTAGAAAGGCTACAGTTACTATGCAGACAGCCATGTGAATTTAGACGGTCACGAAGTTAGTAAGCAAAACTGGGCATTTACTACATCCTCTCTGCAGTATTTTTCTAAAAAAAAAAATAAAAATAAAAATAACAAATGCTTACAGCATGCCACACAGCACAGAATACTCATCATTAACCTGCTTCACAGCAAATGTCTGTTGTGCCTGTTTAAACTGAAGAGTATTTGGGGAAACATTATAACTGTTGCTAGGGTATTGCATTGTTGAGAAAATCTGATTCACTGCGTTATGACTGTTATGAAGATTTTTGAGGTGCCATAGAAGTTTTTTAGGAACAGTCAAGTTGACACAACTTGCCACTGTAGGTCTATTAACAGATACTACAGAATGGCAACAACTGCAAGCAGGAATGGTCTAACCCACTTTTTTTTCCCCAGGGTTGACTTTATCCCACACATATCTGAACATTAATGGTGCCAGAATGTAATTTTTGAGACTACAGCTTAAAAACTGCAGTTATGACCATACCTATGATTCGTTATCAAGGTAAAGTTTGTACTCAGATAACCTTTGCTCAGGGCTCACATCATATACCAGAGGTATGGCTTGAAAAAGGCCACACTGGTATGCTGCAATAGCTACCATTGAGTGTTGAACTTGACAGATGGATCCATGGAAAAGGCTGAAAGCTTCCTTCACCTACAGCCACAGAAAACTGGCTTATCTCCATGCATTGGAAGGGAACTGAATGTTGAATCTCCCCAGCCCCAACTCTTGGGGTTCGTGGCCTGATTGTAATAGAGAAACCTAGCTCCTCTTACAAGCTTCTGTGGCAGAGTTGTGGCAGTTGTGTATGGCCTACAAAGAAAACTAGGGACTGGCTGCGATGTTGGTATTACACTTGAGATGGACCAAAGTATGTTTTTGGATGTTCAAAGTTTTGTCGCTACTGAATGGCTCAAATTCAGAGTTTTGATGAGCACAGCAAGAAAATTTAGAGTTCTGATCTGCTATAATGAATATATTAATGGAAAATGGTTATGAGAAAGAAGAAAAAGAGCTCTAAGGAATTAGTTGATACTTATTAATTTAAACTGAGTAGTCACTCATTTTCTGGTGAATCTAAAGCACTGGCACCAGCTAGCTGGCTACTTTTTGGAACAACTCTTGGGCAAGGAGTGAGTGCATGGCTCTTTATTAGAAATTGGAAAACCCAGCAACCTTCAGAAATGGACAGCTGACCATCTGTACCTTTCTGAAGGAAGCAAAGCATTCCCTGAACTCAGAACAAGCAGGCAGATGGGTCAACTGAAAATTTCATGATTTCCAAGTCAATCACTACTGTCAGGACTAAAAAAGAAGGATAAATTACACAGAACTGAGAACACATAAAATCACTGAGTACAAAGAAACTTCTCAGATTCCAGATGTTTTGAATTTTCTATGTGTTTAAAAATAAAAAAGTCTTCTGAAACCCAAAATAGTTATAAATATTTATCTACCAAACCTGAAATTTATTGCAAAAGTTTTGCTGGTATATGTTTTTAAGACCTTATTTTGGTCAAATGCCAAAAATAAAAGGTGGTCTACAAAGACACCTGTTGAGAAAAAGAAATGCTGTAAAAGAGAGACAGAAGCTTCTGTAGGATCACCAGGTCAAATCCTCAGGGGAAGGTCAGGAACTGACAAAGCAGATACTTGAGCTGAGACATTTATATTGCACTGCAACTGAAAAAGAAGAGCCCTGACCAGCTACTGGAAATACCACAGCTGTTGTAGAGATGCTTAAGGCTTCCATAGGCTGAGCTTAATCACAGCTGAAAAATTCTCAGATTTCTTCTCTTTTGATTCTTTCAGTTATGTTCATTTTACTGCAATGCCAGAGCTGTAGAGCTGCCAGAATACTGGAGTTTTAAAAACTTGCTTTTGGGTGAAATTAACTTTATATACCATATGTTTTATTTACACTAAAAAATAACAGAATAAAGGCTACTAGATAAACCTGAACTGACACAAAAAGCCCAGACAACTCCTACCACTTTGTTTTTGATAGACTTCCACGTTAAATCTGTTAAATGAGAGAAAATAAGTCTTGACGTAGAAGTCTTCTTTTGTTTGTCTCTTTAGCAATGCTAACAAAGAAGAAAGAAACTGGAAAAGCAGCCATCTGACAGAACACCCTGATTAGAAAACTTCACGCATCAATTGTACATTACTTCTTATGCTAGGGAAAAAAAAAATACTATCAGCGTGTCTATTTGGTTTGGCTCTATGCTTCTTAAAAATAAACAGGTGGAAGACCAGAGCCAGATATTATAGTTATTTGATGCAGGCAATACAAAAGAGCCCTCAAACGTAGCCTTGCCTTGTCATTGCTCAGAATAGAAAGAATGAAAGCTCAATGCTTTGTCCTTCACATAGGTGCTCTTCCCAAGCTGTCCAGGAAATTTATTATATATAATTACACTAGAGTTTCATAATATGACAGCAAGAATGGAGGAAGGAAGAAGAAAGGACTCATGCTACACCACCTTTACTGCACACGTGCCTACACAACCTCAGTCTCTCTCTACCTAGAGAAGCAGCAGAAACAATGAAATAAGAAGTACTGACAAAGACAGAGAAATACAGCAAAACAATAAAGCACATTTTTCCAATTTCACACAACAGCAGTTTTCACATTCTTCCATACAAAGAATATTTCTTCATACTCAAACCCATTTACAACCCTTCTCTTTTTTTCCTGGAGCATTCTTTGTCTTTACTAACATTGGAACAGGAGTCAGAGACTTCTAACAGCAATCTGAAGTTCTCTACAGATCATGATACTGCTTGTCTTATGGTATATTGAGACACTATCTTGACAGGTACAAAACTCAGATGCATGATGTTTAAGGCATTTTCTGCTACTAAAGTCAACAAAGATAGAGAAAATGGAAATTAATACAAAGCACACAGTCACATGGAGCAGACAAAACTCTCCACAGGTCCTAAAGTTTTGTAAGTGCATCAGCTGCTCTGCAGCCTGTTATCATGGAAAGATGTAGGAGAAATTTCACCGACCCTTTCTTTTATGAAGCAATTCTATGAGTACTGTCATATTCTGACACTTCATTCTGAAATCTGAAGATAATGCATCTGTACCACAATGCAGCAATGTTGAGGATGATTTACTTGGATATTTAATCTGAAATTCAACTTGGGAGAAGAAGTAGGAAAAATTTTCTCAGTCCACTTCAATTTTTCAGTGGAAGAAAAGTAACTTCTACTCACCCAACCAGCTCAAAAGATTCTTTTTCCCACACCACAGGGTTTGTGTATTTAGTCTCTTTACTCCAATCCCAAGCAGCTAGATTATTTTATTATTATTATCACAAGTTCCATCATTATTATTTCTCAAGTGAGATTGTCTGCAACAACACTGCAAAAAATGCCCATGTTCTTATTCTTATATTTACACATTTTTCTAGTTCTCTTTTACTTAAGAAGTTATGATAGTTTATTTCAACTTTAAACAGAAGTAGAAAGAGTTAAAACTCTGCATTTGATCACTCTATTTGTTATACAAAGCTCTTAACAAGGATAAAAGGAGCCATAGCACTATACAGCTTTTATAGTTTTGGTGGAGCCTTACATAATAACTAATTAATTATGGTCTTATAAACCCCTTGATAACTGTGTTACACATTAGCAGTAAGTCCAGCTTATGTTCTTGACTTTTGATACCATGTCTTCCCAGGAACTTGGATTTCTCACTGGAATTCCTTTCACTGTTATTGTTAGTATGTATTAAGCTACCTTCAGAATTAGAATGAATGAAGACACTGAAAACTTAAGTCTTGGAGAAAACAGCTGCTAGGTTTTGTGAGATTGCAGTGATATCTTTTTACCTACTGAGCAGAGAGTTTTTTCGGTTTACATGTGGCAGATATACCTCACTATCCTCACAGAATACCCTAGAAAATCTAAGATTAAAACAGTAAAGTTTCAACAGGAGTTAAATAGGACTCTAGAGAAATAACTTTAAACTCTAATAGCCTTTTCATAGAGGTCTAAAGACTGTACAAGTACTTTTAAAAAGCATCACACTTGCTGTTACGTATTTCCCATTTAAAGCAGGATGACATGGCTGCAACTGAAAAGGTCTGAACAGCCAGTCAAGGACAATGAGAAGAAGCTAAGCCAAATTCTATTTCCAGGCATTTTCAAGCAGGAAGAAGTAGCGTTCAATAAGTGCTAAGCAGTACCAAAGGCACACAGTTGCATGTGCACGCATAGATAGCTATATGCATGCAGAGAAATAAATTCACACTGAAGTTTGCCCATAACAATGTCACTTTTAGAATCAGCAATTTCAGTAACACTGCTTTCAAGTGCCTTTATTGTCTTCAGATCCCACAGCAAACCTCTCCAAGAAAACAGCTGGACCATGGACAAAGCACTGGGCCTTCAGGCTTTGAAGGAAATAATATTTTCAGGCTGTCCTCGTGGAGCCTTCAAAACATGCATGAGTCCATCACTGATGCATTCACTCATTTTCTAAACTTGCCAAGATGTCTATGAGGCTTTCGTGCATTGCACAACATAACCTTCACCCTGTGCTTTAAGGTCGTTAGCTGGAACACAGAACTCCAAAACTATTTAATTTCCATAGAAGCCGCAAAATAAGGGCTGGTCTGTTGTCACCATGGGTCTTTCTTCCTATAAATCCAAATCTCTGTATACAAAGTTCACAGCTAGATTATGAAAAAAGAAGTTTTTTCCGTAACACTTTTCACTCTGTCCTCCCAAACACACACACACTCATATTAAGCACTATAAGTGAAATTGGAATAAGCATTCTGAAACCTGATAATGGTTTCATTGCATACAAGCAGGTTTCTTACTACTAGTAATTAATTTCTCACCAGCTAATTTGCAACTACTCATAATACTAATGATATGCATTGGATGATATTTCATTGGTAATGTTTCTCAGTAAACTCTGCAATTACAGAAGGTGCCCTGAAAACACCATTCAAATTGTCTTCCACCTCCAGCTGTTCACGGTAAGCAGTGTACATCTACCAACAGAAACATTTTTAATACTCACTAAAAATTTAATCTTTTGTCTGAAATATACAGGCAAATCAGTTTGGAATGGCCCTCCATGATATAGTATCAAGCACTTAAAGTAAGATCATTATCATACCTTACCAGTCACTATGTTCCACATATGTATTGTCTCTGAAATGAACCTGCTACCACATTTTGTCACGTGGTTTCTAATACACACCACACCAGGCACACAATTCCTTTCTTGAGTGAGACACAACAGTCAGCTCTCCTGACTACTTGAATGAAATATATTGTTAACAGAATTTAGAAAGATGCATTATTTCATATATTACAATTTTCAGGCAACAAATCCCAAAGATATGAACGAAACTGACAGAAAAATGAAGTACATACATTATCATAAAATTACTCTGAGAGACTACGCAGCCAACTGCTAAGACCTCTGTAACAGCATTTTATTTTGATCAAAGTGCATCGAAGGAAGCAATCAAGAGAAACAGGACAATTGAAAGAAAGGACTCAGAGATTGCATATGCCAGCTGAACAGCTTTCTAGTATGGCAAATTGAGATGCAGTATACTGCTAAAGGATTATATATATTTTTTAATTATAGTGAAAAATTAATTTTGTATGCAAGAATGCAGAAAGTCAACACAAAATATGTACAATGTCAAACAAGCAGTGCATTGCATTTATGCACTGTAATCACTGAGATTCTTTTTAAAAATTTCTCAAAGATTTTGTTTTATTTTAAGGAAAGTCTTACGTTTTGTAGGCATCTGAGAAACAGGTAAAAGGTCCTTTTGGCAATAATAAAGCAAAACCAAAAAACAGAAACATATTTTTGGAGTAATATAAGCTATCGTAAATATATGATGAATTACCGGATAGCCATTTCGCCCTGGTAGACCCTGGTTGAATGAGATGAAATGGTATGACACACATTAACAACACAGTCATGACATACGACATAACAAGCATGCAGAGTACATTACTGGCAAATTAAAAAGTGCACATCCATAATTTTTTTGATATGTGATGATATTTCAAGCCAACAGATGAAATCGGTACTACATGGTGAAAAAGGGGGCTTTGACAATGGAAATCGTATGTTTTAAATTAAACATTCTAGTTAAGAAGCTACTGACTACTTCTGATGCTCAATGACATTGCCTTTGCTATGAAGAGATCACCCCTATAGACTAAAGGGCAACATGTGGTTAAAGAAAAAAAAGATTTAGTGCTTAGGCAGTAAGGTCATAAATACATATGCTACTGCTATATCATAGGTGCCAAAGAAGAAATTTGAGAATGCTATAGCAGAGCATAAAAAAATTGAAAGCCCCAGCCTTTGACTAGTCCCACACATGATACTCAGTAGTCATGTACCAGGAAAATAAACAGAGCACTGCAGTACCATTTGAAAATACAGCATGCATCTAAACTCTATGGAATACTGTGTGGGATATACAAATATTTGCTATTTTAAATGAAAAGGATTACCACAGCATTCCAGGTGAAAACAAGAATTGAGTTTGCAACAGTTGCTCCTAGCCACACTATGTCTATGAGATTCAAGAAATGAATTAGCAACAGAAACTACATTTTAAAATGCCTTGTAGCAACTTAAAACTTTACTGACTTTCAGCAAGATGAAGTACTGTAAGGCAGTTTTGTATATATAACTCAGAATTTTAAGTCAGACACTTTTTAAGAATAATTCAGCCTTCTGAGCTATTTCAGGTTTGTATTAATATTGTCATGAGCTAGACTTCTTTTTTTAAGGGGACCTACAGAGTCAAAGACATTCATAATGAGCCACATAGTGAACTCTTGCTATGTTGTCTTGCTACAGGAAAACCACTTGCATCATGATTTATGGTTATTCTTTCTGTTTCACGGGAAGACTGAAAAAAAAAAAAAAAAAAAAAAAAGTTGAGGAAGGCAATGTTTCTGTCAAATAGACTGCACTGTTATGCATTAAGCCTGGCTTTTCATTGATGGCTTGTTAAATGAACTTGCCACTATGAACTCCTGAGAACACGGTCAAAATCTTTCAAGGATAAGTATTATCACTGCTCAGTACATACAGCTTGCACTAAAATCAATAGGTCACAGCAGAAGTTCAGCATATCAATTCACTATTTTCAAGCTGACACTTTCATACCGTATGGTGAACATGGATGGCATGACAAATACCAAATGTTTGAGATTCATGTGTTTACTCCTGTTCTTCAAGTCTGACTTTTGAGCTACCCTGGGAATGTGCCACAAAACAAACAAACAAAACAAAAAGCTGAGAAACTGTTTTCTTACCAACAAGAGCAGCACGAAAGTCAACCAAGTTACTAAATGGAGCAGTCTTATTTAATATTCTTTTTGCACAAGGACTTACTGGCCTCAGTAACAATTTCACCACAATGAGCCTGTCAGCCCATGTACCTCTGAAGTCTTTACCCCAAGAGTTTGTGACAACTGCAGAGGAAGTTGCTACCCAGTACAAGGCAGAATAACTGAGTCTGGACATCAGACAACACACTCTCACATTTTTATCCTGTAGCAAAATATTTTTTCCCAAGTTATAAGCAAAACGAGCATAATGTACTTACATGGAATTGTGGTCCAAACTGCTATCTGGAGCGCTGAATGTAAAGCTTTATAGTTTTAGAGACATTTTTCTTAAGGAACTTTCTGACTAAATTATTCGGTTCCAAAATAATTAGTGAGTGTTTATGCTGTGTAAGTATAAATATCAAAATTCCCTCTTGATGATACATGATCAGTTTATCGTGGTGATAACAAAACAGGATCTAACATAGATTTCTCCCTGATTCTGGAAGAACCAACAATGTATCACTGTACTTACAGGAGGTCCTGTGGAGGGGGTAAGGGGGAAAGAGAGGGGGGGAAAAAAGACAAAAAAAAATAAACCGTAAGCTTATGAAGTTTTTAAAGAAAGACACATATAAATAAATCCAAACACAAGGCCTCAGGATTGTAAGCAAACAATGCTGCTAATACACTGTACGCATTTTCCCATTCAAGTCCCTTTTGGTTTGGTTGGGCTTTGCAACTTGTAAATACAGCTACTGCTCAAATGCATGCTCTTACCTTACCAAGGAAGCAAATTCTTCAGCTACGGTCATGCAATCTTATGCAAGTTGCTTCTCCATCCACTTCCATGCAATTTCATGCCAGGCCAAAAATACCAGCCATGGACTCATGACTCATTTCATCAGACTCCACACAAAGCATATGTAACCACATCACTAGTTTCAGTTAGCCACACAGTTGGGCATTTCATCACAGCTTGGATGCAAAGTTGCACCAAGTACCCTTGGCATTTATCCTTGGCATCTAGTCAAGACATACGTGCACCAGCATCTTCCAGCCTTCCACTTTGCCTACAAGGGCAGGTTTCAGTGGCCACCTGACAGTGCTGAACTTTCTTTTCATCACCTTCCTTTCTCAAGGCACACATATAAAATGTTCCCTGTTAAAATGTCACACTTCATGAAGTGATATTTGCACATTTTTTCAATTATTTAGACTCAAAGTCTTTTGTATAGCAGTTCTTGGAAACATCATCAAAGGGCTACAAATCAAATCTACTATTTCAGTCTTATTAAGTTGAGCAGCTGCAGCTCCCAAATCAATGGCATTTCATTAGCTTTTATGCCTCTCTCTAATTTCTGAATAAAGTGAAGTGAAAAAGGAGTATAAAACCACAGCAGCTGTACTTGGAGATTGCTTTTAATATTGATAGCCTTTTGTTTTTAACAATGCAGTTTTATTGTCCTGTAACTAAGGCAATTTCTTTATACTGGTAAATATTCTTAAATGGCATTTTAAATTGCAGGTCTGTTTTTAAACAAGAAAGATCAATTTCCTTTGTTAATAGTTTAATGTGTGTTTATTTGAGACATAAAATGAATCAACAAGCATACTGCAAAGTAATTGCCAGGATCATCTGTAAGACAATCTTTAACCACAGAATTCCCTTCTGTAGTGCAGCACTTTTCTCTGAAGTAAATACTAATCCAACCTCGAATGGAAACATCAAGGTGATTTATAATAACCTTTGGCAGGGTTAGGTTTCAGTTTTGTGATGCAGGAAAATATGGAAATAGTTTTTAAGAGCCAGATAAATAAACATGTACAAGATTAAGGAGGGCTACATAATGATTTTACAGAGACCAAGCTGATTGGAAGAATTCCCTAACTGGCAAAACAGACAATATAGCCAAGGGGATTAGAAATGCTCATTTTCTCCTGCATCAATTCTAGAAAATTCACCTTCACTGAAGACTCAGTCCTGAAACATAATCAACAGTTCCAGTTCCCAGGAAGAGGCACTCAGCATCTCACAACGCTGTCTCAAATGAAATTTCAAGCTCTACGCCAACACTCAGATTTTATTTCTCAACAGCCAGCTCCCTGGTACAGGATAACAAACCACCAAAAGTTTTTCTTATTAACGTAACAACTAACTTGCTACTTGTTTCTAGTAAACAGCAATTTCTCTCACACTGAATACTCTATTTGTCACATTATTCCCCTGAACACTGACACTCTTAACATACTTCTTTCCTTCTCAAACTGTTCGTCTCAAACCAAGCAGGCCTGATGCAATTCTGACTTACAGTATCCCCCCAGCTGCTGACTAACATGGAGTTACTCTGATTTGTGCAAGACTTAGATGACACGGAAATGGTTTGACAAGTACCGGTAACGTTGCCAATGGCACCACGTCAAACATTATTAAGTGTGACTACAAAGTAATGACACTCAAAACCAGATAACTATCTGGAAGGCCAACAGGTATATGCCAAGGGTCACAAATTTCTATGAGAGAAGCTTCAGAACCCTCTTTCAGAGCACACAAGCAATAAAAATAAAGATGAAGGCATGCTGGGTATGCATCCTCCCAAAACCACACAGACATCAAACAGCAATGGATCATACGAAAGTGAAAACTTACCAGTCTCTCCTCTTCTGCCCCGCTTACCTCTTTTCCCTGGAGGACCTAAAAAGAAGATGGTGTGTTGTAACTTTCTTTCTTGAAATTACAACATGTAGAATATTGTTTGTGCTTGGATGTAAAGCTTTAAACAGATTCATTACACATGTGGTGCTCATGAATGTGTGTACAAGGCAGTCAGCGAAAGGTCCAGAGACTTGGCTGAGCAAGGGCAACAGATTACCAGAGTAACATTCAGGAAATTGAAGATAAAATGGAGAACTACATCACCCACTACAGGCTCTCAGAAAAAATATCTGGGAGAAGCTGTAGAGGTCACCCCGTTCGTTCTTCTTTCTCAAAGCAAAAGTCAACTACATCAAAAATATTACTGCGACTTCCACAGGCATTTTCCCCCTAGTATTTCACTGTTCTGATGACAAGAACATTTTTCTTTATGTTCAACTTGCTGCACAGAATTACATCAATTCTTCTGCTGTCCACCAGGGACCCCAGCGAAGAAATGATTCCTTTCCTTTCCACAAAAACAAAGCAACATAAACCAACACCAAAGTCTTTGTATTCATTTGAATTGCTACACCATTCCATCAATCTTCTTAAACCTATCTTATCACAGAGCATTAAATTTCATTTAGTTATTTCCGTATTAAGCAAAATTGGCATGTATTTATTTAGAAGAGCACTTCCTCTGGAAAAAAACATCCAGCCTTTACTTGAAAACACCAAAGAACGATGAAGAAACCATCACCTGGCTCCCCACCCCTCAAACACTAACATTGTATTTGTTGTTAGACACGCTTGTCTAAGATCCTGTGCTTCCAGTTTATATCTGTTTGCCTTAACACACCAGCTTGGTCCTTGTTTGGTTTTTGCTAAGCAATCCTTTATTAGTCATACTCCTTTTTCCACAAATATTTACATACTACAGTCAGTCTTCTGCAGCCTCTAAAGAAAAATAAAATATTTTTTGTCCCTCATTTCTGCACTTGTCTTCAGACTGCAGCATCCCTAAACTGTAGGCATGAGTAGCACATTCTTCCTTTCTTCTTGGTGTCCCTGACACACTGCTCCTGGAAGCGCAAGGAAAGCACACTTTCGCTTCTCCTCATACAACTAGGAAGAAAGGCAACAGCTGTGGGGTTGAAACAGGACTGAAATACTGCTAATAGCATTTCACAGCCACAGGTGAGAACCTCAAACCTACAAGAGAGGCAAGCACACGGGCAACTTTCCAAAAGCAACAAAGCATGTGGGAGCACAGGTACCGCTGCTGTGGCTGTCATGCAGGTTGCAATAGAAATTAGGTGCACACGTGGGCTTGTGCAAATAATTAAGGTATAGTCACAGTAGTTAGAATATTTTACAAATCATTTGAACCATCATCCCCTTTATTTTAAATGCACATGAATTCTAAACCTCTCCCATTAATATATATTGCAAAGTAATCTGGTTTAAAAGACAAAGATGCTGAAAATATACTTGACTGATTAGTTTGCCAGGGAAATAAAAGGATAGTTGTTAAAACAAAGAAAACAACAACAAAAACACAAAGAAGAGGAGCAGCTCTTACATTGAAAGTAGAGAGGTTTGCTCCTATCAGAACATTATGTCTCACTAAAATACTTTTTTCTTGTTCTAACAACTACAGTGCTTGCATAATGTAATAAAAGCTTACAGCAACAACATTATAGAAAAC
Organism: Aythya marila; assembly: GCF_965140915.1. Classification (NCBI taxonomy): domain Eukaryota; kingdom Metazoa; phylum Chordata; class Aves; order Anseriformes; family Anatidae; genus Aythya; species Aythya marila. Next base: position 4,683,722 of record NC_139045.1, on the reverse strand, counting down.
AGGAACAGCATGGGATATTCATTATCATCAGCATACCAACCAGATGAGAATATTTTGCTATTACACGATGGAAAAACAGGAAAAAAATATTGTTTCATTGTAGAGAACCTGTACCTTGCTCCTGAAAGTCTCTGGTTTCTGCAAGAGATCTGTATGGAAACGTCTTGCACAGATAACAACCTGTTTCACGTAACAAGTTTCCACACACACTTTTTTTCAACACTTTTTCCAATTCTTAACACTGAAACACGTCCCTGCACAGCAGGAGGTTTCCCTGGCTGCCCCTAAACTGATGAACACAGGCTGGTCACGCACATGGACAAGCAGGACAAAACAACAAGGTTCTTGCCCTGATAATAACCTTTTTATCTTGATGTCTTTCAGCATATAACAACAAATATTCTCAATCTGTTTTGCAGAATACTATTTCAGCAAAGCTTAGCCATGCTCTAGGTGTGCACTTACACACACATGCATGTCTACTACTGAGTTCTTCCCTGAGAAAACAACAGAACTTGAAAACTACAAAACTTCAGCTGCGGACCAGCACAGGGCACTGGAGACCCAAACAGAAAACCACGTGGGTAACCTCAAGCTCTGGACTTCAGGAAGAAAGGAGGGAGCTTCATCCAGAAAACCAGATTTCTGTAGAGCATTCAAGTTCAGTAGCTGAGAACATTGATGGCTAAGGGACTCTACCTCTGACACCAAGTGCCGATCCTTTCTAAGCCATTATGTCAAGATGACTAGACTCGGATGTGTGCAAACGTTAATCACCAGAAAAACACTTCTTCCTGTATTCCCAAAGTAACCAACAGCACTGAAGCTAAGAAAATCACTCTGGATTTACAGGCACATCCATGAGCTCACTGCACGGCCCCTGACCTCCAGCTCTTCAGGCCAGCCGTACTTGGCAGCTCCTGAGCGACATGAGGCACTTCCCCCTCTCCTGAAAAGCTTTTCTGTTTTTTATTCCTGCACTGTGCAGGGCTCTGTCAAGGCAGCAGCCTTTGTAAACCTTTCAGAAATTGTGAAATGAGAGGTGGATCTTGCCAACTTTTACTGGGTTTGGGGGGCCATTTGAGGAAATAATTTCTCTATATTTATTTTTACCAGTACAGAACAACGTTTTTTAAGCATTTCATCACAGATGGTTCCAGTTCACAGAAACAGCAATGCTGACATTTAAGGCCATCACTAGATGACCTACTACTTCAGAAAGTACACGAGCTTTCATCTTTTCCTGAACAGGCTGCTTTCTAAATCTTAACTGCAAACATCATCTGTTGCTCCAAGAGTTTCCACTTATCAAAACCCGGGGTATTTTGCTATAAATATTAATTTTCCATCTGTCTAGAGTTTTATAACTTTGCAGTAATTGGAGGCTTTGGTGCTCGCTGGGGCAGCAGACGCAGTGAATAAAGTTGTACCAAGCACAATCTCATTTTACAAGTCCACACATTTTTACAGCTTGCGCAAGATATACAACCTACCATGTAAATGTTCTGAACCTTCTCACCCAAGATAAAAACCTCTCTAGAATATTACCAGAAGTGTCTGTGCTGAACTAAATTTAATCCAGAGTATTTAAGTAGTAGTTTGTGCAAACATATTTTCATACTAAGAAAAAAAAAAAAAAAAGCTTTCAAAAGAAAAACAAAGGTCGAATCTCAGTGGAGTGAGCTGACTTAATAAAGATTAATAATCCTGAGCAATAGGCAAAAGCTAGTTTATAGTAGCAAAGTTTGCCAATACATACTTTTCTTAAACTCACTAGATTTACTTATAGGGAGTAAAAGAAAAATGCCCAGGGATCAGCTGGTTTTCAATTTTAAATTAGTTAAGCTTCACAATACTAGAAGTTTTTTTTATTCTTCCAAAAACATTTATGAATTTAATTTTTATGAACAGAAAGTTTAGAAATTATTTTTCCTTCAAAATCAAAAATCAATGTAATCTCTATAAAGAGAATTTTGAAAATTCTTCAATTCTTCAAATTAAATTTGAAAGAAATTAGGGGATTTTTGTTTAAAAAAGCACCAGAGCCAGTGATTTATGAAATCTATCTTCTAAAGCGCTACATGTTAGCTACTCAAAATTTTGTCTATCTTACCTTATCGACTCACAATGAACTGTTTAAAAACAAAACAACAACAACAAAAAATTAGACTTTGGCACTTTATATTTTAACTGAAACATAAGCAATAAATGTACCAAGTCAATATTAAAGCTGTAGCAAACAATTCTTCCTCACCTCCTTGAACTCATCGAATTAAACAAAAAATTCCTCTCAATGGTCAGTAGAAGTAGCTGTCAGAAAACTACCAATGTTGTACTTCTGAAGAGACCACAGGACAGAAAGAATAATGTAATTGTTCTCAGGTTTACTGAGACATTTTCAAAAATATAAAGTACAACTATGGTGACATTCATGTCCTGGTAACAGGTTTTCTCATCTTTGCAGTCAGAATTCCCAGATTACAGCAATCCAAGTCAGTAGTGATTGGCACAGACAGATGATTGTCAAATTATTACTTTGGTCTTGGAGGGGCTGCCTCAACGGGAGTTTTCCCTTTTTAATGGTTTGTGCTCTATGTGCACAGGAGTGCCAGAGGTCTACAGCGGTTCTACTGTTTTTATGTTGCTGTATGAGTGATAGTTTTTACCGGAGGAAAGCACAGTATAACTGCACGTACTCCATGACATACCCTGCCATATATCGAGGTCACATAGATCAACCACACCAGCTAAGAAATTTTGGAAACAGAGGAACAGATAACATACAGCTTGCCTACATCAAGCTTTGTCTCTATAATTCTCCTGATCTGAAAAAGAATAATCCTATACTGCGGAGATATCTTCAATAATAGAAGTTATGCTATATCAGTCGAGTCCTTCAAAGAAAACCTATAAATTTGTCTATAGAACTATGGGTAGTATAAAAACATTGTTGCACTAACACTGCCTTCATTCTCTCACTTATTATCTATTTACAGCAAAGAAATCCAGCATAAACAAAGCAGCAGAGACTAAAGAGAAAAAAGATTCAGTGGACGAGGCCTGCATTTCCTTAATAAGTACCTGCCAGGTATGACAAAACGTCTTGCCATTCAGTCATCAGCTAATCTGGAAGTCAAGCTCATCCTAATTACGCAGGGAAGTACACTGACATTATCAAAGGAAAAGGATTTGGCCATCTCAGGTGATACCAAACTAACAGGTACTCACTGACAGTGCAAGTATGAGCTCCTACACCAAATCAGTGCACCAGCCGACAGATAACAAAGGAGTTCAAAATCCTGTTCCCTGTGTTACTGATGCTCTGGACATTGCTCACACATCTCCTGACATACACGTAGTTAAAGATAATGAGTATTCCATGTGTACAGGAAAATATGTTCCTGGCTATTTCAAAGGACATCTATTTTGCATGTATTTTACAGCAACATGAGAACTTGGCTGTCAAGTCAAGTCAGGAAAAAAAAAATAAAATGGCCCAATTACATTTTCAGTGTAAATCCTGAGCAACTTTGCTGACATTAGTAAAATTACTTCAGTATCATTAGGCCTGAGACTACAAACCTTGCTGCAATCATGTGTTTATAATATCTAGAAGCCAACCAATCCACTCCTTGTAGTCCAACTGCAACACTGGCAAAATGACAGCTGGTGGTTGCGTTTCTCCCTCTCTTACCCTTGTTGCTCACATCCTGCCACTTGAACAGTTTTGGGCTACAGCAAACAGGACTGTGGCATCCCCACCGGCTGAGCTCTCCTCCAACAGATACCTGGGCAACATGAGTTTTGACAGAGACATTCGCAGCCCTTCCTCACAGCACTGCCATCAATTCCAGCCTAACTAGGGAAGAATGGGGAGGATTTCGATCTCATGAGCATGGTCTTACTCACAAACACTGCATGGATCTGTTCCAGCCTACTTCATTGGCCTTTTTGCTCTTCCCTTTTTTCTCAGCTTTTTAAGCTCATGTAACATTTGGACTCTTCTTTCCTGCCACTCCGCATAACCATCCCACCTGCCGCGTCCATCTTCTGCTTTGTACCTCAGCCTGTCTGGGACAGCCTGCCTAAATTTCCTACCTCATAAAATCATCTGTTCCCTTTCAGCCTCAGCTGGATAAATAGCATTCATTGTTTCACACACAGTACATCTTCTTTTTGGCTCACCATGAAACATCAGTGCATTGCAGGGCTTGGATAGGTGTCAGACGCTATTACACAACTTGGCTGAGGAGATGCCAAAATCAGTCTATCTGATCCACAGCAGAGAAATCTGACCTCTCTAGGTCAGATTATTATTATTATTTTTTAACCACTTAGAGGTGTCTAGCCTAGCATTGTTTTGCTAGTATCAGACACTACGGAGAGAGCTGAAAGGATCCCATGACCACCACCTGCAAGATAGCCAGAACCGAACATACACATATACATTTCCTCTTTCTTTCTCTGGTAGTTAAACACGTTTGAAGCACGAAAAGTAACGTTCCTTCCAAAAACTCTGTCATCATTCAGTATTATCATTCTGAACCAATTTTATAACCATAGCAATATCTACTGTTTTTTTTTCCCCCTAACCTTTTAAAATCATTGGTCCAAGAAACCATGTGTGACACTAAATCACCATGTATAACCTACTTTAAGTATTCTCACCAACAGTATTTACTTTCTTCTAAAATCACAGACATCTTCAACATTATGAGACCAAGATACATACTATCCAGCTTCTTGAGGTTGTTTTGCTATTTAACAAATTTTTATATTCTCTTATTTGTTTTACTCTTTGTAAGGTAGACAGACCGTATATTTTCAACACTTTCATTTGAAAAGTGTCCATAACATAAACTATTCTTCTTATTACCTTTTACTAAACTTCCTCTGATCCTGTAGCCAGTGTGTTAGCACAAGGCTGAAACACTTCATGCTTCAGCCCAAGTCCTGAGCTCTGACTTGAACACAGCTCCCGCAGGAGGAATGCTACTCCATAAGAGCTGCTCTACACCAGAAGCTAGCAGCTGGAGATGAAAGGAGCCTGATGCTGTCTTTCTTGCAGAGACCGGCAAGGAGCACCTCCCAGTCCTCCTGTTCTCAAGCACTTCCCCAAGAGCAGGTCCTCTTTCTATAGAGCTGCCTGTGTGCAGAATTCATTTGCAAAATTTCTCTAAGGATAGCTCAATTTAAATCTGCAAAGCTCGTTCCATTTCATCTCACCACCTAACAATACACAGGCAAAAAAGGAAATCAAAGGAAAAAAAAAATCTTAAGAGTTAATTTCTTCAATTATAAAGTAAAAGATAAGCATTTACAAGCAAAATGCACATAAAATTCAGTTCTTGGCTACAGATAACCCCTGGACACCCTTTCTAGTTTTCTATCTACCCTAGAAGTCCAAAGATGCTTTCCTTCCCTAGGAGCTGTGGAGAGGGCTCCCCAGCAGCCCTGCTTTTTGAGCACTCCCAAATCACCACCTAACTTCCATTTTGACCTCCCTCCACCCACACTCCTTACAGGTTTATATTTCAAACACAAGCATGCTTTCCCCACTTATTCCTACCCAGACCCAGGCAGGTGGGGTGCCTGGAGTCAGCCATTCCCTCCCCAGTTCACCGGCTGTGGGGTAGGGCAAAGCTGCCTGTAGCTTTGCAAATGCTGCTGGTGTTGCTCCCTGCAAGAGGCTTGAGTGCTTAAGGGATATTTCCTCTTTTAGTTGCACTGCTGGCCACCAGCTCCCAGCCCAATCTGTAGATTGAACTCATTAATCACTACATAAAACCCCAGTTAACCTTAGCTTCTCCGAAAGCCATGATCTAAGGTGCGTTACCTACTTTCTGCAGGCATCACACGTGATCTTAATAATACAGGCAACAGATGTGAGAACATGTTGCTCTGCCTAAATGCTTTCCTCAAAACTAGTTTGCATTTTTATTCCCCCTCACCTTTTTTCTTTTTTTTTTTTTTTAATTATTCTTGTTTTAATGCTCTACACAAGCGACTGGCATTCCAGCAAAAGTGGCACCATTATCCTACCGAACAGACCTCCACTATCCTACTGAACAGACCTACAGACTGTTTTGCATTACTCTGCATCCCCATGTGCTCTAACATGTTACCCCATCCTTTGCCACAGCTGTAGTTCTAGGAGTGCCATCAGTGACCTATTCACAAATATAACACAAAGCTTTACTGAATCACAGGAGTCCTGTGCATGCATTTGTCCCAAAGTTTAATCACACTGACATTTTTTCTTTTCCATTCAGTAGGAGGAAGACTGAGGTAGGAGACATTGCTGCTTACAGGACCTCTTTTTAGGAAGATTTATCAATCCCTAAACTCTGCACCTTTCACAGGTTACACCACCACCACCAAAGTGCTGTGGCAGAATATGTTTAGCTGATGGTAATTAAAATGCTGTCAAAGGTCACCATGTATACTTATATGATAACTAACAAAATGATTCACCTCAGATCATGGCTTGTGTGTCCAGCTACAAGCTGGAATGATGATCTATCTTGCCAGAGAGTTTGAAATAGTTCGCAGTGGCCTGGGCTGGAACCGTTTGCTGATTTTTCAGACTAAACTTCAGTGGTGAGACCAGTAAACTATTTTAATGAACATATAACACTTCATGCACACATGGTCATCTTTGCAAACACAGAAATAGCTGCTATCACCTGGCTGACAAATATTGCTGAGGGACAGCTGAAGTATGTAGGGATAGCTATTCTATACCAGCAAGGCATGAAAGTCTTCTCATCATTTCAACTTGCCATTCCATTGTATTATTATCATGCCATATCAATAGTTGGCCCTATGATGCAAAAACCATTTGTTGGAGAGAGAAAAACTCTGAAGCTAAATTTCATTTAACTTTTTCAAGTATTAATGTAGATGAAATAAGGTATCAGAATTAAATTCTTTCCCCTCAGAATCTGAATTTCCGTTAGGAACAGATTTAGATACTTTCTGAGGACAGTACGGTTGTTTGACTATGAAGTACAAATGTAATTGTATAAAAGCAAAAGCTTCAGAATTAAGAGCTCCTAAAAACTAATCCTGCGTCCATCTTCAGGAATACACTTCATATCTCAGCAACAGGAGTTCTACCATAGGAAAATGGCAAGCAATTATATCATGATAACATCAGAAAGTACAACCTTTCTCAAAAACAACGCTAAAACTTTGGCTATGTGGCACTTTCAATGCAATGCCAAGTCAGTGAATTAGATAGACCACAGCTGGAGGAAAATCCCTCTCAAGCACCCACCCACCCATTAGATGTCTCCTCCATACTAGTGGGAGATGCACCATGGGCTTGGCTTTGCTTTGGAGCAGTTGTGGTGAGCCACAGGGCTCACCTCAATGCACACATCAGCTGCGCTCAGCATTTGAAAATGATGGTTCTTCAGAGGCTAATCACTTTGTGAACTTGGAGCATCTTTTTTTCCCCAAAAAAGACAATAGCAGAGGCAAATAAGAAGATTTAAAAAAGCAGCTGGGATATCTCAATCTTTCACTTCAAATTATGGCTACAAAGGCAAAGCTAGAATTTAATTTTTTGTTCTTAAACAGCTGGCTCTGTTTAAAAAAAAAGAAACACCAATAGACTGTGGTTTATTTTTGGCAAAAAGATGCCTCTGAAAATTGAGTCTCACAATGGCAAGGGAGATGCAGTGCCAACAATGGTATGTCACCTCTCACAAACCCTTATCACCATCGATCATGTTATTTTCGCTGGCAGTAATGAAAGTAAAAGTACCTAAGGATCAATAATGGTAAGGGGGCAGATTACTCTAAAAGCTCATCATGGCTTGGGAGTTTTGCTACACCTTTAGTGAGTACCAGTTTAGATCAATATAAACATTTTTGAAAATCTCACATAAAGTGGTGTTTAAAAGTTACCACTTGAAATATCAAACAGTGATCTGAAACCACGGTATGACATTCTGCTATCATTTTTTCACAGTACTGCTACCACACATACAGAAACAGTAATTTCTGGAACACAGAACCACATTTTTAAATAGATCTAACCCAAATTTTTAATCTGAAAGTACTAATAACACTGTCTTTAGCTTCATTAACAGGAGATAAAAAATATCATTTTATGTACTATGTATACGACATTAAAGATGTTACTGTATTACCATACATTTTCTATATATTTAATCTGCATTTGAAACAAACAGTGTAAATGTAAATTTCTTACCAAGAATATTTGTTCACAAGTCATATCTGAGCCAAATACACATTTAAGTGACTACATCACTTTCAGGTTTAAAGTCTCTTGTAAACCTGTAGTGGTCTACCTTAGCTTATTTGCAAGCTACTAATTTTTTCCAGATTTTCTGGTCTTCCTTGTCAGCTCAAGAGCAAGCCTAAAATCCGAAGTATTGTTACAAACAAGTAATACTTCCACCAAATAATTTGTCATATCAATTTAATTTGATTCTTAAAATTTTCTCCCGCTAAGTCACTAAACAGGTTTTCTAGATTTTTAAAGATGTGGAAAAATAACAACATATTCAGTTAAAACCCTAAAATATAAATGAAACAAATATTTAATATCTTAAACTATCTCCACTTACATTGTGGAGTCCAGGTGTCTCCTCTTTCTACAGATTTGATCTGCATGCTTAACTTTTAAGCCATGATTGACAAGACTTTCGTGATTATGATGACAGATTAAAGTGTTCATTGAATTTAGAGGGTTTTTATTTCAGTTGTGACAGTAGTGCACTGGGAGACAATGAAATACAATACCAGAGGATTAAAGGCAGCACATAACTAGTCAGGCACTGGTACTGCAATCATCTTGGTCTAACCCACACATGTTGATCACCCATTTAAACTTAAAACCCTACCCTGAGCACAGCATATTCCTTTCAGTCTTACTCACGTGCCTCCTCTCATTTCTAATATAATAAATATATCATCTGACGAGGAGCTTAGTGACAGCTGCAGAAGTTAGTTCTAATTACAAAAAATAATAAGTGGCTTTAAAAGGTTCAATAAGTCTCTATTGCGTAACAGCACCAAAGCAGCACAATTCTTGCTTACGAACAGAAGTAAATAAATAAATAGAGTGCCACTACTGCCCTACTCCACAAATCCAAGTATCACTGTTTCAACTGGAGAATCTATAAGAGCACCTCCTCTACTGATGTGCCGTTCATTTACAAAAAGGGAAAACAACAAACTAAACTCACACACTTCCAAAATAGCTTGTTTGGATTAGCGCAGTAGGGACACAACTGCAAAAGAGCAAGAAGTAATAAAAGGAAGTAACTCACTCACTTTGGTTTACATCTTACAGCTGCCTGTGCACTTTTGCTGTGATACTGGCTCTGGTTCCTAGGGATACACATACCCAACCTGTCAGACAGCAGTAAAATATTTTTATTATCCTGGGCTACATTCTGCTCCTTAGCGTCCACTATTTCAACAACATACTTGCCTGAAAAATAAATAAATAAATAAAGTACCGCAAAATCAAGTCTTCAAAGAAAGTACAATCTGTCTTCATCGTATCTCCTGTTTTAAACACTCTCATGAGACCATGCTCAGTGTGCCTTGGATCCACTAGACATTACTCCAGGTTGAGATGTGAGTGCGCTGTGTAATCACAACAAAACAGGCTTCAACAGATGCCAAAACAATTAGGAGTTGCATTTTTCTTGCTATAGATGTCTCTTTCAAAATGTAACAGAACAACCAAAGAAAGTTGTAATAGGTCAGATTAAAGATTAAAGAATTGATGGATGAGGGTTTAGGTGTATACAATTGTATAGTGGCTTGCTTCATTATATGTTTCCAATTATTTTAAGTGTCTTTTTTTTTTTTTTTAATAAAAATGTAAAGCTTAGTACATGACCCACATTTTGAGAGCTCACAGAAAGCTGCATGAGAGAAAGGATGCTCTCAGCTGCTTCTCTGTGACCAGCTGTACCTTCAGTAGCTTGGAAACCATCCAATGCCGTAACTTTGTCAGCCAACTGTAACCCCATGTTGAACTTAAAGAACTTAATCCACTCTATTATTGCCTTTTCACAGGTGGAACCTGTGCCCTTTTCTTTTATCAAGGTCTGTCTCGTGACATAATAGAGACTCCAAAAATCTAATGACTGTTCACATTATTTTATATATATCATTCTTTACCCATACAAAGAAAATGGACTAGCAGAACAAATAAGAAACAAAAATCCATCTCTAGCAAAGCACATGGAGTTGATCTATCGTTTTAGACTGCCAGACACAGAAATATACATTCAGAGCTGAGTATGTGCACAAAAGATCTTTCTACCTCAAGACAATTCCAGAGGGCCTTATCAGCTTTGACTGAGGTAAATCCTCCCCTGGAGCTATGGGACTTGGGCAAGTGCTGAATAAAAACCAAGCATCCTGATATTTGGCTCAATCTCAAAGGGAAAACAGTAACGGATATTCTTCATAACATAATACAAAGCTAACTGTCATCTAACATACAGTAATTTACACATGTAACTGTGTAAATATGAGTTAAAATATCCTCACTCACCAGAATTACCCACCCTCCTATCATTTATACTTGAAGATTTAGCTACAAAAACTTTACTTACAGTATTTTTCAGAGAATGAAATAAAGAGATTAGCAGATTTTTTACATACCTACCACAAGCAGAGTCATAGCTAATTAGATTGGTATATAAATCAATCAAGTTAAATTGTGTCCATGCAGGAGTTATGGAAGAAATGCACCTGACTCAACAGGGCAAGCTCCTGTGGCTTTCCATCTGCAAAATGCAACTGTAGCTTTCCACAACTAGTACGTGGCAATAACATCTGGAATGAAATTACAGTACCGGGGAACAAGCCTGGAAACAGAGAAATGTTAACTTTTTGCTTTTTCTCTACAATCTAAGTTGCAAGGAGCCTGGCACGTTCAGTGTGAAGAGTTACTGAAAATCTGTCTCTGTGCATCACAGTACAACCTTCAGGGAGATGACAGTAATGGAAGACCATTCTTTGGACAGATATTTGAGCAAGAGTTACATCACCAGCCTGCCCAGATGTGACATATTCAAGGTGTCACAGACTGAATAAACCACTTTATACAAACATCTTTTTTAGTGAAACAGGACAGATGACTTAACACTGCCTCAACAGAATGGGATGTTGAAAAGCATTAAGCTCTGTATTACACCTAAAGTGCTGTCCAGAGTTAATAAATTTACATGGTGCTGTGCTTAAATATCCTGAAAGCAAAATTTACGGGAAGTTAAACATTAGCACTTTGCTATGACTAAGTGTTGCATGTTTCCAGAGGCAGGGAAAAGTTATATTCATAACATAATGGAAAGATATAGTCATAACCCCCATCAAGGTTAAACATTAATAAAAAGCATCTTTTAAATTTTAATATAAACCTCAGGGACTGTGTCTCCGAGTCAGGAAATGAGAGGGTTAAATAGGGCTAAGAAGTCTGGTCATGCTCCTGCTGGTGTCAGTGTGCCATCCTAGTAAGGGCCACAGACCTTTGGAAAGTGTTCATTAAAAGAGCCACACGTCTGCAGAGCACTCAAGCAGAGATTTAAAAAAAAAAAAAAAAAAAAAAAAAAAAAAAAAAAAAAAAAAAAAAAAAAAAAAGTTTACAGCTCTACTTAGATACCAAAAGCAGTGATATGAACTCATACGTTCCTGAACAAAACACTAACTTGGCAACCATGTTTGGAACAAGTTGCAGTTTGCGTACAAACCTACTTGGCAAGCCAGGCAATGCGGTGTTGGAATAATCTCTTTTGGATAAAGGCAGAGACGAGCCCTGTGGTGTCAGTCATGGGAAGGCATGCTGGGGTCTGGCAGGCTTTCTGAGATGATAATACAAGGTCATAATCATCTGCTGAACACCAAAGCCCAAACATCACTTTGGAATTAAGGCCACGATATCAAGCCCTGACTAAAGGGACACTAATGCAATCAGCAAAAGCCTATCCAGGCTGAGAAGAGACTGCAAAGCCACCTGTTTGCTGTGGCCTTTCAGATACAGCCTTAAACCAGGCGGTGCTAGAGTGCACGTGCATACCCACAGAGAAAAACACACCGACTCCCCCCAAACAGTGAGCTTTAGCAGACCCGGAAGAGGCGGCCCCTTCCTGTGGGCCACACAACCCAACTCTGGAAGTCCACTCAGTCTTCAGATGTGTTGCAAATATAACAGACCAAGTAGAGCAAATATAGCCACAGAATTACAAAGTTTAGCCAGTCAGTACAACGCAGAAAGAATTTCAAAGAGGAGTTTTGTTGTTGTCATTTGCAACTCCTTACTTATGCATTTACATGACTTGGTGAGAGCAAACAATTCAAGTTACCCAAGATCACATTATACTCAGAAAACACAAATTTCATTAATACTGAAGGTGTCTCAAGTCTCTGCTAGAGGCAAGAGGCCTGAACATGTTTAATTGAATTAGACAACAAATACAAATCAAACTGAAGTCAAGAACTGTCTAAACAACTTGACATTAGAACATTGTATGCATACAAAATAAAGGCAGATCTTTAGCCATTTATTTTATATACACATCTTTTTGAAAGATAGTATTAATTCGTACACAAAAGATCATCCACTTAGGTACTTCTGCATCGCCAAATTGCTTTATAACAGAAGCAGACACAAAGGAAGAACACCTCCAAATGCCAGAATCTATGGTGTTGAAAGCTGTATTGCGTTCAAGCATTTCTGGATGAGGATAAATGGGAAGACAAAAATCTGCAGCAGAGTCAATAGAGGCAGCCCATTCACCTTTATGCTCTTAAAAAGTTTGCTGAGTTTACCATAGAAAGAGAACTTTGACAGCCTGATGCTGACTAATGTAGCTATTACCTATTAAAAGAACCATTTGGAAAGGAACAGGAGGGACAAGATAAGCTTTCTACATTTTGGGTCTTGATTGCTTATAGAAACGTCATTAATGACAGAAAAAGTCCAGATTTCAGTTCTTTCCTCTTCGTAGTCCTTAATATCATTGCTGTTAGTTTGTTCAGCAGGTCTCCCTCTTCTCATTGCCACAACAGTCAAAGAAAATGATTGTCCCTCCACTTATGGAGCAATCAGTAAATGTACCCACCATACGAAGATCCAACTTTTTATCATTCACGCATTTAAAGATGCTACTATTTTCCCTCTTCCACCAAGAATATAACCATATTTGGTTATATTTTATATAACCAAATATAAACAAACCAAAAACACCTACGAAGACAAAAGCCCAAGGGGGGAAAAACAAACAAACAAACAAACAACATTGCTGTTTGGTTCAGAAGGTCTCCAAGCCAAGTTTCTTTCAGGATTATAAATTTGGTACTCTTCTTGGCCTTGCCTGAAGCCTGTCTGGAACGACCACAGACAGGGCACGGCCCCTGCTGAGCCTCAGCTCCCCCAGTTTTGAAATAAAGATAAGGTAAGGAAGAGACAGGGTTGATTAGGGCCAGCTATGATGCAACATCTAATTCCCTCCAGTCTATTCAACAAAAGCTTTCTACATCGAGATTAGCAGAATATAAACCCTTCTCCCCTCCTCCCAAGCCACAAACTTTAACACCAGGTACCAAATATACATTTAATACACGGGCTGTTATTGTTTCCTCTGCAAAGCACTTGAGATCTCTGGGTAAAAACACCTAAGAGCCAGTTACCACTGCCACACTATTACTATTGGTACCATTAGTACACTGCCCATCTTAAATAATACTGAATTAACATTCCAGGGTAAAACAAAACAACTTTCACCAATCAATACATAAAAGTCATGTAAACTAAAAATGCTTATCTTGGATATACACAAGAATATATTGCCACAATAAGCTCGTAATAAGTAGTTGCCTCATTTGTCAGACCCCATCATAAATATCAACAACTTCTACGTTCCTCTGAAGAGTTTGGCTATAGATGTTATGGCCAGAGAGTCACTGAAGTCTTTATCACAAGCCTTATCAGAAAGCATACATCCTGACATTTTTACGACAGAGCATGCAATGTACATCAATAATTGAGGAAAAACAGCTCACTGTGGTGAAGCTTTTTGAAAACAGATTATTACTTCTGCTTGCAGAAGGCAGATTGAATATGCAAAACAGTTTGCTAGCACTAGTGAAATAGGAGGCACTTTGCTACCGTGGAGCTTTTGGAAATCTTCTTGTCCTTATCATCTTGTGTTAATAAAGATTTTCACAGCAGAACCAGCAGGTGATTAATGAAATTACCTTCCAAAGTCTTCTAAGTTGTATAAACAATTCTAAGATTTTGTTCAGTGATGTCTCTCAGTTCTCCAAAACAGTGAATCTATCACATGGAAAGTACTTAATATTGATATTTATAACTAAGAAGTACTTAGTTATCAATGACGCCCAAGTTATTTGCTCAATATGTAATGTAAAATCTTCTTCACTGTGTTAGTTCTTCATTCATTGCAGAGAGCTGAAAATGTCAGTAGTGACTCTAAAAGAATCCTTTCCCCTTTTTGTTCTGCAGTAAGAAAGTCAGCACCAGAGAGACAAAACAGAGTAAAAAAACTCTATACTGGAGTAGTCCGAAGTACTCATTCATGACACTGACGGTGCTGGAGTTTGTCTATTCCTCCCTCTTCCTGAAATCTAAATACCCTTCACAGCCTCCTGCATCCTTCACAAACTCCTCATACTTGAAATCAGTCTCAGTTTTCAACTGAGGCTTCAAGCTAACTAAACTCTAGGCTTCAAAACCTAAACAGAACATGCATCAAAAATGGTACTTAGTTCAGAATCCTCTTGTGGGTATGACCATTTTAAAATCTTTTCAGTTTCTCTGATATCTTTGCCCTAATCTGCTATTTTCGTCCTTTCAGGAGCTGCACGTTCCTTTGGTTTCTCTTAAGAACTTGGTGCTCAGGATCACATCACCAGTGAAAAATGCAAATACAGATGAGCCCTTAACATTACACCTATTCATTTTTCTCTTGAAGTAACACATACTACCAATATAAAAAAAAAAAAGACCTTGAGCCGTTAAGTTTACAATTACTATACTTTGAACATGAAGTTAGATACTTTATTTACCATCAGTTCTTACAGTAGCCATCTACCGTAAAATTTTTACAAAATAACACTACAAAGGATTGAGTCCAGTTTTTACTTTCGAATGCAGATTAACTCTGCTTCCTCTAATGTCCTAACTATTACATTAGGGAAGAGAAGAAATGTTCTGTATTCACAAATCATAACAAGCTGTCTCTGAAACATGCATTTAATAGGATTATTATGCATGAGAATAATATTTACATTGCTATGTTTATTACTGTTTCTGGCAGTGCAAGGTCAACACATATACATCTACAGCATTCATAATATTCACATACTACACTAGGTTTCAATCCTGTAAATCATTTTCTCATGCCAGTACTATACATCTGCACATTAAGATGCATAATTTCTATTCTACTGCAGCAGCCAACACAGCATCCTGAAATGTTTTAGGTCCAATCTCATGCCAACAGGATTAAGAAATAAACTCAAAAACTGGTATTCAAGGGATCTAAACAAAACCTCAAAGACAACAAATCAGAGAAGCGGTTTGTACAGGACCATCATTCTTCTGTCTTCAAAATGATAATATTTTGAAGACATTTTTCAATTACTTGAAGGTCAAGACTTCTCAAAACTCACCACTGCTAATAATAGGAACCATTTACCAAACACTGCAAGATCCTTAAAGCATCATGTATAAACATCATGTATGCCAGAGCAATAGCTTGTATCGACCCAGATAGCAATGGTATGTTTTCACATCAGTGACTTTAACATTATCACTACAGGAGGCCTGAATGTTTTCTTCATAGTAAGCTATCTTCTTCAGGAGCCCGTGCCAATTCAACAATAGTCATGTGCAAACTTGCAGACTGGGATTTTGTTTCTGTCTAAAGCAATGAACTCTAAAGACATCTGCAGCTGGGCATAGTGCCCAAGCTGGTACAATTACAATGCTGTGCCAGCTTCTCATTGTTTAGAGTGATGGATTTCATATCTGTCCATGTTATCTTGCTGGAGTCAACAGCACTTTTTTCTTGGAAGCAAGTTGGAATGGCAGAAGCCTTTGCCAATTTCCAAGTGCAGCAGTGTGTTTCTATAGCCTTTTTCATAGGTAACATTATATAGCAATTTATATTGTGTACCACCCTGCCAGCACTTTATCCTGAACAGGTGCTCAGCAAGCTTTCAGACTATTACAGTGCAACCAATGTGAGAAAATCAAGGCACGAGCAAGTCAGCCTTCTCCACAGGACAGCAGCAGTAGCATGCCAGCAGACTGGCACGTGAAGTTGAAGAGCCCTTCTGTAGGATCCCACCCCATTTATTCCATCAAGGATCATATGTTTTATGGACAAGGGCAAACACCTTTTAAGCTTTGAAACAACAGACCAAATCCTAGCTCGGCACTAGTTTTCAGTTGCATTCACAACTAAGAGAAGCTTTTTGGCTTCTTCCGAATATCTTGCTGATATTCAGCCAGCACAGAATGCAGTATGATCCAAGGTGTTTTCCCAAGGCTTATTCTAGTAACACTAATAAAACACATACCTTTGGTAGCGTGAATAAAATAGAACTGCTCATTTACATATTTGAACTTACAGGCTTTGTAAAAAGGTTTGCAACACTTCATACAGTGGGGAAAAGTACTAAATATTAAGTGTATGGTTGAAATGTATAGCTTTTTGTCTGGCTGGCAAAGCAGCAGTAACAACCAATGCAGAATTCTCTAGAAATCATTGCTGGATAGAAAGCAAAAAAAAAAACAATCCCCTCTCTGCTTCCCATCCTCATGCAAATGCTTCTTCTTAGAACATAATTCACGATGGGACACTTCATAAGTACTGATACCGTACCAAATGTACTTAATACTTTATCTACTGTACTTGTAAATTTGCTCTGAAGAAGATAGAAGCATAAACGATTGTGCAAAAAGTAGGTGCAACCATTAAAAAAAAAAAAAAAAAAAAAAAAAAGCAACTGAAATAACCTTATACAAATTATTTATTAGAAATAAATATATACAGGCAACTACGAACAGCTTTGAAATGTTATTCTAAATGTGAGTGAGAAGCTGCCTGTATGTGGAAAAGCCAAAAAGGGGAACTGCCCACTACAGAGTCTGCTCACAGGGACACACTGAAATTGCCTTAGTCTCTGGTTCCCAGAGAGACCACAGGCTGTGTCCTCTCTCTTTGCAAAGGCCTGCAGAGAGCAGCACCAACGAGTCCTGAAAACTGCTAAGCACACGTACGTGGGCTGCCTTCAAGCAACCTTCACTGCAGACTTACTGCAAAATGTACTGGTAGTATAAACCGAACCCAGGATATCCTGAACACAAGACATTTCCAGATTCATCATCCATCTGTGTTACGTGATTCTGGGCTGCAAAACCTTCCCAGGTCCCAGTGGCTCAGCATTAAGTAGGTACCACAATCCCAAACTCTGGGTGATGCTGATAACTGCGATGTGTGTAAGGCAGCTAGAGATGGTTGACCAACGTGCTGTAAAAGAGCAAACTACTACACTTCCATCATCATCTGCTACTCTATGCTTGGGAATCCAGTTTTAGCAAAACAAATTGTACAGAAAGTCACAATATCTTCATGGACCTTTTAAGGAGCCAGTTAAAAGTCTCACCAAAACTTCTCAGGCGTCTACAGGGCATTATCTGTGTGCCACAAACAGAATCAATAACAGGTCCAGCGGCACAGTACATTGCATTGTATTGGGCAGCAGGGGTTGAGGCAAGAAAAGGGTTATCAGACAGTGAGTAATGGGACACCTGCTGTCACCTATAGTCTGTTTTGAAGCCAGGCTATACGGTTTCATCACTGACAGCACCAGAGTGTGAGTAATGCTGCAGGCCAAACAGGGACCTGTCTGTCGGCCTCCCAGTGTTCGGACAAAATGTCCTGAGAAGCTGATGTAGTAGCAACATTCAAGAAATGCAAGAATCATGGTTGGATCCCAGCCACTCTGCAATGGCATTAGTGATTCACGCTGTGGGCATTATTCTTGAATTCTATGAAACCTTTCACTGTATGAGAGTCACATACATGGAGTCAATATGGCCTCTTGGGACTACACAAAACATTTCTCCCTTTTAAAACCTTTCAGCACCGAGAAGAATTTGAACTGATATATCTAAATTGGAGCCTGAGGGCAGACAAGAGTACTGCAAAGCATCCAGGCACACTGTCTCACCCACGCTGGCCTGATCCGCTGCCACAGTGACCCAGTACGCTGCTCTGGATCCACCTCCCAAGCAGAGGTGCAGGATGGGGCTCCAGGCTTAATGCAAACAATGTTAGCTCTGGTTGTTTGTCATGCACAGGATGTGGGGCTAAGACCTAGAGGCCCTCTTTGTATTTTAACTCCTCAGCACCTTGCAGAAGGTAAAGAGAAACATTTATAGGTGCCAAGGACTGCAGGAGCTGGGTCTTCAGCCGCACTAAAATCAATAAGGTTGTTTCTCTCTCCTCTCGATACATCACTGTACAAGTGAGAAACTTTCTAGTTATCACACTTATGCTGCAGGACTCTATGGCAGCTTCCCTCTCAATCTGAATCAGCAGTTCTCACTCTTCCTTTTTTTCTAGTCATCTTTTTTTCCCTAGCAGTTCCCGCTACATTTGACGATGTTTTCTTGCATGTGATCTGCATGATTTCTGCTACCTACTGCAGCAGGACACACTGCAAAAAGCTCAAATGACTCTACACCTATTTCTTAAGTCATCACAGGTCTCAAAAACCTGAGTATCAGCAGAAACATGGGCAAATGCTTTTTGGGTTAGCTAACGCATATGCATAACATGGTATTCAGATCATTATTACACACTTTGAGCTAATGAAACCCATGAGCAAGAAGTTCCCTGAGAAACTGGCTTAATAAGCTGGCAGTACAGTGGCAGCCAACTCCAAGAAGACATTTTGCTCTCTAGAAAGGATTTCAGAGAAGTGGCACTAAATCAATAGCTACTTTTCTCCTCTGATGTTCTGTAGGTTCGTTGGCCAATTTAGAATTGCTGCCTACCTAAAAAGAATAAACTTAAAATTATTTCATAACCCTCCAAATTTCTCTTAGTCACTTGAAAACACAAACCTGGCTTCCAATGTCAACCTCAAAGTAAAAGAAAATCTGTTTAGGCACCCATTCACCTTGCCAGAACTCAATTGCAGGGGGGAGTGCTACATTTCAAGCAAAGACATTTGCAAAGAAAAAAGCTTCTACAAAGTGCCTCTGATATTTCAATTTTCATCACTCAATTACTTGAGCTCTGTGGCACCCTTCCATGTGAGTACAGAGAGGTTTCCGTGGAGGGGATGGGGAGACCAGAGCCACAGACATGGAGCACAAGAGCACTCCATTTATTACCATATTCAAAAATAGGGCTCTTCGATCATCAAATAGGTGACCACAAACAAGACCTTATGGAGGGGCTGCCCTTAGCTTTTATGGACAATATGCCACCAGAACTCTCATTTCCATTTAGCATGTTCCCAAGAGTAACCAACCCAAGGCACTGACTCGAAAAATGAGACTTGACTAAATCCACCCAGCTCAAACTGACTAGATTAATCCAGCATGTGGCGGATAACAAAGGTAACATTTCTTACAATCCATATGGGCGGGATGCCAGAGCAACTATAGCGGCAGCAGCCAGTAATTAGCTTCAGGGAAGGAGGAAGTAAAAGAGATTGGTCTGGGGCTGTAGGACTATGCCAAAGACCTACTGTGGAAAGCAATAAATAGCTAAGATAAGAGTCCCAGGGCAGGCAGAGGGAGAAACATGATCCATGAATTGCTGATACCTTGTGGAAGCTGCAGCCTGAGGAGAACAACTGGTAGATAAAGTAGCTGAGCTCTCATCGACACACCTTGTATACTGTTGGGTTGGAGTGTGGATCCCGTTCCCCTGGTACTGGACAGGTCTGGTCTGAACTGTGGGGCTGAAGCTCTGGTTTGTGCACAATATACATGTGTTCATAGAACAGGAATCTCTAACGAGCCACTGTATCTGCCTCACCAAAGAAATCTGCCTCACTCAATCTCCCACGGCTAACTCTAGGTGTTAGCATGTGCTGCCAACTGTCTGGCAATATGAAGAATCCTAAGTGGTTCAGAAAAATTCTTAGGAAAATCAGTATACTGGATTAAAAAAATAATAATAAATTAATGACCTTAAAACAAACAAACAAACAAAACAAAAAGAACAATAACAAAGTAGATAAATTTTTCAATGCAATACGCAAATGTCATACTTTTTTTTGAAAAGGCTGATAACAAAAAATGTTAGAAGAAAATATAGAACATCATGCCTCACAGCTGAAAACATGCCAGGGAGTCTGCTCCTACAGAAGAAAATCACCTTTAAATGACAGAAATCACTTCTGGAGAAAGAATGTTTTTAAACTACATGATTTCTCTTAAACAAGGAAGTCTTTTTGCATTTATATAAAGCATGCATTCTAGACAGACAAGGAAAGAGACATAGGACTACTGTCAAGCTTTCTCCAAGCTTTAGCCATTTGATAAAGCCTTTGATAATTTATTCATGAACGTTTAATCTGAGGCTTTAATCTTCAAACAGCTTCCTAACAAACAGATTTGCTTTATTTCCCTTCCATATTCTGCCTTCATATAATTATAGTTTTGCAAGTGATTTTCTATATTGATTAGCCCAGCAAGGAACATGTCCATCATCTAAAACCTAACTATGCTTATCAAAAATTAGAGAAAACTAGCAGCAAAAAAACAACTCGTGTTTATTTAAACTAAATAAAAAGGTACATTTCTGGCATATGAGGCAAGCACTAAAATGTAGGCCTTTCAAGTACTGAAATGTAAATGAACACTTTTCTTCATCTCTGGTTTGCTGTAAGTGTTACTGCAATGGTAATTTATTGCAAAGTGTTGAGAAGAAATGCTTTCCTTGCCACTTTCATTTCAAACACTAACACTTCAGTTTGAATGTCCAGAAGAATATAGTAGATTGAAATTACACATGAAAGTTTATTTTCTCTACCAACATCATCTGAGCTTAGAAAAATAATAGCACTTTGCAATGAGTGAAATCATTATTTTCAGTCAGGTATGGGGTGATGAAGGACAGAAGGACAAACCAGAAAACAGGACTTCTAAGCTCATGAAAGACAATGACTATGACATATTTCTTGAAGAATTGTTTACAAGGATAAACAAAATCATGAGCCAAAAAAAAAAAAAAAAAAAAAAAAAAAAAAAAAAAGATGATATGCACCTTCTATAACTGCACTAACTACTGTGCAGACTGATTTCCAAAGATCTTAATAAAAGTAAAAAAAAAAAAAAAAAATCAGCGAGCTGCAGTGTATACGTGTAAGAGGCTTTGAAAGACATGAAGAGCTTTCAAGGGCAGCTACTGTCACTTCAGAGTTCAACAAATTATTTCAGGGTCTAGACGTCGACCTCTCACACCATAGCAGAGTACACCATTCACTATTTGCAACAAATGACAATTCTTCAGTTAAAAGAGTCATTTAAGCAATTTCTTTAAAACTTGATGGAACTTGATGCCATAGTGTTACTTGCAATTTGAAGCAGGCTAATGTATTTTAACGCTTTTCTTAAACACTTCACTGCTGGACTCGCATGTACAAGCAAAGTAAAAGATTTCCCAAGGACAATGCACTGCCTTTGAATGTCTTAGAACAGAACCAAGTCCCAGACGTGAACATTGGCTGAGAGAGTCGCTGAGAGCTAAGGAACTACCCCCTCCCATGGGCGTATTGAAAGTCATAGTATGTAAGGTGCCTGCATATAGACCAAAGTACCTCATATCTCAATTTGTTGCTGAAATGGAGCCTTCCTCTGAACATCAACAGCTTACAAGGAGGGAATTTGGATAACACAATTACAGTCCTGTACTTCAAAACACGTTTCATTTGTCAATCTCTATGAAAACCATAAAGTCAAATGTGAGGAAAAGATATGGCACACATCTGGAGTGAGAGGGTTGTAAGTATTTTGGGCAAACTACTTGATAAGAACATGCTGTATTCTAGGATAAAAACAAACAACAACAACAACATGCCTGCCATGCTTAGAGATTTTTAAAGAGAATAGGACAAGTTAGTAGATTTAATGAAATCAAATTTTCTTATTTGTTGGTGCAAATATCCTACATATTAATATATCCTGAATTCTAAGGGTTTTCTTTGCTTGTTTTTAAGTGATAAGACTATCTGGATTTTTATTTATCCAAATTGCTGTTGGAGTTTTCATGCCACAAATAGCAATACACTAGGAAATTTTCAGTGCAGAGTGCTGTAGCCTAGACCTCAGTTTTTCCCATTCCAAATGAAAAGCAGATGCTGTGACCAGCAGTATCTATACATTCTGATTTTCCCTGAGGGTAGGGGGTTCACAGAATTTGCTGAAATGAATGGATTTAATAATGATTCCATGGATAAGTTGAATTATACGTCGTTACTGTTCAACACAAATACCTATGGAGAAGTCAACTTGATTATCTAGCAGAACTAGCTAAAAATTTAAAACCAGGACTGGACCTTCCCAATTTAGGAGGCAAACTGTCCATGTGTTCCTTTCATCATATCATTGCAGCTTCTTTCACTACTTCAAAAAGCTGTTTTGATGTCATCCAGTCACCTGACTAATTTTTTCTTCCACTATATCATTACAGGATTTTATTTATTTATTTATTTATCTATTTTACAGACAGCTGGCACATCACTTAGAAACAAATCATATGAAATATGCAAAGCAGCAGCCTGTTCAGTGAACAAAAGCAAACCCACAAAATACTGAAATGCTAGCGCAAAACTTAGTCTACACATCAGACACAGGAAAATGGCAGGTGGTGGATTTATGGTAAGAAAACAACAACTCCTCATTCACATGGGAGCTATATCCTGGACAAGTCCTGCCACATTATTCACTGCCTGTGTCACAGCTGAAGTGGAGTCTATGAGCCCTAGATGGACCTTTTTAGAATTTAACCGCAATAATTATCTTTCTATAAATATCTTTCTATACCTGCACCCAAGACCAGTCATAATCATACATACAGCATGGACAGAGGCCACTGCACTGTCTCCTTATTTGCTGTGGGGCAATTAAACAGCACTTGTTCCACCACCTTTTTGGCCTCTTTTACTTTGAGAGAGTTCCCTTTCAGAGCTTTGCTGCAGGCCACAGTAAATTCCCCGAAGGATGGAAGCTTTTAGAAACCCTTCCACAGTCAGGAAGGGATCCACCAAATAGTGATTGCCTGGTGATGCAGCCTATGCCCTGCTGAGAAACGAATTCCTCATTCTTAAGAGATTTTTCTATTTATTCTAAACATTTTGTTAGTATTAACAGGATTTTCCCATCTGACTAAAAAACAAAAACAACCAACGAAACAAACAAACAAAAAAAAAAACTGACAGAGTGCATCTCTACCACAACAGGCAACTATTAATCCAGGCAAAAGATGCTTACAATAGGCAATTTTGCTCCTTCCCCGGTGCACTGCAATCATTACTGAGATAATTTGTATTTAAAAAGGGTTAAGCTCTAAATACATGTAAGAGATGAATAGCACTGAAAATGCCAAGTAATTTAAATCAGCAGTATGTTACAGCTGAATTCAAAAACTGCCTAATACACAGCTTTCCATTTGTTACCCAAAAAGTATCCCTTCAAAACTATGACCAAGGCCAGATTAGCCTTTAGGTTTTTTAATGTAAAACCTAACTCCCACCCAGCACTTTGTTGGTGAGCGTCATCCTTCATTGCTGATGCTCAGATGGTCCCAAAGATTACTGCCAACCAACCCCTTGCTGTTGTTGTTTTAAACACAGCTCGAAGGTAACTCAAGCAGGCTACCTACAGCCTCCCAGCTAAAGAGCTGGACCAAAGCTTTGGTGAGGTGCAGCTGAGCGTCTGCACTGCAGAGCCTTAACAATTCTCCCCAGCATGGAGGGGGCAGAACTTCTGACATGTTAGTGGGAAAAAGATGGCAATCCAGGCTGTGGAAGGTAATGGCTCAGTCTGTATCTGGATAGGCTTCTGCTTTATGAAGAATGCATGATCATTTCTTTTTGTGAGAAGGAAATTATTTCCACTAAAATTCTGCAAACAAGTCACTGTCAATCAAAAGAGCTTTTAATGAATGTGGAGAGAACAGATTGCATTCTTAAGCAGAATGTCCTGGGAGGGCTACGAAAGCCTATGAAGTTATTCTTCAAATGTGTTTCCATGTGGAAATAACCTGGCACCTAGCCCACAAAACAAACAGATACCTTGCAGTCTCACAGTAGAGCTATTTTGGGAACCACGATGAATTCTCAAAGCTTCACAATAACATAAGAAGTTTTCTCCAGAGACAGAGACTTTATACTGCATTTAACTGGAACTAGTTCTGGCCACTATCCACATCCTTTGTCTCTGTTCTTCCTCTCTAAGAAATGATTTACTAACAGTGACAGAACAGCACAGGCTAAATTAAAGAAAAGAAAAACAACAACAACACACAAAACAAAACTATGAGAAGAAGATGATGCATGTTAAACAATAAAATACGGTCTATATTTCAGGTCACTTTTTGGTCTGAAGACAAGAGACCTTCCTAGCTGCCCTGTGATAGCTTCCACTTGCAGCCATGGATATATTCTTAACTTGGAGACTTACAAGGGTATCAGACCCATTCCTCTATGAAACTGAATTTAACCTTTGTGCAGTATACAAAAACATCAGATTCTCCAAGGTGCTGATTATGATTCTGGAAGTGGATTCTCCATTTCACAGAAGAAACATTACAGAGAAACAATGAACAATTCAAAATAGAATAAAATAAAATAAAAAAACATTCAATATTTGCATTTTAATACTCAATTCTTAGAGCCTCTGTAACATGCTTCTTCCCCTCCATACCCACTAGCAAAAGGAGGAGTTTCAATAAAAAGTCTAAGGAGCATATACATATTTTATGCTTTGACATACCTGTGTCAAACAAAGACAGAACACAACTGCATGGTCAAAAAGTTTGGTAGAAACCATGTTTTAGTCTCTTTCATCCCCCAGCCTGGAAATATATTACAGATGAATTGATAATGTTTTTATTATTATTATTATTTGTTCTTCTGTTTATCTTTAAATACTTTTAAATGTGAGATACAAGTACCCTTAAGTCAAGAACAATAGAGGAAAAGATGGGCAATTTCTTACCTTAAAGAAAAATTCATACAACTTTAGATAGCCTAACTTATCTGAATGATTTGGGCAAGTTCCTTTTTGAATCTACATTTTAATCTTATATTTTTATTTTATACTATTTATTATTTGCAACTTAATTTCCTCTATAATGGCAACTTAGGCATTCATTAAAAAAAAAAAAAAAAAAAAAACTCACAAACATGGCAGGAAACAAGTACTCATCTCTCCAAATAGTTTTAAGAGGAAAACCTCTCAGAGTAGCTCTGCATAATGGACACCCCACTGCTTTCTAATCCTCTTACTATTACACAACTGCATTTTCTAGAAAATTGTGGTGCCCTTCATTTATTTTGTGTTAACACTCTGATTGCTATTCCTTTTCCTCCTCCTTTATCAACTGCAGGCTTCTAGTTATCTCTTAGCATAGCTGAAGTTAGGTATTGAGCTGAAAACATTATTAAGTTGCATTGCTGGAAGAAAAGAAGGCATGACAGCATGTCTAGAGTCAAAGCACTGTAACTATAGAAAGAAAAAAAAAATTCAGAACAGATTACAGCTCCATGTAAAGGCAGACTGCAGCATCCAATACCATGCTCCAATAAAGGAAAGATGTTTGCAACATTAGACTTCACTTAGTAATGTGAATTAAGAGCTTTCCTGGTTTGCAAGCAATTATCCAAAGGTTATAAAAAGTCCAGCTCCAATTATCGTTTTTATTTATACTCCATAGCAGGATTCATGTACCCAGTTCTCAGATTTTATTACTCTACCTGTCAAGAAGTAAAGAAACAGTTATTTCAACCATACTGTTCAGCTAACAAGCTCTAGTCTGTATGTTCAGTAACTCAATGCATGAAAAGTAGAGCTTACTATGCACAGAGGGTAGCAGCCCCTTTAACTTATCTTCACAGCTTTTTCTGAATAGTTCATTGTAGTTACTGCATTTTCAGTTATGTAATGAGCTAACATAGCTATCCCCCTGCTCCAGGAACACTTTCTTATTGTAACAGTAACTGTTTTATACATAAATAGAAAACGATTGGGTTACATAGGTAACGGACAATACCATGCTTCATTTAAAGATCTTTAGGAAAAAAGAGATCCCTTCTGAGATCACACCAGCTTATCTAAGGCTGAACTTACATTTGGCATACCACATTTCCGTGACCTTTATGTGGTACGCTAGTAACAAACGATTACCTGCTCCTTAAACTATTTTAACAGTATATTTTCACAGTTTTCCTTCTACATGTATGGGAATCCTCTTTCACTTCTTACTACTGACAGGAGAATTTATCTTAATCCATATATGTACATAGAGCTTGATGCAAGGTTCACCGTTTGGTTATAGCACATCATCACAGTTCAATTACGTAATTTACATCACATAGCATTAATGCCCTGTGCTTTGCAATACATCTTATGCCA
This sequence comes from Aythya marila, assembly GCF_965140915.1. Classification (NCBI taxonomy): domain Eukaryota; kingdom Metazoa; phylum Chordata; class Aves; order Anseriformes; family Anatidae; genus Aythya; species Aythya marila. Next base: position 4,657,039 of record NC_139045.1, on the reverse strand, counting down.
TCTGTTTGAAAAGTTTTGAGAGCTCGGAGATTAGTCAGACAAACATTCATCCTTAATCAGTCTGCGTATTGTGACAGTTAACTTGACATTATGCCACAAAGGAAAGCAAGCTTTGAAGTAAAATTTATTTATATAATAAAGAAAACACACCTCGTGGATTATCTACAGGGACAGGTGAACAAACTAGACAAAACCAAAAGCTAATTTATAATTCTCAAGAGACCTTTCACAGTTCAAGCCTTTTGAAGGAAGGGATACAAAAAATTGCATAAATGCTACTCAGCCTGGCTTAAACTAGGTAAAACGGTAAAACATCCAATAATATTTTAATTCTAGCTCTGCAGTTTTTGTTTCTTCATAACTTGGAGAGAACTTCTGAAGCAATGTTGTTTCAGGTAAAGGCTCTCAAGAAAACTCAGGTTTCCTCAAGTAACGCAAAAATAACTAAGCTACTCCTATAAAATAATCTCTAGAAAAAAAGAAAAAAAAAAAAAAATCTTGCATTACTTTCTGAAATGTTAATAATGCCTGAATCCTTCAAACTGGTTAAGAACAGAGCCTGGACTCAAGATGAACACCACATGAAAGAGAGGTTTTTTGACCATGGCCAAGAGGTGAGTGGACCAAGCTGTAAATACAGGGCGTGGCACCATTCACACAGCTCACGAAAAGGCATCGCACACCCTCGCGGTGGATGGCCCCTGCTTTCAGAACTTCCAATATTCTTATTCTTGCCTATAACAGCAGCCACCCTGTGCCGCACACAGCTGGGTCCGGCTGGTGCCAGCAGCCTGCCTCAGGGGACGGCTGGGCCCAGCTGCCGAGATGGCAGCGCCTCTTAAATGTTCGTCACCTTAGTTACCAGTCTGGGTATCAGGAGGCAATTTCTTATGTGAACTAGCAATATGTTAAATACCCTAAGCTGAGTGTTTTGCCCACAACAGTACCTGATGAGTGATTTTTCTACCCTTATGTCAGCCCGCTATTTCTCTCACTCTTGTTGTTTCCACTGTCCTCCATCCTACAGGGGCTGCAAGGGGAGCGAGGAGCTGGCTGGTTGGGCTGGGGGCAACCCACCACAGACCAACACCCAGCTGCAACCAAGGCCTAGCAAAATTCAAAGCATTTCTCTGCACAAGTCCACCCAACCCTCAGGGTGGTTGTTTCCAGAGCACAAGCACTTATTCACAAAGTCTGACAACTTTAATCAGAAATTCTCTCTCATTTCACATTACACAACATGTAGGAAAAATAACTCATTTTTGAGTTCCAGTGTCACCTCCTTTCTAGGTGTTCTTACACTTTACGTAAGACATTTCTTACTATTCCCATTATTGACAATTCTGTACAGTTCACTGTAACAGCAGTAATACCTCACAGCACAGACCTATTTCTGGACACAGGCTTGCTGTTGACATGTGAACTTCCTAAATCGATATTATGTTGTTCTAAGTAAATAAGAAGTGCCATTCTTAAAGCAGTAAATGAAGTTCATTTGAAACAATGAGGAAACAACATCCGCAGAGGGACAGATGGTCTATCGATTTTCCAAAGATCTCCTCAACGCAGTTCTACTACATCAGTCTACAGCAGAGCGTAATGCAAGGGCCTCTGTTGCCTCAGACAGTGATTTATAGTCCTTCATCAAAATCACGTGCTTCCTGAAAAACTTCCTGAATTTACAGGGTGCTGCTTTTGTTTAAGCAGATACCCTGTCGCTACACTGCTTAGAGCTGATGCTTACTTTGCAATATACAAGTAACCGAGTATGTCTGTCTGTTCACAGAGAGAAAAAGGCATTTGGTAGCTAAAGTGAAATGTGGTGGCTTAAAGCAGGGGAAGACCACAGGAAATAAAAGGGGCATTTTGATGCCCACAATGTTAAGAGATCTAGCTGCTGAAATGTATTGGCTTTTGCCATCACCATTCTCCAAAAATACACTGTCAAAGCCTATGTATCCAAAGGTAATAGTTAAAAAAAAAAACATGGGTAAGCGCCTGCTGTGCTCTAATCTAGTGAAATGTTTTCTAATGTGCAAGAAAGAAGGCTTGAATCTAATTAAATTACCTTTGGCATGCCAGAAGATGTATCCTTTTCCATTTCTCTTTCTTTGAGAATAATAATTAAGCATTTTTTAGCATGTGAGTAGCTTTGATCCCAAATTTACACCAGCCATCATCACTGCCACTTGAAAGCACTCCCGCCATTTCCACTTCTTTGTTTAACAAACTTGGAACACATACTAATCTCACACATATCACTTCACCTGTTCATAAGAAATTCAATACATACAAGAGCAGAGAGAGATAAAGTGACATGATGCATCAAGCTTTTCATGCCAACGCTGTTTTTCATAGAAATCACTATCTGGCAAATGAACAAGTCAGATTACTGAACAATGTGTGGCCACTAGTATTTTGTCTACAGGGTATTATGTAACAGCTGACAATAGTTTCCCTTTCTAGGGGAAGGTAGGCAGCCAGTTGAAAGCAGTTTCAGCTTCAACTCAAAGAATCCTTCTCCCTGAAGATCTTCAAAAGCTGCTGGGACATGGTCTTGGGCAGCCTGCTCTGGGTGGCCCTGCTTGAGCACAGGTTTGGATCAGATGATCTCCAGAAGTCCCTTCTAACCTCAACCTGCCTGTGATTCTGTGCATCTTATTTCCTGGCTGGGAAAGGTAAAACAACTTACTGTATAGACAACATTGAGCTCATTCTATAACCTCAGTGTTAGCACAAGGTGTCCAAATGAAATATTTTCATGTCTAGACAGAGGGATGCACTATTTTGGTGCTGTATATATACCCATTAAATAATGGAACAAATTTTATAATGCAAAGCTAGTGCATTATAATCATCTCATGAAGTCTATCTTGCTAGTCTTTGGTAAACATACTACTCCAGCCACACTTCAATATCACGCTTTTATATTACATCATGTGTATAGTGTGTGAGAAATTCAACAAGTTGCACATGAAACTGGCAAAAGTACTAAGTACAGCAGGAGTTGTTTTGGAAGCAAAACCAGTGCCCAACCAATTCAATTCATCTCAGTGTAGGAGAAATATTTTTTCCTCAATTCCAAATAAGCTGTATTTGGTTTCATAGCCTACCAGGGACTTTAAGAAAACACACAGATCCATTGATCCTCTTGGCTTGCCTATCACAGGGCACTCAAACTTATATTTCAGAATAGGCATATTGTTCAGTATTCAAAGTCAAGGCACTGGGAGCCAAGCCACCTGGCTACTTTCACAGGGAAAAAAAAAAAAAAAAAAAAAAAAAAAAAGTATATATATCTATATAAAATGGATTAATTGATTAAGGATAGATTGGGGCTGTTCCTTGCTTGGGTGCTTACCAGAACAGGGCTTTTGCACTTCTGCAGTGCAAAAGTAGTACAAACAGTAGTAACTAGGCACAATCACGATCTCGATATTCCTCCAAGGCCAAGCCTGTAACAGCTAATGCTTAGTACTTCAACCATTACAAAGGTGAGAGGATTGGGAAAGAAATCCCTCTGGAGAATGGCTGACTTGCCTTTACCTTTGAGAGAAACTGAAATGCTAACAGAGTCCTAGACCTTTCTTCACTATGGCACTTGCCTGCTTCCTATTAGGTGTTACACTCTCCTGAAGTGTCACACCACAGCACCTCTTCCTTCTGTGGGAATTTTACATTTTCAGCTTTTTCAAAATGTTATAAGAACCATGGATATGCACATTAGTGTTGTAACTAGGAATAATAAGCATATAGTGTAGGTTTAGATGGAGATACAGGTGCCAATCCTCCAAAAACCGTACCACTATTCAGCTGACAGGCTTCTACAGTAGAGACAAGAGTCAGAGACTTTTAAGACTTGCTGTGGTAAAATCTGGCCCATTCCATGGATCCTGATCTATCAACATGGAAAATAAAGCAACCTAAATAAAACAGTTTGGTTTAAACCACCAATGAACAAATCAAATACTGAAAAAATCATCAGGAAAAAATCCTACTGGGTCCAGAGAACGCAGAGCAGGCCTTGCAGTGATGGGTTGTTTCTGCCGCCCTCCACCCACTCATTCCTACAAATATCTCACCACAGGCTCCTTAGGCTCATGTTGAACATGATTTGAGAAGAGAGGGAACTGGACCTGAGACTTTATCCCAACTGCCACCTCCTCTGAGGAAAGAGAGGGAATCTACCTTCTGACTGCCCATTATTATGTCAATCAGATGTGGGCCTTTCAGCATCTCCAGAGATGATGCCACCATGGGCTGGATAAATTATATCCAAACGAGAGAGGCAGACTGTGAGAACCTGCTGTGAGTGAGTTATTTCATCAGGAGGCTGGCAGTTGTATTGATGCTGGAAAGGTAAGAATAGCCTAAATTGCTGACACATCCAGAGCTATAGTGGAACAGTATCTGAAGGATGAATGAGACTTCTCTGAACTCCTTTTCCAAGTCACCATGCAATTAGCGTCTTCAAGAACATTTTCTGGCCCCAATCCTCTTTACTTTTGTCTGCAAACACCTAAGACTACCTCTGACTCTCCTATCATCATGTGAGAATACACATTTTGTTGCTGCCTTCACATGAACCAGAGAAATATTAAACTCATTGTGATCCCTAGCTTACTTTCTCCTCCAATTACCATTAGATGCTTCAGCTGACAAAGTAGTGAGATGCTGGCTTTTTTTCTGCTACCAACAAGCTCTATTTTCAGATCTCACACAATCAGCCTCAAATTGTAAAAAGTTATTTCTATCTCTCATTCTTGATCTAAAACAGATGGAAGTGGAAGAATAATTTATAATCATAAAGCTTGAGGGCCAGATTACATGCAAGAAACCAACTGTAGGAAGTCCTCTGAGGGCATGAGATAGAGGGAAGGCAAAGACAATCGAAGAAGCCAGATACAGAAGTCCATAGGATTATGAAGTTATCTTCACTCTGTTTCAAAGCATTTACAGTGGCATTTTTAATACGTTTAAACTTAGATACTAAGATATGTTTCCTGCTTTTGTAGTGTCAGTGTCTTTATATTAAATTATGATTTTATATCAAAGAACGACATGGAAATATATAAATGGGTAACCTAAGAAATGGACCAAAATAACAGAGTCCAAAGTACATTCTTCTTAAAATGTTCTCCTACTGTCTCCTTGAGCAATAAAATAACTACCATATTTAGCACTCTTGTTAGGCAACTATACAGCAGATCTTACCCATATCACTCAAAGTCTAACACTGAAAGATAATCTTCAGTTGTAAAGGGCAATTCTTTTCACTTGTCTAAGGACAATGACCTTATCCTCAATTAACTTGCTAGGTAAACTCCTATTTCAACTGGAAACTAGACTAATATAACAGCTTACAACATCGCAACAGGCCCAAAAATGCCAACCAACATTCTCTACATTGCCCATAGCAATAGAGTTGTTACCAACCCAACACCACAATACCTATAGTTCAATTCTATAGTTCAACTCTTAGCACCTGGCTGGGTGGTGGGTATTTCAGAATACAACTATTCCAGGGGGGTGGAGGGGGGGGGAAGCAAGAAAGAGAAACGTTAGGAATAAAAGACCACCTGGCCCATAGTATCTCTTTACTTTAGAATGGGGCTAATCCAACCATCCTGTTTTCTCACAATACCCCTCAAAACCACCTTTCTCCATAAAGGAATCTAGGTGTCTCTTGAATTCATTTATGCTTTTAGCTTTAAAATAGCTTTCCCATAACTTATTCCATATGTTTACTAACCTTTCATGAAACACTCCATAACCTGCACAGAAATGGACAAAAGTTTCCCATCAAGCTGACATCCGGTTGTCTCCAGAAGGCTCCTCCTGGGCCTTCTCTGCAAGCACACTGAGCTACTGATGGAGTTTTTTTTTCTCTCCCAAGCGAGGAATTCATAACCGGCAGCTCTTTGTATCTCACCTTATAAAAACATGGTGTCCCAGCTACACTGAAGTGGTAAGAAAATTTTTCAATAAGTCATATGAAACATCTCTTCATCCCTTCAAAATACCTATCATTTTCTTCAACAATTAAATTCTTTAGAAATACTATTATCCAAGCCTTAAAGTCCAATAAGACAATTTCAGGAGCTCAGGTCTCACATTGAAGAACAGCATAAACAGGACACATACTAGTTCTTGAAACAAAGTTTGTCAGATCTACTTTTGCTTGACTTTTATACACCAGTACAAGGAAATTCATTAAAAATAAGCCATGTAAGGTAGTAGCATTAAACTCTGCCACAAGAGAAACAAGTACAGGACCTGAACTTATCCTGATACCTTGGCATCCTGAAGAACCATAGAAGATGAACACAGAACTCTTGCCTAACCTACCTGCAAGGTGTCCTGTGAAGGACAATGTACCTTTTCAGTCAAAGAAATGCTAGTTTTGGATCCACAAAGAAAATCTGCAGCACCACAAAGGGCCATTCTTTCATTATATATTTCCTGGTATAGGTTACGTTGATTATCCTATTTTCACTGAGATGCCGTCTAGACAGTACACATCGTGCTAATAGCAAGAGACAGTAGATGCCTCTGTTTGAATGTGACTGCCAATTCTATGACACTCCAGAGCGCTCTTCCATGTTAGAGCCATGGTATATAGTCATGAAGAGTGATGGCTCTGCTATCATCAACTATTACACTAACAGCAGACGTGACAAGCCTGTACGAAGACTCCAGCCACTCTGAGTACAGGTAGTATAAATTTGGTATCTTTACAGCTCATCCATCCATACAGGGACCCTTATGACCACAAAGAAATGGAAAACCTAAGTTAAACCAAAACTTGTTTTGTTTTCCACACATACTTCAAAGCAGAAATAGAGGGAACCCATGGTATTATTTAATCACTATTACACTCTCTTGTAGATAACTATGATATAAGTTAGTTAGTTTTCCACTTAAGTGTCACAGATTAAATTCCATTGGACAAAGGAGGAAAACTGGACCTAAGAAAGTATTTAATCTTATGCCTTTGAAAAAAGAAAGTGAATACACACACACACACCAATCAGGTGCATCTGCTTAAAGGAAAACTGCATCAACATCAATTTTATTGAGGGAGAAGGCATGAAACATTCCTTTAGATAATGACTGAGAAACAGTTTTCCTTTTGTTTTGCCACAATACGCGATATTTTCTTTAAACACATCCCATTAAAAACTGTGCTGAAAAATCCTTCAGTTACCGAAAGGGTTTCTAAGGATCTCAGAGCACTGGAATTTCAAACCCCACAGGAGAATTTGGTTAGAAAGACAGATGTGGTCATATTCATGAAAGCTTGTTTTCCATATTCTTAATCACCTCCAGACATTGTAGAAGTTACATTGTGCAAGAGAGGTACAGTAACATATGCTTTGTTTGCTGCCTACAGTGTGTGTTACATTCCACGTAAGGATTAAGTATCTGTTTGGGAACCAAACACAAACCTCATGCTTTATCAATAGCTGGAGTGTCCCAGGGCTGATAACATGATTGAATGTACTTGAGAATTAATAATTCTTCTGCAGAGAGAAAAAAACAATTTAGAAACCACAAATTCTATTTTACAGCCTTTTGAGTATGTTCCAGTAAAGATATCTGATTCCAGGATCAATATCAACAGAAGTTCTCCTCAAAGGTAATAATCATAAGGAATTAACTCCTGCTACACTCTTCATGTGGAACACAAAATCAGGCTTCTCTGCTCTGATGTTCAGTTTCTGCTAGTGAAGAGATTAAAAAAGAAAAAAACATGCAAAGCCTCCAACCAAAATGTTTTCCTAAAAAAAAAAAATATGTTAGCACGTAACATAAATAATACTTAATTGTTTCCTTTCTCTCATATTTTGAGGCAATTGTTGCCAACTGAATGAACACATGGATAAAACTTACTGTCAAAAAATAAATGAAGTCTAGTATTTATGAATGTTTTTATGGGTAAAGAAATGATTAGCAGGTGAAGATAAGTAGAAACTGCCTCATTAAGCTGTCACATTACATTTCATAATTGTCTTTCAGCTTCTAATGAGATGAGAACACTAAATGTTTACTAAATTACCATGAAAAACAGAAAGTGTTCAAAGCATTTCCTTTAGCAAATGAAAATTCAATCCTCCAACACAGAGAAAAAAGAAAGAAAGAAAGAAAGAAAGAAAGAAAGAAAGAAAGAAAGAAAGAAAGAAAGAAAGAAAGAAAGAAAGAAAGAAAGAAAGAAAGAAAGAAAGAAAGAAAGAAAGAAAGAAAGAATAATCAGAAATACCATGCCACACTCACATGGTACAGCTGTTGACAGCTTAATTCAACAAAAAGAAATAGCAAATGTTGATTATATAAAGAAGTTTTTTGTCTACAAAATAAAGATAGCCAAAGAAAAACTAATATATTTCAAAAAAAAAAAAAATAATATGACAATTGGAAATGTGTTGTTGGTGATCTCCCCCAGTTTACAAAACAAGCCACTACTCAGCCTTTATATTATTTTATATCACAAGTCTGTTTCTGCAAAATTTTAAGTCAATACCTTCCACCATGCAAATAATATTCCTAAGGAGAAAGCATGAGAAAGACTATAATTGCTTCACAATGCAACATCTTCAATGAAAACAGATTTTCAGCTTGCATTCATAATCCTCTTTGTTTCTTATGTCATTTCATTAACCAAGAAATCATAGGTCAGACACTGAAACTGCAAGCAAAAGAAGGCTGAAGCAAATACACAGGCTTTGGCAGCTTTAAAGTACTTCTCTCTGTTGACTTGTTTTCCCACATTATTGTTCCATAAACCCTCTCTTTCATTTTAATACCTGATTAGGAATTCAGACAGCTTTTCTGTTATAGCTTGTTTCACTTTATTTTCATGGAAAATTCAGTATAGCTTTGATTTATACTCCATTCTGCATACAAATTTGAAGGGATGGGACATTCTAGATGCAGTACAAGACAGTTTTTGTGCTGTTTTTCCAGATGGGTGTTAACTTCATTTTAAAATTTTCATGCTTCCAGTTAAAGGTTAATTAGATCATCAAATTATAATTCAATAGTGATTCAATTTAAAGTAAGATTTTCAAGAGACTAAACTGACATAGATTAAGCAGATGCAATGAATATGCTATGAATTCAATTTCAGAAGATGGACGGAGTGTTCCTCTGGCAAGAAGAGATCTCTCAAACCAAGGATATTTATTCCAGTCTTTACATATATTTTTACTTGATCATTGAGGACTGTCATTCAACAAATTCCCAAATCAATCTTTAAATACAGGCTTTACAGATTTATTGGATGTATTGCTTCAGTATCTGAACATGTCACAGCACTGGGTTATATTATATTTCAAAATTAAGATAAGAAATGAATTGCCAGCTCCCAATTCTTTTTCACCAGCTTTATCATAGGGTAGATTGCAGAAAAGTGCCTCTAAGCTCATCATGTCTAACCCACCCACCCCCAAAAAACAAACAAAAAAAAACCTGTAAAGCATGCATTAGCAGAACTTTGTTCCACATTTCTTGGTCTTAATCTCCTATTGCCCTTTACTTCTTGTGCTTTTCCCAAACATAATTCCTCTACCCCCTCTCTTCAGATGGAAAAGGTGGTTTAGTGATTACTGCAATTTCTTTTTGTACTGTTTATCCACTGCAAAGTGAATGTAGTGAAAAAGTCTATGGCCCATACCAAATGAGATCATCTTTCATCTGGGTTCTGGAAATAATCAACCTGCTGCTGCCTAAAAAGCCAGAAGTTACATTACACAAATTATTGGACACTGCACAATTCAATGATTGTAGCAAAGCACAGAGCTTCAGACATGACTGCCATCGAGTAGCAATGTGCTATTTATTTTTTCCTTTTTAAACAAGGTGTTAATTTCTCAGAAATTTTCCATGGTCATGATGAAGAGAACCAAGTCAGCTGGCAAATCGATTTCTACCAGGCTCCAAGACAGTTTGGCCTCAACAGTTATCTGTTGAGATTTGCTGATCTAAGGACTTTGTCAGAGGAGACTGCTCCCCAGGTAAACACTTCAAAGGGCTAGGTAAAAGGAAAAATGCAGACGATGAAGTTCCTTCTTATTACAGCTCATTAAATTCTGGATTGGGTCTAGACAGCTTGGCAAGCAGTAGGAAGAACACAGAACAAAGAAAATGTAGGACTCATCTTCTGCAAAGGATGGATAATACTGCCTCTTCTCCCTTTTGTGGACCAGCACAGGATAGGGGCTGCAAAGACAAACCCTCCTACCTAGCCACCCTGTTCATCACTATCCTCTCTCTTCACAAGGAAAGACTAAGCATAATGGAGAAAGTTATCGAAGCACAGGCTTTTTTTTTTTTTTTTCTTTTTCTTTTTCGGGGAGCAGGGGTTGTGTTTTTTTCATTTTTGTTTGGTTTTGTTTTTTATGGGTGTGGGGAAGGTATGTCACTATTACCTTGCACCAACAAAACCATATTGAAGCTATCATCACAACAAGAGAAGTTACACTGAATCCATATATCGGGTCAATTCAGTCAGTGCTAGAAACAAAATGAAGAATGAAGAGTTATGTATTCTCTCAAATAGGTCTTCCTCCTCAAGCTTTTAATTCAGTTCTTTTCCTGTTTGCATGTTTAATATTTCTAACTAAAAATAAAAGGGCAGTAAAATCCAATGTTACCTATTAAAATCCACAAAGTAAGTTTATCAGAATAAAACATACGTAGGGTCACTTTAGGTTTTACAAGAAGAAAGAAAGGGATAGAAATTCTTAGAATAGAGAAGATAGAGAATCTTTTTAATAAGAATTGTCTGCAATGACTATGAAGTCTCTCCTAAGGTATGAGTGCTTGTTTTCTCAATTCTGTCAAAGGCTACGCATATGCAAAGCTGTTCAGCCCTCTTGGTAACAGCTGAGCAAGAAATAGTTTACCTAAAATAAAATATTGGAGGCAAAAAAAATCCTTCATAGTTCTATTTGATGGCATCCAGTTGTTGATTGTCTCATTCAGTTCACAGTATCCACTCTTACTCCCTCCTTCCCAAATCACTTGCCTCAGCTGATTTTAACATCAAATAAGAGTAGTTTTTTTGTTGTTGTTGTTTTTAAATACTTGAAACTATTCAGCTCAGTTAACAGTAACAACGTTTTAATCAAGTTAGTAGGCAGGTGTAATTGGGTGACTGTAATTACAATCAGACTTGGCCTTTGTCCATGGATACCTTAAAACCTTCAGTTAATCAACCTCAAATCTTATCTTCCTGTAAGAAATGACTCCTCCTTCCTGCAAGAAATTGTTCCTTAAAGTCTGGAGCCCTATAACTGAAAAATGTGGTTTTTTTTTTGTTGTTGTTGTTTGTTTGTTTGTTTGTTTTAATGGAAATGGTAACTAACACAGTAAAGACAGAAATGTAAAAATTTTCCTTCTCCTAAAGTCCTGCAGTGATTTCTACCATTGCACACTGTTGTGGAGAATAGTCTTTTCTACAGTAACTCTTTGTATCTCAATGACTGGGGCAGAAGGCATATACAAAATGCCTTCCCACAAATATCCTTTAGTCAGGCACTGCATTAGGGTAACTACACTCAACTAAAATGAATAAAAATTCTGGAGGTTGCAGCATGTAGTCAAGACACACATGACAGGAACTTCATCTCTAGACTGATGATTAGATTACTCTACAAAATGCTCCATTTCTTTCAGTAAAAGAATTTTACAAGTTTACCTACGAACAAAGAACTACTCAGCAAGACAGGATAAATGAATGAGTAGACAAGATGACATTTGAGGTTCCATATTTTCTTAGCACTGGATGAATGGAGTAAAGAGACAAATTAAAGACAAAAAATAAATGTAATTGCAGTATTGGACAACTGAATAATCTCTTTTGTATGATGTACTTCCCTGAACAGCTAAAGGTGGAGAAAAGTTCTGCTAGCAGAACAGGAAGACAACTGCTTCTTTAACCCCCTGACGACAGAAGCAAATTGTTTTGTCACTATGGGGGGAGACTTGCCATGAATGTAAAAAACAGATCTCTCCACCTTGATACTATGCAGAGCTACAGTGCTGGAGTTTCAGTTATCACTATTTTTATTCTCCCTGGTGATACAGATATTTTTTTTTGTTGTCATTGTTTGTTTGTTTGTTTTACTTTATAAAAAAGAATCTACTTATTGAATTTTTTGAATTGTCCTTTACTGGCAGGGGAAAAATGACAAACACTAAACATTATCTGTTTTGTAATTTAACTGTTTAGACTTACACACACATACACAAAATACAATTGCCAGTCTTTATTATTGTTTTATTTTACTTGTTTTGATGTTAAACATCTTTGGAAACCATTAACATTGCACAATGAAGATAATTATTTATTTTTGTGTCTGTTACTTTTTTTCTCAAGTGCATTTCCAAACCTCTACTTCTCAATAGCACATTCAGTGAAACCAGTCAACTGAGTGATTTCCAACTCAACAGTATGAATAAAGAGCCTATAATCTGTTTTAAGATAATTCAAGTCTAAAAAGCATTTCCAGTTCTAGCCATTACAGCAATATTTACATTTTTACTGTTATACGTACATAAGCTTTATGATTAAAAAAAAAAAAAAAAAAAACAACAACAAAAAAAACAAACACAAAATTACATCTTGCATTTGCTTACATTACGTATTTATTACTTCTGTATTCAATATGCATCTGTATAGGCTTTTTTGGTTTGGGTTTTTATTTCCCCTCCACTAAGCCTGTTTCAAGATGAAGTAAGAGGGAGAATTAGAACAACTTCAGTGTTCACAAGAATGCCAATTACAGATGAACAGATGAAAGTCCTGAAAGCTGTACTTATCCCAGAGACCAGAAAAACACAGAAAGTGGACAGATAACAAGTCCCTCCAGTTTCTTGCCCAGGCTCTGGCCTTTCTCTTGACATAATAAAAAATAAAATAAATAAATAAATAAATAAATAAAAACACAGAAAAAACACTGTTTATGACATCAAATGTTATCACAGATCTCTGTTCCCTGGGCTTTGGTCTTAAACCAACTGATTGATCCACACAAAATACAGAAGTATCAATTCATCCTTCACATTCTCTTGTAATTTGATATGTCAGCTTTCTAAGCAAAAATACAGAACGAAAATATGGAAACAAGAAGTCTATTCCTTCATGCAAAGGTTGTAGTGTAAATTATTACTTTGGGGTTGCCCCTATCTTTAAGTTTCTTGAGTACGTAACCTCATCTGGATAGATGATACTATCCATGTATTCCTATTTGGGGGTACCTCAGGTTATACTTTCCTCAGAGGAAAAGTAAGATGTACTTTCTACAGCAATGATGATTTCACCTTTATGTAAAGAGCTAAGAATAAAATCTTAAATAGCCTCTGATAGATGTGTCTATCTTGAGATGCATTTTAAAATATTTTTCAGTACCATACAAAGAGGTATTTTTGACTGGGTGTGTTTTGTCAGAAGTTGTGCATCAAGGGTAGTGAGTCTGAGCCACAGTGGTCTTCAAGGTCTTGTCTCCTGCATATGGTTTTCTATACATACTGCAATTCCTCTGGATGCACAGAACTGTAAGAAGGACCCACTTTAGTGCTAAAAGGAGTAATATAACTTTGCAGGAATACTCTTTGGTTTTTGTTCTTGCATATATTCATTGGGCACCAAGATTTTCATTATGTCATGTAGTAACACTTCTCAATTGATTCTGACATACAAATTGGAACTGTCTCTTCTTAAAAGGTCCAAAACTGAAGAAATATAGAATAACATTATTACGGACAAGTGAATGTAAGGAAAAAAAATGGTCAAATAGAATAAGAAGCCTCACTGGGGGAGAGTGGAAATGGGTAGAGAAAATACTCATCAGCAGTGAAGAAGGAAGAGCCTGTAAATCAGGAGTACAACTATTAAAACATATTTGCATATGTGTCTAAAACATACCTGGATGCCTACAAGAAGACCACCTGTGGTACAGAAGTCTGCTTAGACTAATCAAGCAATTTAGAAGCCTGAAGTGCAGAGAGCTTTTCTTTCTAGGCAAACTTAGAGTCCCAACAAGTGTGATCGGATATGTTACAGAATGTGGAATAAAACTTCCTGTGCTGTACAAGCATACTAAGAGAATAACATTCTTCAGAAGCCATTGTTTAACTGCTCCATAATTAATTTAATTTCTCCATGCTGCCTCTGATAACCTGATAAAAATTTCACACCACAGCAAGTGCAGGAAGAAGCTAAATGCTAAGGTATCTCCCTTTTAAAGAGCACTCAATATTAAATATTAGTATGCTTTCCTTGGTATTGTACAGGGTATATAGACAGAAAGAAAGGAAACTATGACTCACATTTTCCACTCAGTTTATACAAAGGCTTCCATTAACATACCAAGAACTAAATGCCTGCAGCAAGGAGAGCATAACCTCTTCAACAGTAAATGTAAACTATATGTCCACATACACACACATCAAGAGGGTCTGATTACACCCAATGTAATTAGAAACTCAAATAGTTTGTGATATTTAACCCAAGATGCCCATGGTCTTAGGACCAAATTCTAACCTTGGAAGGATACTCACAGCTCACATGGATTTCCATGTTTCACGGAAGCACTTTAGTATGGCAGATTTTGATAGTGGTTTTAATACTCAATAGCATTTGACTCCAGCACATCGTAATGAAAATGTAATACCTCTTAAACCATGCTGCAGAGCCCCAGACTTTCACAAATTGAAATCTACCCTACTCTATGCCAGCTAATACAAGGTTCATCTAACAGCTGATCCTCCGATTAATGAATAAATGGGTGGTTATCATCCCATTGCTGTCCATTTATGAAGGAATACTTCATGTCTTTCATAAAGCAATGATTTCTCAACATTTCTCAATTACCGTCATGTCTTAAAAGCACCTCGCACAAACACTACTGTGTACCACATGATTCTGTAGAAGATGTTGTTTGTCACCCTTCCCACTAGTACTTCTGCAGATGGTGGAGAATATTGAAACATAACCCTCTATTCAAATGAAGACACGCTGGCATAATGCTAATTAATATTAGTGGTGCTTCACTTCCCAGCTTCAGTGTTAGATTTACCAAAGAATAATCAAAACTACCTCAGAAACAAAGACAGGAGAGAAGCAAAGCGGAAAGGGAGGAGGCAAGACCACAGTTGTTACTCAAAGCTCTTCATAACCTTTCTGATTTGGCCAGTTCCAGGATGAAAGGGCAATCAGGTGGCCATGATGCTTCCCTGCCTACCTTGCATGCAGTAGTGCAACTTGTCAGAGCATGGCAGCACTGCGGCTCCATTTCTCTAAAGAAACATGCAATACTATTAAGCGTAGCATTCAAGGGTAGTGAGGCATTGCTGAGAGATCTTGATGAATTAGAGGGCTGGGCAATCACCAACAATCTGAAGTTTAAGAACAAGTGCAGGATTCTGCACCTGGGATGTGGTAACCCCAGCCTTATGTACAGACTGGGGGACAGGAGGCTGGAGAGCAGCTCCACAGAGAGGGATCTGGGGTTCTGCCCAGCACTGCCAGCCGGCTGAGGGGAGGGATTGACCCGCTCTGCTCTGTGCTAGGCGGCCTCACCTCCAGCACTGTGTGAGGTTTGGGGTGCCACAGTAACAGAAGGGCATAAATCTATGAGAGAGTGTCAAAGGAGGGCAACTACGGTGGGTGAAGAGCCTGGAAAGGAAGATGTGTGAGGAGCAGCGGAGGTCCCTTGGTGTGTTAAACCCGGAGCAGAGCAGGCTGAGGGGAGGCCTCATGGCAGCCCGCAGCTCCCTCACGAGGGGAGCAGAGGGGCAGGCGCTGAGCTCTGCTCTCTGGGGACAGCAACAGGACCCAAGGGAACAGCATGGAGCTGGGACAGGAGGGTCAGAGTCCCCTGAAAAGGGTCTTACAGTCCTGACCACCTTCTCAGTGAAGAGACTCCCCAGGGCAGTGGTCAGGGCACTGAGCCCAACAGAGTTCAAGAAGCGTTTGGACAATGCTCTCAACTCTTGGGTGGTCCTGTGCAGAGCCAGGAGTTGGACTTGATGATCCTTGTGAGTCTCTTCCAGCTTGGGATATTCTGTGATTCTATGATTGTAAGTGGACACAACAGGAAACCTCAACTACAGCTGCCTAGAACAGGTTCAGTGCATTTGCCCCCTTCGGTGATAGGAGCAGAACAGCATCTGTGATCTAGGCAGGGGATTAATTCCATGGCATTACATCATTTAACTCCCTGATTTCTTGGGGGTGACATGAAAAAGTCCTAAGTAATTCCACAGAGACTAAAATTCTCGAGTATGACCCATATGCTCATACACTATGTGCTCCAATGTCCCTTGAGTGAAGCAAAGTATTTTACATTCATTAAGAACACATGAACAGAACTTTCACACTGAAGCATGCAGACTTTGGCTTGTGCCAACTGCCAATTATATCTGAATAAATTTTTCTAAATATTCTTACACAATGTTACTATATTTCTTTGACTATACAGACTTTACTATCTAAAAATAACAGTAAAACAACACTCAGGAGCAGTGTGTTAAAAGCTGGCAGTGCCATATCAAAGCACAAAGGAAAAGAGAGAGCAATTTCATACTCCTGGTTCACTTCTCTGTATTGAAAATTTAGAATAATAAATATATATATATATCATTTAAACTACCCCTATTATTTTGGCATACAGTATTCCAAGGACATCAGCCTTTGGTTCCACGTTAAAAAAAGTCCCATGCTTTTTGTCACTGGAGTAAAAAGTTATCCATATGACAGGCATGAGTGCCATAAAGAAAAGGTCCTCATCAGCCAAGCCACCCATACCAAAAGCTAGCATAGTTAGGCAACGATTCTTATTCTTTCCATATTTTCCATTTAATAATGTCCCTTTTCTACTAGAAAATAAAAGACATGCATGTAAGAGATTATTGTTTACCGTTTGCACTTGCACAATAGGGTATTTTTCAAGTGTTTCATATACACTTGTTTACTGTGGAGCAGAAGGAGATTATTTTCTTCAGAATAGCAGGAGTTTTCAAGATTTACTGCAAATCCTGAGGTTGAGATGGTTCATAAAGGACCCCTATACTTGCTTACATTCCCGATGCAGTTCATGTAGTAAATTGTTAAAACTATAGCAAAAAGTTAAGCAATGCTTGTGCAAACCTGTCATATTAGTCTCTCCACTACTACTACTCAGAACAAATAGTTCAATGATTACAGTTCAGACTATATTTAGGATAAAGTAAGCAAAAGCAAAAGGCACCCTGTTGAGAACAAGATAGAATGGAAAAAAAGATGACCATATTTTCCAAGAAGAATTTAAATGCAGTTGTTGATAGAAATAGCTTTTTTTTTTTTTTTAACCCCATAAGGTATATCCATGGGTTTGTAAATTTAAATTTCTCTTGCTTACTCCTAGGCAGTGAGAAGGAAGAGAAACTAGACAACTATCCATTAGGGAAAATACTTTGATGTGACTACATGACTAATGAACACAGCAATGAAAATCTATTTCTGTAAACTTTGTAATCTATCTAGCATGTACCTTCTCCCCAATGGACGGGAGTGCAATCCTCTCAGGATGTAAAACTATAATGAAAACCTCTGTCAGGAGGAAAACGTTACAGAGCTGAGGATTAGAAAAGTTGTTCTTACCC
Organism: Aythya marila; assembly: GCF_965140915.1. Taxonomy (NCBI): domain Eukaryota; kingdom Metazoa; phylum Chordata; class Aves; order Anseriformes; family Anatidae; genus Aythya; species Aythya marila. Next base: position 4,639,393 of record NC_139045.1, on the reverse strand, counting down.
AGTGTATGTGTTACTGGCCATGTCTATGCTTTCACATAAAACTCCATACTCCTAGGAAACAGGTGATTTGCAGGACTTTTAAAATTATTTTTAAAGCATGTTTTACTCAGACACATTACTTCGAAGTTGTACACTAGCAAGACACAGTTTCATTACAACGCTGAGCTTAGTTTCCCAAAAAGAGGCATTTTATTTATTTTGCTTTCCTGTTTCTGCAAACTTAGCTGTGTTTAAAGGTAAGATAATCTCTTTTCACTCTGTACATCATAACTTAGGGCAGGTGGGTGCTTGGGTGCTGAGGATGGGCCATCTTTGGCCATCTTAGTATTTTACTTCAAAAAGACTAAGTCAGCACACCCCAGAAGCATAAGACACCACATCTTCTTGAGGAAAGACAGCACATTTCCAAAAACAGTAATTTACAGAATCACAGAATTTCTAGGTTGGAAGAGACCTCAAGATCATCGAGTCCAACCTCTGACCTAACGCTAACAATACCCACTAAACCATATCCCTAAGCTCTACATCTAAACATCTTTTGAAGACTTCCAGGGATGGTGACTCCACCACTTCCCTGGGCAGCCTGTTCCAATGCCTCACAACCCTTTCAGTGAAGAAGTTCTTCCTAACATCTAACCTAAAACTCCCCTAGTGCAACTTTAGCCCATTCCCCCTCATCCTGTCACCAGGCACGTGGGAGAACAGACCAACCCCCACCTCACTACAGCCTCCTTTAAGGTATCCGTAGAGAGCGATAAGGTCGCCCCTGAGCCTCCTTTTCTCCAGGCTGAACAAGCCCAGCTCCCTCAGCCGCTCCTCGTAGGACTTTTCTCCAGGCCCCTCACCAGCTTCATCGCCCTTCTCTGGCAAATAAAGCTATCCCAACTGCTTCAGCCACTATTTACATCTCTGAATGAGTTCTCTCCTCACTGCTATCTCTTCAAGGGAACAAGCCTCAAATGATAGAAGCTGGCGTCTTAATAAAGGAAAACAGTCATGCCCTCCTCCTGCGAGAGATTAACTCCTCCAGACGTAAGCTGCATGTATTTAAATCCAAATCCTCCTGGTCTAGCAAAATTAAACCTGAAGTTACTATAGCTCCAAACCTACAAATAACTAATGTATGTTCTTTCAACAGACTAAGAAATAATATCTCCAGATTCACCTAGCCCTTTTCTATCCACATGCAGTTTGGTTTTGTCCAAAACATGCTTCTAAAGCCATGAGGGAAGTGGTAGCCTGGTCCCAGGTGCAGGGACCCCAGCTCCTCACCATACTGCTTACAGGTGGTCCTGTGACACCCCCAGCAGCACTGGGGCAGCTCAGCCAATTCATAATAGGCCATTCACAGCACCTATGTATATGGTATACTTTGAGCTAATCAACACCAAAAATAGCTCTGTTTCATCAAAATGACATAGTTTTACTTGCTACATCTCACTGCATTCCCTGAGAAAGGATTAAAGGTATCAGTAAAGAGTCACTTGAAAAGGCAGTTATTTTATAGTTAAGAAACTCACTTTTACATGCAAAAGATTTAGTCCACTGACAAATAACAACACACACACGCAAAAAAAAAAAAAAAAAAAAAAAAAAAAAAAAAAAGAATAATGGCTTTCATCCAAATTAACATGATGCATTAGATCACTACTTTTGTCCAACATTTGTCAATACTCAGTGTTGATGTTTCTCTGCCACCAGCTAGCTATGTAACCAAAAATCTACCATTCATTCCAGTTGTTCAGTGAAAACCAGGGAAATACCAATCTAACACAAACAAAATCCTTTAATAAAGATGAGAGAATGAACCAGGTGGAAAAAAACATGAACTCTGCTGGCCCTGGAGAGTCCCATACCTCAACCCTTCATAGTGATCAAGCTTGCACAAATCAATAAATTTATCTTTACCTTTCTCAGTTTCACATTCTAACAGCTTCATACTGGACAAAGATGTGGCGTAATAAAGTGAATCTACTGTAATTGTTAAACTTCCTCCTGCAACAAATTAAAAGTATGTAATTTTCACATACATATTCTACCTTTGCTTTATGCATATGCTTTGCTAATATCTATCTCCTTTTAAGCCCAGGCCACTGTAGGTTAGTATAAACAGGAATGTAAATCTTCAAATGATAAGTTATGCTGATACATGACATTCAATACACAGCTGACTAACCACTGTGTTTGCATCAATGTCATTGCCACCTCTGTCCGCACGGAGAATATCAAATACTATATAATGACAGTTCTATGACAATAATAGTTCAACAAAAGTCTGCCTGTGGGACGTACCAGGTTTCACAGAGCTATTATAATACCAGAACACTGCTGGCTATAAAAAGTAGTATTTTTTGCAGGAGCATGCTCTGAGTGTGTATGTGTTTGTGCATGCGCACACGTAAACGGTTGAACATGTATGTGCGTAGAGATGTTTATCTTCTCACTCCACATCAATATTCATCAGTGAGATTAATTTTAAATTATCATTGAATATTCACTGAACATTTTAAAATAGATTTTAAAGTACATTATATTGAATAAGTGCCAGGAGAAACTTCTTGTTCTTGAATTACAGCACAGGTTGGATCTTTAAAAGAGCCTAAGGGTCTGAAGTACATACAGGAGCTAGCTCTAAGTGAACCGATAGCAGGTGTAGGGCTCAATATAGCCCTGTTGGCACGGAGCTCTGCACTTCCCAGCAGGGTAAATTAGAACGTGTGGAGCTCCATACTGAAACTGCCTTTGCCATCGACTAAAATGAGCTTGGCTAAAAAGCTGAACACAAACTTTGTGCAAACAGAATCACAATGATAATGCTTCAGAATATCCAGCAGCAAGCATCCGGAAACTTCTGCTGCTATTGTTGAACTTCATGCAGAATTGCTCCCTCAGTGACTACAGTGCTCTTTCAACTAGAAATGAGAATTTTTCACTGTGTGGATAGGCCTATATTCTGTTCACCTTGAATATTACAAAGTGCTTCAGCTATCTTCCAAGCCTGATCACGAGAAAGGTTCCTCTTGGACTCTATTTCCATGGATTACAAACAGGACTTCACCTTCTTTCCAGCACTCTGGGGTTAACCTCATCACTTCGTTGGTATTTACTCAGCAGGGTACTCAACAGCTACAACATGGTTTTAGCACCCAATAACCGAGTAAAATAAAAATGCATCAAATCAACAACTGTGCACAGCCAAATTCATCCTCAGAAAGATCTGGACCACCGTCAAATACCAAGTCACATCTTCAGGCACTAAGCAGGAGGGCCAGAGTTACGACACGGGAACCAAGTCCTAGTTACAATTTTGAAGAGGCCTCCAAGGCTGTGGTTGCTAACCAAGCCAAGAGGAACATCTGCAGATGCTGCAGTTGAGGGAACTCTGCCTCATATATAGTGAGGTAATGCTTGTACTTCATAGAGCATTCGTTAGATCATTGCCAGAGTTAAGTGGTCAGTGCAAGTATCACTTTGAAAATATGAATGCAACAATTTGGAAATGGTTCAGAGAACAGCTAAATAGTATTATTCTGAGCTTGGAAACCTGCCTTAGAGAGAAAAGCTTAAGCGCTTAATCTATTTATTTTATCAAAGAGAAGGTTAAGATGTGACCTGATTATGGTTCATAAGTAGCTACACACGAACAGACTCCTTAGATTTGACAGTCATTTACTCTAGCAGAGAAATGCATGGCTAGATCCAAGAGCTGGGAACAGGGTGAAGGCATGAGTTTTTAAATGAGAATTAACCATTAAGATGATCTATAAATGGGTAAGACATGCTTTTTTTTTTTTTTTTTTTTTTTTTTTTTTTTTTTTTTTTACATGATCTCTCTCTATATATATATACTAGATGAAATTACATGGCATTTTGTTAGAAGAAAAGAACTCTCCTTATGCCCTCAAGACATGCAGAGCCTTCACATTATGGTGACATTTTTACTTCAGGCTGCAAATCAATCAAAACAAGTACTTGGCAATTAGACACCAGTAAGGAGCTGTCAAAGAAAGAAGACAGCTACATTATCTCATCTATATTCTAAAATCAATTCCACTTTGAAGCACAGACACAGAGATGGGGAAATGCATATACACATGTCTCAGTTTTGGCTCGGATAGAGTTAAGTTTCATCATAGTAGCTGGCATGGTGCTGTGGTTCAGATTTAGGATGAGAATAATGCTGATAACACACCAATGGTTAGTTGTTGCTGAGCAGTGCTAACAGGGCCAAGAGCTTTTCTGTTTCTCATGCTGCCCTGCCAGTGAGCATGCAGGGGCTGCACAAGCAGCTGAGAGCGGACACAGCCAGGGCACCTGGCCCAGGCTGACCAAAGGGATGTCCCGTACCACACAGCTCATGCTGAACAATAAAACTGGGGGAAGTTGGCTGGAGGGGGCTGCCACGGCTCGAGGACTGGCTGGGCATCAGTCAGGAGGTGGTAAGAAACTGTGTTGTGCATCACTTGCATTTTTTTTTTCTTCCCCTTCTTTCCTTCTTATTAAACTGTACTTACCTCAACCAATGAGTTCTCACACTTTTCCCCTTTTTTTGTTTTTCTCCCTCAGCCCATTGGGAGGGAGGGAGCAAATGGGTATGCATGCAGTGCTTCACTGCCTGTGGGTTAAGCCACAACCACCTGTACACATACACACACACAAACTTCAACAAGATGAAAACTTCATTTGCTTCCAGTCTCTATATACTTTTACAATAAATTTTCTCACTCTGAAACTCCCTGGACTACAGAGCAACATAACTGAATTATATGAAGGATATTAATAGTAAGGTACCTAAACATTTAAAGCCCTGACACCTTTTCTTTCATTTCATGTATCAATATCAATTTAACACAATGATCACGTCGATACATACAATACCAAACGGAGTTGGGCCCTTCAAAAACAACCAAAGATCAATATTGTATGGTATTTACTCCCTAGCTAATTAAGGGTTGATAAGAACGATACAATGAGCAGGAGGAATTTGGTGTTCAACAAGCATTGAATAATGTCAGTGACACACAGGTCAGAAGAAGCTGATAAGAATTTACACGTTGAAAACACAGGGAAGCATTCTACACCTGTGACATCTTTTTGTCTATACAGGTGAGCATGCCTTTCATTAAATCCTTTCTTGGGTTATATCATGCCTACTTCTGGAAGAAAGTCCCACTTTCTTTGCTCCCACATCCCCTGGAAGCATAGCCCTGTTTTTATCCATGTGTTATGAAAATCCTTGTTGCCAGACACCTCTTGAAAACGTGGATGAGCCAGGGACGGTATTCTCCCAACGCAACTTACTGCTGGTACAGAAATCTTCTCTGCTGGTCTCCTGTTTTCTATTAGCATGTAATAATTGTCCCCACTCATCCCCCCCAGAGTTATAGGGGAAGTAGTTTAATGCAATTTTCCTGTTACATGATGAAAATATTCTTTTTTCCTCCTTCCATCTACCAAACTAAATGGCCAAGCCAAAAGGTCTTTTTAAGGCTTATGATTTATCTTTTTTTTTTTTTTTTTTTTTTAAACTTTACCACCAGTAATGATGAATTGATTTATTGGAATTTCACTAATATATCTTCCCATATAATATGTATATTTAGTCTGTTCCAACCACAAGAGAAAGATGGGCTAAACTTTGGATAACTGACTTTTCCAAAACGTATGGTTGCATTCAACTGTTCTTACTAGGTATGCAACCTCAACAAAGAGGAATGACAAGAAGATAAGTTTTATTCTCAGTAACACAACAAACTAGGGAAAAAAAGACAGTACAATGCAATATCAAATATAATGCAATATCAAAATAATAGCAATATCAGATAAAATGTAAAATTAATAAAAACAAAAACAAATAATACAATGGAAAAATCAATAAGAAATAATAACATGGACACAGTCTTTGCACAAGCGTATCTTTGTCAGCATTTAAGGCAGACACTTGAGTAGCAGAGAGAGGCTCATATGTTCCCTTCCTGCTGATCCTATGGGGGGAATGGTAACTTCAAGTAAAGAGAGAAATTAGGGAGCCCAAATGGTAATTTTAATTAATGTCTCCATATATGCCACAGACATCCCTTGTTATCATCCATGGAGACATCATCTCTATGAAACTACAAGTGAGACTGAAGTTTCCTCGTGATGGAAGAGTTAGCATTGACTTCACAACAATATAATTGCAAGTTGGTCTAAAAACCCTTAAATGCCTGTTCTTTTACTTTCAGCTGTGCAGAAGAGTAAGAGAGATACAGAAGGGAGTGAGAAGTGGACAGTAAGGACTGAAGCTGTCTGAAGCACAATCCGTGCTGAAGCAATGTGGCTCATAGCCATTGCTCATCCCTCTGGCCTTGTTCACCCTAAAGAAGGGATCATTTCATTGTGTTCCCCCTTTCATATGATTGCAGTTCCCCTGCTGTTCTCATCTAGCTGTTTACCAGCTTGTGACTGCATGAGCAGTAGTTAGAAGAGAAGCCACAAAGCGTGTACAGCTCTGTTGTGCTTTTCTTTGCCCCTTCTATACCTGCCAGAAGGTGATGCAGCACATTGCAGTTCAGACACTTATAGTTTGTAAAGGCTGATACAGCATCATTAAAGGTGTATTAAAACCAGCCTCCTGGCTCCAAAGTTGTGTGCCTCACTCAATAAATTAGAAGTGACAGGTCTTTCACTTTAACAGGCCTGTCTTCTGAGACAGCGTGCCATTGCTTCATTGCCTCTGTGAAATTCACTTTATGTATGTTTGTGCTATAGCAGCTTCTGGAGTTGTGCTAGGATTACTTACAGTATGATTAACACCATCTTCATTTTATAATCATCACAGAATAAAGATAAATAAATGAAGTGTACTGACTATATATGTATGCTATGAACCTCTCAAAGACAGCACCACAGTAACAGGTGACTATTTGCATACTGCATTTTGCATTCAGATCTCAGGTTAATGTGAAAGAAGCATGAAATCACCTCTGGGGATAATAATAATCCTACTGCCTCACTTTTGTTTCAGCAGAGACATGAAATATTCCATCTTTCTCATACATCAGTTCTGGACAGAAACTGAGAACTGAAGTTATATGCGATATAAGTGACTATTAAATACAGAGTTTGAAGTGTCATTTTTCTGTCATTACTTTCTATTTTAACACAAAGACCGTTTGTGTTTAGGGTTGAAAGGAAAGTACAACAGGAAACAAACATCACAATCAAGCCTAAAACTAATTATACTGTATTTTTGGAGTGCCAAAGCTAGAGAGTTATTTTGCATTACTCTTCAGGTAATACCAGAAGCACGATCCTCCCCTGCACTTAGCACCATGGCTTACGTTCTACTACAGTGTTTTATTACTGACAGACATCCAGTCCTAAAAAGATGGCGCTTGAAATGGAGATGTATCATTTCTCTTAAGCTCCAGTGCTTCATCTCTTCTCAAAGACACAGGATTACTAAGAAACTTATCTTTTTGATAAGCTAAATGTTTTTCCTTAACAATAGCCAAAGATCTGAGAAGAAGAAAAGATGTTTCAATGCATTTGATTGTACGGTGCTTCACACAGCATCCAACTAAAATGCCTAAAACAATTACACTTAGAAAGCATCATTCAACAAATAAACAGAAAAACGTGTTATATGGTGGCTAATATAACAAATAAATAAAAAAAATCTAGAAATGCCATATCACCAAGAAGCTGATGCAATAGCATCTCGGAAGAATTTAGTAATGTGTTCATGCTCTGACCTTTAATAGTGTCATTCAGGTTAGCCACGGCTGCCCTCCACTAGCAGAACGCATTTATACTCAACGCTGCAGTAAGAATTGGCAGAGAAAACTGCCAAGATCAATTAACTGTCAGCTACCCACAGACTGTTTACCTAGGTCTCTTCTGAATGTTAAAGCAAGGTCTACTTAAACTGGCCTTTACTTTTTTGGTATTCATCTTAAACTTTGTAAGATTGTACCAGGAATCTTCTAAGAATGATACAATATCTACGTTATTTGTATCCTCTACATTGTGGAATTTAAAAAAAAAAAAAAAGAAAAAAGAAAAAAGAAAAAAGAAAACCATAGCAAACAACAGCACCACAATGGTCTATTTGTGAAGGGCCACACTGCCAGGACACTGCTGTCCTTTTTAGTTTTAGTGCTCAATGATCTATGACACACCCTGCTTATCTGCATCTATCAGGGGCCAAAAGGGGAAAATAAGATTGCCTGTACTGACCTCCAAATGCTCATAACGCTTTGTAGCTTTACACCGTGACTGGATCTCATGCTTCAGGGCTTCAGCCAGATGTTGGAAAGGTCAGGAACAAATGCTCTTCTGCAGTTCACTGTATTCAGGCAGGCCTTCCCATGGAGCATCAGAGACTGGCCACAGGTTCAAAGCAGATATGAGATGAAGCAACCCTGTGTTCAAAAACTGGAATCCGCCACTGGGATACCTGACTGGTGTGTGGCCAGTTCACACGCTGAAGGCATAACCAACGACCAGACCATTCAAATACAAAAAGACTTCCCTTGCGATAGGAAACAAACCAAAGATCCTTGCCTATCTTATTTCCCCCCTCCAGTACGGAATATAGGTTTCCCCTAGGGTTACTAGGGTATATTTCATATAACCCAGTCAATACAGAAGACTCAGATATTACTGACAGCCTTTCTTGCTTGCTGCTTATGGCATGCAGTCTCTCGAGGAATAAAATAATTTCATTGCTGTCTCTGTGTAAATTGTGTTGCTTGTGATATGCAGGAGTTCAGCACACACTATCTAGAGGTCCCTCCCTGGTTTACTATGCAACTTTGACATGAGCTACCATACTTCTATGGGGCCAATTCCAAAGATTATTTTTCATTACCATTGTAGAAAGTCAAGTACTTTACTGCTACAATCTGCTGATGTTTCCTTTATTAGCTCCATGTATGTGTACACACAGATCCGTGTCTGTATACACACATATACAATTGTATGCTCACACACATTAGCATACAATTATAACAAAACAGCATGCACAACAGCAATTTGTTTTTATTTTATTTATTTTTTAATGAATTGATTTTTTTGTTCCTGGATCAGCTTAACCCCGAGGAAAAACATGAACTAAATTGCCAGTGGGTTTTCTCTCAAATAGCTCTCTGTGCTGGACAGGAGGCTGAGACTATGACTCATCCACTGGTCATCCACTCAGACCGAAGCAATAATAGACAGTCTGAGAACAGCATCCAGCAGCACTGCTAGAGTTCAGGAACTGTGTTCCTACTGCATGCCTCTGTTTAAAGAGGTTTAAAGAAATGGCATTAAGTGCACTTGCTTTAGGCCAAATTTTGGGTTGAATGGAACTAATTCAGAAGGAAACATGCTGAACAAATTAACTCTCTTCCACTATTTTGCTTAACCATTTTAATTAATGTGAACATCGATAAGTGAAAAGTCAACTAGTTAGGGTTGCTTATTCTGAGCCTGCAGCTTAAAGTGAAGGGTCAATTACAGAAACATAAGGAAGTTAAGAAACAAGCAAAATCTGTGCATGCATGAAATGGCTCTTACTAGCTTAAAAATAATTTTAAGTTGTCTATTCAAAGCATTATAATGTATTTTTTGCTTTTATATTTTGAATGAAACCCAGTAACTGATTTTTCTACACTGTTTTTTTTTGCTTGGAACTGAATCCAGAAGTTTTTATTGTGTGCAGTCTGCTCTACAGAATAAAAAGTAGACAAGATTGCTAAGGCAGATCTTTCAAAGACAAAGAAAAGGAATGAGTCATTTGCACTAAGAAAGTACAAAAGAGGGAGAACAACAGGTCACAGAACACAATCCCAGATCATTGTCTGTAAAAGCGTAAATTGTTTTTTGTTTTTGTTTTTTTTTTTTCTCCTGATTGCACTCTAATTATCCAAAAAAAAAAAACCTATTAGTAGCATGCTTAAAAAAAATTAAATATCCACATTGTATTCCTCTGAGAATGCTGAGTTTCTATGCCTTTGTTATATTCACACTTCTTTCTTGTATTTATGAATATCTATATATAACACCTAACAGTTAAAGTCTCCGGCTTTGAACTACAAGATAAAATTAATGAGTTAACAGCACTTTAAATATACAAATATCCAGGATCAGATCCATCTCAATGATATCACTTTCAGTTGACAATAAGACTTTTCATTAAGAAATTGTGAAGGCAATACACAATTAATGAAAACTACATTCAATGTATATATTTACCTTCAGAGTTATTCTGAGATTAACGTTAGCATGAAGTCCTCATATTATCACATACAACACTGCCTATTCTTTATTACATCTTGAGAAATAAATTTAAAGTCACTTTGCTAAATATTACATAACAAGAAAATCCTTTTAGCCCTTGTTTGCAATCTACACTTCACTTAGACATCTTAAAATCACAAAAGCCATCCAGAGAGAGATTTAAAAATCATTACCTTGGAATACTTGTTTAATAGAAAGTGATGGCTTAAATGCTACAATATGTTCCTTGAATATCTTCACATTAAATGGTAATTAAACAAAAAGCTGCCTGGCCCTCTTCAAGGGCAAGTCCCACAAAGCTCCTCATTATCGTAATTTCCAATTTGGAAGCCAAACTAAATAACAAGAAGTAATTTGCCAATTAGAACTTCCTGCTCTTTTTCCCTTTATTCCTTAAACACCATTCAGGGGCTGAACCAGTCAAACACTTTTAGCTTCAAAACTGCAACTGAAAGAATTTAATTTGTGTCTCTCCATGGTGAACCTGTCAAGAGGCAGCAGTGATGCATACCATGTCCCGACACAACAGTTGCCCTTAAATACAAACTTTTCCATGTAATACCTACGGTTTCTTTTTCTCATTTCCTTCGTTTTGCTCCCTATAAAATACACACATACACACACGCTTTTCCAAACTTTGAGACTTCTCATCAATGATTTCTGACGTGGAAACGTCCAGGGACAAAACTTGTCTTTTGTGCTTGAGAAGCTTTTAGAAAGCAAGAAGCATGTAGCGATAAAGGCAACACAAAAGAGTGCTCAGAAGAAACAAGGTCCCATTCAGCCAGTGAAAACCACTGAGCCCAGATCATTCCAGATGGATTTTCAGCTTCAAAAACAAGACCACGTATGAATTCCGTTATGTGCCTTCTTGAGAATTCAAATCCTGACCAAACAGAATGAAATTAGTTTACTTTTCAAAAGCTAATTTGAAATGCACACATGCAAGGTGAAGCAGGAGCGTACAGACGAATGGCACGGTAAGCAGTGATACTCAGGTGCAGGACTAGGACTTAGAGTACACTATTATTCCATCACATTGGTTTTCAGCAGTTTGCAAGCCTTTCAAATTAGAATGTATTTGTTTCTTGGATGTTGTTTTTTTTGTTTTGTTTTTGTTTTTTCTAACCAAAACAGTCAGTGAGCTCACATGTATTAATCTTGAAAGAGGCAGAAGAAGAATGAGTGGAAATGATAAATACTTAAAAAAAAAAAAAAAAAAAAAAAAAAAAAAAAAAAAACTTAAGCTAGGAAATCGATCACAAAATGCTAGCTCACGTCATGATGGCAGGTATGGAGAGGAACTAATTAGTTAGGATCAAGCACCATGCTAACAAGAACGCAGTCCTTGTGGTAGGTAAGCAAGCTTTTTCATAGTACACTGCCATGCCTTTCTGTTATACTGCACAGCACCACCCAGAAAAACACCTGACTTTGGGAAACATTTAACAGATACTATTAATCTTCAGGGCACTTTTTATCTCAGGATGAAGACGCTGCACAAATGAAAGTTAGGAAACTTCCATTTTAATCCCCATCTATCACCATTTCAACTTGCAGTCAGTAGTGGGAAATCAAAAGCTGGGCAAAACTCAGAGGTATGATAAAGAAGCAGTATATAACATGACACAAACTACTCAGTTTTCCCAGGGCGGCAATAGACACCATATGAATGCCAATTTTAATATCTAATTCAGTGTTTTCCTAAAGGAAGAATTAGTTTGGGAATTCCAGATGTCTGTTTATACATCAGTTCATGCTAGTAGATCATAATGAACCGTACGATCATGATAAATTAAACCTATGCTTTTTTAAATGCACTAAAACTACACTTCAGAATAAAATGAGCCTAAATTCATGGACTGTTTGTAAAGCAATTAGAGACAGTCAGAGAGAGACATTTTGTTAGGTAACTGAAAATGCTGTATTGCTATGAAAGGCCGGCATACTGCAAATAGATTCATATGAAGATAACAGAAATATTAAAAAATAATAGGCAATCTAGAGCAAGTTTGTCTTTGCACATCTTTCATAAGCCTATGGTAAAAAAATCTAACCACAAAAAAATAGCAATAGTATTGTCTCTATACTTGTGCCCTCTTAATAAAAATCAGTGGGATTATTTGCTTAAGAAAGTTATTTGGCCTTTTGCTTTTATTTATTTACAGAAGGCTTTCTGTTCACCTTTCAGATCAGTAGCTTGATCTAAAGAGAGTTTGGTGTTTCCCACAACAATCTTCTGTATGAGAAGAATGGAAAGAAGGATATAATAGCTGGCAGATTAAACACTCTTCTGAGGACTCAGGGCTCAGAGGTCAGAACATCATTTGCTACAATACATCCAAGAAGAAAAAAGTGTGTTATTTTGAACACAATCAAAAATTTAGAACTTCATAAACCTGTGACTTTTAACATAATCCTGATTCCTTAATGCTCTTCTGCAATTGTCATGTCTATTACATTGACTGTTTAAACTCATTCTCTCTTAACCGTTTCCAGCTGAAGTCTCCCACTAAAGGGAAAAAGTTCATTAACAAAAAACATAGGGATATTCTTACCTCATAATACCATGTGAATAACATGGAATAGACTGTTCAGATCAAGTCTTTTTTTCAGCTTTCTGATGCTATCTCTGCAGCTATTTTGTGGCACAGGTGGAAGGCAAGACTCAAGAAGGGCTGCAACCCAGAGAGATCAAACATAATCCAGTTCATACCATGCAGCCTGAGTAGCTGAACTAGGTTTAATGGAGATAATAACTGATAGCATTTCTTATTAAAAATGATGTTTAAAAAATACAGTAGGACATATGTAGATGATGTGCTTTCCGCTTAAAATGGTCAATGTTGAAGCTTAAAATAAGGGACCCATACAACCTGAATACACAGCAGTGATTGTGACTTACATGGATTTATCCAAGGTAGGTTTAACTCAGAGTGCATGGCAGTACTGATTGCTCAGCCTGGGCAGAAGAGAACACCTCCACAGGAAGAAATAATGTTTGGGCAATGAACCTGCACCTGTCTGTCTTTTAGTCAAAGACTAAACTTGATTCAGCTAATGCACCTGAACAAAGTACGTGTACATCCTTCCTGTGCTGAAGTAAGAGCAGACTGCTGTTTTGAGAAGTTTTCCCAGTCCACCCAAATTGCAGAAGACAAGGGAACGAAGTGAGAGAGAATGAACACATTTATATATTGTTAAAACAGAACATCAGCAAGCTATGGCACCTTCTTTGACTTTGGAAGTCTACCTTAATAGTTCTAGGTAGGCCTTGATCATTTCAACATTAGTCTTCTCCGGCTTTGGGACCTGCTGTTTCCTAGCCACATGTGGCTTGTCCAACTGAACAGGCTTTCTATTTTTTAAACACTGAGCCTAAAGTTCAGCATTTTCACTGCACACTCCAGTCAAAACATTCTTTCCCCCACTAACTGTTGCGGTGTATAGCATATGGGTTTCAAACTACTGCTTAGCGACCATACCTACACATAACTTTTAGATATTATAAATCTGAAATAGAGGTATAGTGAGCCACTAGATAAAGGTTTGTAATAAAAGCATTGCCACTCCATTTAGTTATATCTATATCTCTCTATATAGATATACACCTATACATAATTTGCAATCTCCTTTAAATATGAGTTCTGGTGGGAAAGATGAAATATAGTCTCTGGTCATCTTGAAATAAAGCTTAATATGAAGGTGTGAAACACAAAGGTTCATTCATAGACCATCAAGATAATAACTACATGTTTCAAGATCAATCTTACTGTGATTACTCTGAAAATTGGCTTACCCCAGTGTGGTTCTTAAAATTAAAAATTATTAGGCTTCTTGAGTTTCAAAAGTCTTTGGCAGCTCTCCTCAACTCAGTTAATCAAGTAATACCTCCTAAGGGGTTTTCTGAAATGGCTAAAAATCCCATTTTCATAGTACTCAAAGAATTATGACCCAATCTTTATACGTGGGATAATAGCCGCAAGCGATAAAAACTATGAAACTGTACTTTGTTTGGTGAAAAAATAAATATATATACTTGAAAAAAAAAAAAAAAACAAAAAAAAACTCTTTGCAACTTTCTAGCTTATTTTAAACAGTATGCATGAGCAATAATTTAGCAAAAAAAAAAAAAAAAAAAAAAAAAAAAAAAAAGAATGAGCAGGGGAAATGGAATAAAACTAAAAAAAATAAATACTTTTGTAAATCTACACTAAACTTCCCCACTAGTGACCTTGGTAGTATGCTGAAGTCATGACCAAATACATAAACGATTATATTAATTTTCACTAGAAACAATATACCCTTATACAGTATATATTACTCCCACGGATCTCAAAGCTTGTTATAAATGATGGTGATATCCCAGTTCCATGCAACAGGTGTTACTACACTGATTTTCAGGGAAGACAAAATCAAGCCAATGCCAATTTCTTTGTTTCTTTCCTAAAAGGATGGGACTGATTTTCCAAAACCAAGTGTTTTTGAGTGGCATATAGAGGGCAGTGGGCAAAGTCCCTTGAACCAGATTACTAGAGTTGGAACTGCCAAAGGAGGAGCTTGATACCAGCTGTTTTCTAAGCACTGTTCCACTACTTCTACCAGGCATTATTAGGCTTACTTCTAAATAACTTCACAGTCACATAAATTAGCATTATTCAAAATACTTTGTCATTTTCCTATCAGATAGCTGTGGATTAATGAGATAGCACCCAAAACTGTTAGTAGCAACTTAGTTATTAATTAATTCAGTTTTTGAATGGAACTTGGCCAGACAGTGAAACCTCACTAAACTGCAGAAACACAGAAATGGAAGCTAAAATGTTCCCTACTATACATTTCATGCGATCAACCATGCCAGGCAGGAGATTTGCAGGTACCTGAGGCCCAAGTCAAGATTCCTCTGCTGCTCACTCTACCCTTCTGCAGAAGTGTGATGAGGCACACTCGTGGCACATTTTTTCCAACTCATGCCTGCAGTTCATTTGGCTGAATTCTCTTTGGGTTGCCTGTGTATGCTCGTGTTCATTTCTGGGGACAGTATGCACCAAGGAAACTTGTGAGTGGAACTAGGAGAAACAAGGCTGTGATAAACTAGCCTTCCATGATTATTTGGCATTCCTGGTAAGTGTTGTTTCTGCCATGAGTGGCATGGGAAAAACTGCTTACAAACAGGACTTCTCTGTCACACTAGTTTTCAGCCTTATAGTTTTTACACAGAAATATATAGCCAACTGTAACATTTCATTGTATAAATTAAAAGCATTATCCAGAGAACTTGGATTATGGTGGATAAACACTAAAACTATACAGCAATTACGCCCAGTGATGGTCACCCTTTGCTGTCCCTGAGACTCTGCCAGATGATTTGGTGGTCCAGTTCCCCAAGAACACCTGCTAGCCTCACAAAAACCACCACCCTAATTGGTAGCCTGAGCAGGGAGGCCAATGACCAACTGGCCCGAGGGACAAACTTCCCTCAGAGTCCTGGCCAGAGGCATCCTGCAACATCATGGCTGGGGCGGACTGGCAGCAGCTGCCTGCGTTATACCTGTTCTGCTAATCAGCATTCCTATTCAGCAAAAGCAATTAAGCAAAGAAGTAAACCCAGCTCTGTTCAAGGAACTGCACAAGCACAAAGTAGAGGGCTATTGACTTCCGTATGCTTCAGCACACACGCTCAAGGCCTATTATAGCTCTTTTTTCTCCCATTTCAGTAAATTCAGTAAAGCCAAAGACATGCTGTAGGAACAGATGGAGGGAGATGTTCTCAGTTGGCACTCACCTTAGTTACATTCACACCTGCCCAGATAAACCAGAGCTTGTTAAATCCCACTGCCTGTGCCCTTCTGCAAAAGCTTTAGTGAGAACTGTTAGCTAGAAGTTTCTAATGCTGCAGGCAGCTCCCGCGTCTTCATCAATTCACTTGTTGCTATTGCAGTTCAGCTCCCTCTTCTTTAACACAAAGGCAGTGATGTATTCAATGAGATGGGATCTTTGGGAGGTTTGTTTTAGGAGCCATGAAAAGCAAAAGACAAATTTCTGTTGCTACTACAGGCATTCTAATGCCAGGTATTGCCAGGTACAACAGTGGAACACCTACAAACTCTAAACCAAATTCTGCTGGTAGTTAATACTATGTTTGCAGAGCATCTTGAACTTAGTGGTAAGTCATATTCCGCCCACATTTTTAAAGCAATTATGTTATTCAGCATTTAATTACAAAATATTTTATAAGGTAAGATATTTTCTTCCACACACAATGCTTCTTACCACTTAACATTGAGAGATAATGGTCCATGTTTTGAAACATGATTGTTAACATATAAAATATTCACTATGAGGCATAGTTACCATATATGCATCTTTGGTTGCATAATGACTTAATTTAAATAAGTAATTTTAATAATGAACTTAAGGGGAAAATCATTAGTCTCACTGTTTGTTTTGGTAACATCATAGACAGCATGTTCCACTGGGATAAAAGTTAAATTAATAGAAACTCCTTGAACTTCAGACTTCACATTATATAATTAAAAGCTGAACAAAGAATCCCACTAGCCCTAGTAATACATGAATTAATAATTGTAGCAAATACATGACAGCAGATCAAACACCATTTTGAAATAACTGATATCCCACCAATCTTACTATTAAAATATTGAAGCAGCTAATTTTGAACTCCATAATATAATAAATCATTTAACTTTCAAATGAAATATTTCCATGTCTTGCTTTACTTCTGTTACTGATACTAGGAAGTAACAGTCAGAATCAGAAGCATTTAATCACAATAAAGAAACTAAAGTAAATGACTGCTTCAAAACTGAACGCTAAAAAGACTTGTTTGCAACTTCTATTCTGCCTGACATTTTTGTAATGCCTTTACCGCGTACAAATTCACTCATCTAGATATTTATCAAGTATTTTTCTCTGCAAAATCTATGTACTGATAATGATGGTGCCTTAGCATTTATGCTCTATGAAAAAATGAAAGGTCACCCTGAAAAACACAGTTTCCATCAAGAGAAATGTTGGAAACAGAAGTGTTTCCATTTGAAGCAATATTCAGCATGCCTCATTAGAGTCTGAAAACCAACTCTGCCACTACTGGAGAGCAGGCTGAGAATAGGCTTGAAATAACCCTTCAGCAGCTAGGTGACAGTACCATGGAATGTGACACTCTGCAGGATCCAGACCTTTGCTGCTATGAGCATGCAGCCCGCCTTAGTGGATGGCAGCATCGTGGGAGGGCAGGATGCTAAGCTGGCTGTCCACCTTCCTGGCACCATTCTTTGGTGCAAACGTTCAGCCCAAGCAGCCAGAGTCTCCAACACCCCATGCAACTGTCTGTAAGAGGAGCTCCTGTGGCTGCTGGTCGCACCCTTGACTCTTATCTAGCTCCTAGCGTAAAAGATTGAACGCACAAAGACTACTGGATGCAGAATGGATTTCTATTACCCACACACACAAAAAAAAAAAAAAAAAAAAAAAAAAAAAAAAACACACAGGAAAAATTCAAGCACTAGGATGATTTAGAAAAGATCTGGAAACAAACAAAAAAGTTCTGGCAATAAATACTTGGTGAACCATCCAGTCTGAGAAAGACAGCACACAGAACACACTTGAGGCTTTTCTCATCTTTCACCCCTACATCCCCAAACAGAAACTAATAGGCTACAGTGACAACTGGCAAGAACATAAAACCAAAGTTAGCAGTTTTGCTGATGCTATCTGAGGCAACAGGTTGGGTAATCTACAGTAAAGAGCAGTAATACCTGTAAAATTAAAACTTCTGAGAAGTTCACTGGCACCAACTTAAAGGGGGGAGGTACGGGGGGACGGACACTATAAAAATGTGACTCAAAATTTACACTACCAAAAGATAAAAGACCCGTGAAGCCATTTGCCATTTCCTACGTTGTTCTGAGACAACTGGCTTCTCTGGGTTATTGCCTTGTTTTCAACTAGAAGCACCAAGGCATCCTAAAGAAACAGAAAGGTTTCCTGTACAGCATGTTTGACCTCCATGCGTAACCCTTAACCTACTGGGAAAAAGCTGCACATTCCAGCCCCCCATTTATCACTTATTTTAACTGTCATAAATTACTTTCACTGCTATAAAGCAACAGGTTCTAATCCAGTAAAATATTAGAACTCCAGAAAGTTTATTCAGGCTTAGGTATCTATTTTAAACACTACCACCAAATTTGATTATTATAAGAGTCAGTTTCAACAGCTGTGATTCATAAGTGGTGCTCTTGCTGCAGAGAAAAGCAAAGCAGCATTTGGTAGCAAAGTTTGGTCCGACATGAGCAATATCATAAGGACTAACAGAATATATCAAAACAAAGTGTTTCATTGACCCCTCCCCTGCTGTTCTGGCCCCAGGTATTTTATGTTGTTATTCTAGTTTTATTAACATATTTTCAAGTATGTGTGGAAGTACAGAAAGGCTACATATATAAAATCCAGATTTGGATTAGCTCTTAGCTCTCCTTTTCCATATTCAGGGGAACTCCACTGGGTTTCCAGTGAATAATCCTGGAGCTGCCTCATAATTAGAGCACTAATTCTGAATTGAAACATTTGAGACATTATTGCAGTGCTTTATAACATAGTGTTAGGTTAGCTCACAACATGCCTTTGTACCCTGGAGCAGCTTCACGTAGAATGGTAGTATACCAGTAATATAGGAAAAAAGATGGTGCAAGTATTCTTGGTTATGAGTCCTGCTGAAAGCATTCACAACATTCAGGGAGCTATCCGCTTGCCACCCCTTCCATTCTACATTTCCCTGTTTTTTTCCCCCTTTCTCTCTCACATATACTCACCTCCACCCAGTAAATTCCATTAAAACAAACAAAAAAAAAAGTTCTACGGTCTACACCAAATGGACCAAGGCTATCCTCTATTTCAGGTAAGAAAGCAGCCTACAGGAAAGTAAGCACAAATGTCTAGCAGATGCACTTTCAGAGTAAAAATGTATATATGTATTTCAGGGGTTACATTCCAAAAGAAGTTTTTCCAACTGTTGGCCAAAAGAGGCAGAAGTGAGCTGCTCCTGTCAGGTGTCACTGCCATGGCTCAGTGTGCAAGCTCTAGTTTGACCCTTCTGAAAAAAAAAAAAAAAATAAAAAAAAAAAAAAAAAATGCAATTAGGGACGCATAAAAGGAAGTACTTAGACGCTGCTGTTTAGCACACTGGCCAGCCTAGTATGTAGGTGTCAAGTGAAACAAAAAGATAAAGGAACTTTCTAAAGGGCTTTGTGTGTTCCAGATAAAAGCAAAGACCTTTGAAGATCCAGCTTTTGAAGTGGGTTTCATAGGACAAAATGTGGACAGACTAAAACATATCTTTATTTCCACTGACTCTTCACCTTCCCCCCCGACTCTTTGCTCTCCCTGTTCTTCCAAGGGAGCACAAAAAAAAATAGTCTCGGAAATGAACCATGTCTTGTAAGTATTTAAACAGCAACCAATTGAGGAACAATGCACATGAGGATGTTCAAACATCTGTGACCTACCCTGAAGCACCTCGAAGCTGTATCTTTATCTTATTTATATTCTAATGTGAAGTATCACAGCTTTGCAGAAAGATTAGACATATGTTTCAGAAAACTGAGCTGAACATATGCATCTATACTTGCAATACCATGTATTACAGATACAAGAACCTGGCCTTCAAAGGACATGACAGAATCTTGCACAGTATCCATAAAACTACAGAGTCCATACTGTTTAAAAAAAAAAAATTACAAAAACTACAGTTATACATTCTTTTACATTAATCTTGACAGAAAAGGAAAAAATGATGCAATGAGAGAAGCCTGATATGACCTGACCAGACTCTAGAAGCACAAATTAATTCACACTACAGACACACAGTGAAAAGCATGTTGAAGAAATTAGGATTATAATTGTATCCATAACCATATTCCTTCAAATTACTTTCTATTAACCTTTTTGAATTTGTTATTTGTTTTGAATTTGAATTTTTTTATTTTCAATGACATTTTTAGTACTACAAATATTACTACTAGGTAAAATCACTGGAGATACAACATCTTTCAAAAACTCACATGGATTACCTGCTGTAATTCAGCAGACAAAAAATATCTTCACGACCTTCCAGTCAAATCCCTACTTCAAACATTCATTCATCTTTTTCACAGGGATTTAAGCATAGTTTTAGCTCCTGAAACCTGTTTGTGTTTTTGTTTGTTTGTTTAAAAAAAAAAAAAAAAAGAGGGAAAAAAAGAAAAAAAGAAAAGAAAAAGCCATCACTGACTGGTCTAATACTGGAACTTCCTAGATTTCCAGACGAGTGAGGCCAAGAACCTGACTATATCTGAGAATGATATAATCATGCACCCTGGAAATTTCAGTGGCTAGCCCATAATACAAAATTAATTACCTAATGGCTAAGTTTTCAAGAACCTCAAGAGGTCCGTAAATGAAGTAGAAGATAACATCCCATCCAGGTTCTGCTCATTCTCAATGAGTTAATATGTTGGCCTCTAGACTGTGCATTTAAAGCCATCCATCAGGTGCTAAGAGTTATGATGACATGATCATTCTCTGTCCTCCCTCTCCACACTGTAATTTTTCATCCACGTAATGTAAAATATATGGTAGTGTTTATCAACAGATTGCATAAAAAACTGCAAATCATCATCTTCACTCAGGTAAGGAAAAAAACTATCGTTTGCTTAGTATTTTCTATACCTTTGAAATACCTTGAAATTATATAATTCAAGAAGGAATCTTCTAAGAATATGAAACAGCTTCTACCCGTTTAGCACACTAATCTTTAAAAGGACAAAAATAAAATCCACATTTTAAGGAGTATTTAGGAAATATGTAAGTTCTAAGAACATCATTTTCTGCTAAATTAATTGTGACAATTAATGAAGATAATATCAAGTTAAAGACATGTATTTTTTCCCTAAAGAATTGAATAGGATGCACTTACTTCCAGTGATCGTATATTAAGCACTTTTAATGGTAGTTCTATGGCGATGTAATTCATTGTAAATCTCAGCTGAGGTTAGTCTGTGTGACTGACACATTGTGAGCAATGGTACTAAGCAGGACAGTCTACAGGAAATGCCAAATACGTACCTTCACAGAAAAGGTGAAGATATGCTCAATACTATTTGTGGTTTTTGTTGTCTGTTTTAGTTTACATGTTTTCAGACATGGACACTTAACCCAACACACAAAATAAAAGTAAACTCCCTTTCCTACCTTCACTAAGGAAGATGCGTAAGGTTAAAGGACTGTTGCAGGCGGGGAGAGTTGAACGGCATGCGTGTATATTAGATGATATTACCTTTTAAAGTTTTACACAGGTCCTTTGTGATATCAAGGAAATGCACATCCTTAATCAGATATCAAGGAAATATAGGGTTACTTTTCTGCTTGCTGTTTATTACTCTGTGGTAGAGTAAGAATTAGTGATAATCTTCAGTACGTTAGATTTGATGCACAAAGGGAGACAGTTTTGATTGAATAAAAGGCATTGCTAACTGCTGTAAGCACAATGAGGCACTATTTCTGAAGGTAGCCTTAGAAATATATCATAAGAGACAAACAGCTCCTACAGATTATTCTAATGAGTCTGAGTGGATCAGGCAGGCAATTATCTGCATCATTAGCCATGATTTTAGGAACACTCGGCAAAGTCCTGTCTGTGTCTTTTCTTGTCTTAAAACAAAAGCATATAAACTGTCAATAAAACATAAAATGTCTCCTTGAAGGCATGTGGGCCTTGTCAAGGGAACAAGTTATTTAAGTGTTCTCTAACACAGTGCAGTGAGAAGACTCAGCCTGAAAACAAACCTATTACAGCACAGTCTTAGGCAACCACTGAAATCCTGATGTGTTCTGATAAATCTCACAGATAACTATTTTTCCTTTTACAATCTTTCCTGACTGCTCTAATATCAGTAAATTATTTCCTACAGTAGTTGCATACGCTGTAGTAATAGTCAGTGAATAAAACCTTCTATCGACTCCTAGATAAATGGTGAATCCATAATCCTCAATTTATTCTTCGATTATGACTGGAGTCTTTTTCTCTAGAAATTGCTATACCATAATGTCAGCAATTCTTTTATTTTTTTATATATATATATATTTTTTATTCCAGAGTTCACAGCTTTTCACCATAGCAGATTTCTGCTTTCACAAAAACTGAAGCAACCCTCAAGTACTACACCTCTGGCTAGCAGATGATGAATATCCAGATGCAATTTGCCCTTTTGAGAGGGAAAACATCAGTTCGACCAGTCAGTGAATATAAGCTACAACAGATCATACATTCCACATATTTACCTGAAATGCCAGCATTTATCTAGCTTCTTTCTTAATTGAGGAGCATCAGAAATTCCTGATCTGACCATTTAGTACAACCATGTCTATCCCGTTTAAAAGGCTATGCATTTCATATCATATGCACATCATAGGCATAGGAAATGACAACTCTGTTCCTCTATGACCAAGTTAGTCAACTGACATTTTTAACCTCTTATATTAACGTAGATCTCTGATTGCTGACGTAGAAGTACAGAATCTTGTGGCTCTGGTGGGAGAGAGCACTGCTCCACCACACAGGCTTAAAGTGCTCACCTATCTTCCCTTTTTGTGTGTCTGCTCTTTAATAGGTTGCTTTAAACAGATAGGAAGGAAAATCACGATGTCCCTGGTGTCTTGAGTCAGAGGGGAAAAATCATATTTTCTGACTATGTTCACATGCATACCCTCGCCCTGCTCTACTTCCTACATTACCTGTCCTTCTTTTAGTTTATCCACATAAAGCCCCGTCTTTTCCTCCTCTCAAGCTCCAGGCTTGACAATTAGCAGATGTTTGGGTTTTATTCCCTTTCAAAGACAGTGGTGTGCCACCCCCTGCTCTTGGTGCTACAATCATCACCAGAGAAAATGTGAGCAGTCACTCCTCTCTTTTTCTTACAGCTACCAAGGCATCAAAAAGAGCAGCTACAAGGAAAAAGGGAAGAAGCAACTATTGAGTATACAGCAGACCATCAGCAACCCAGTTAAAAAAAAAAAAAAAAAAAAAAAAAAAAAAAAAAAGTGCAAGGGAAATAAAGGCTGGGCATTAGGACTGTTAATTTAGAGTCACTGAAATGAAAAAGAAAAACCAGTAATGAATCTGGTGTTAGTACAGCTAGAAGTTACCATATAAGGCTCTCTCCTCTGTAATTTTAATGGTTCAACAACAATAATACGACATCTCAGAGTACATCCCAAAATTTTAAGGGAATTAATGTTGTTAAGAGAACTTCAACCAAACAAGGCATTTCACACTTCAAATTTAAATGAAGAAAAATTTATCAGCCCAAAACACACAAGTAAATGTATTTTGCCAAATATTGGTGAAATGGTGGTGAGTAGTTCTCCAAGTTTATTTCTCTTTCATTTTCACCTACTGGAAGAAGTCATAAATGAACACAAAGATTTTATTTTAGGCTAATGGAGAGACTGAAATTCATTAAAGTCTCAGTATCTTCTTTGCAAAAAAATGTACAGAAGCACAACCCATATCAAGTGCCTCTGATATGACCAGCAAAAAGAAAAAAACAAGAATTCTTTTCAACTTACAAGAAGCAACATCAGGCTCATTGCTAATTAACTCCTTTTACAAATAAGAAAGCAGTCTTTAAACATGTCAAGGATCCCTGATGCATTCATGGAAGTGAAAATGTAGCAGAAGCAAAATACGTCTGTAACTGTTCCTCTTCCTTCACATTTACAATTCAAGAAAATAGGTACAGCTACTCAGTCTAAATAATACAAAATATCTGTTAGAATGCAAAAAGTATATTCTTTTTAAACAAGTCTTAATGATTTCAAAAGTTACTTGGTTTTAATCTATAGGGGCTTATCTATATATTTTAAATACTCCTTCGGCCACTTTTCAAAGCAAAAGGTAGCAGTGAATATATTGTAGCTGTTCTTG
Source organism: Aythya marila (assembly GCF_965140915.1). NCBI lineage: Eukaryota > Metazoa > Chordata > Aves > Anseriformes > Anatidae > Aythya > Aythya marila. The sequence continues at coordinate 4,615,143 of NC_139045.1, read as the reverse complement.
AGACAGCAAAAATAGAACAGGCGTGCATGTAGTCTGCATGGACCAGAACTATTAGCAAACTTTAAACCATGTGCAATTATCTTCCTTATTAAGCTATTAAGCTCATTTGTTCATCCTACAGAACGTTATGCATTAGTAAGGAGACATTTTTCTTTCTTTCTTCAACTGTGATGTTTGTAACACCGTGCTTATCCATATTAACAACAAACCTGCGAAACCCAAGCTTTACTACTCCAGCTGCCTTTTACATGCACAGCATGAGCAGTCATTGACACAAGAAAGTATCAAGCTGGCACCAGGCGCACAACCATGGGGCCAACGCTGACATACACCGAGTTTAAATAGTGCCATACCATTCCCAGCACTCTAGCACCAGTATCAAAGGCATGGACATAATTGAAATGCCACAGTCTATGTCTCTAAAGCTTTTGAATACCTCTATATAAAATTACAGTTATGTTGACAAGCCACCTGTTAGGCTGAAGAAAAACTGTGTAACATTGTGCCCTTGTGAGGCCACCTTTTACTGCATGTCCTGATGACATTCTTCATTTCCCCCAGCACACCAACCCTGCCGTGGAAGGCACCATGGCCACGTACTCAGGGCAGGCAGAGGCACGCGGTGCCTGCTGGAAGCCTGCAGTGGCCCAGGCTCAAAAGGCCTTGCTATGCCTGAGTGCTCTCCAACAGGGACCAGAACTCACTTGTTGCAATGATGCAAGAAAATGGGAGCAGAAAGAAGTTCTTCACAGGTATGGGAGCTCCATAGGAAAAGCAGCTTCCCCCCACCCCCCGCAAAAAAAAAAAAAAAAAAAAAAAAAAAAAAAACTAATGTTAGGGAGCCAGGGAGGTGTTAAGGCAAAAAGTCTTAGACTACCCATCTCTACAACTAAGGCCTTTCACTTCTAGTTTTTCACTTTCTCATCTGCTGAAGACTCCCTCGCCTAGAGGCAGGGTGCTTTTCTGCCGAAAAACATCAGTTTTAGTGTTCTGTACCTGCTCTTCAGCATGCTGAAATACCATCATAAGGCCAGCATTCCCTCTTTTAGGGAAGGCTGGGACCATGAAAAGTGATGAGGGAGACAATATAAGATGAGAGTTACAGAACTTGTTTTTCAACAGACTTGGTTTTCATTTTATTAGCTTATTTATTTATTTATTTACAGTTTTGATAGCAAAGTTGTACAATATGAAAAATCCAAATGCTGACAGTGGGTGCTTTCTGATTTTTAGATTCTTAGACTAGGCTGTCATCCTACCATCTCCTTTTTCCAATGACATTTGATTGTTTCTTGCCCAATGCACTTGGCTACTATATTAAGTGTTCCAACTCCCTATATTTTCAGTCTAATTTCCCCAAGTTGAAGAAATCCTTTCAAGTGGGGCACTTTTGTTCTACAGTGACCCAGATTTTTGCTTCCATAAGAAGATTGCCAGCTAAGCTAACAATTGTAGTAGTAGCTTTTTTGCAGTGTGGACACCTGTTCACTACAAACTGAAGTAAGACAGGCTACTCATTTCACATAAACCACCAGCTGTTGGATGCTACCAGGATTCAGTGACTACTGACCTGGGATAGATTTGAACTGGTGACCCAGGAGTGGAAGGCTGTATATCCAATTACGAATACACATTTAAAAAAATACTTACTTACACTTTTTAATTACACTCTGATCTCAAAGGTCTGTTTTAACAAATGGCACTCATTTCAAGAGACTTATCTAGGAACTTTGTTCTTTTTAAACTGTGGATTTACTCACACACACTTAGCTGCATGCTAGTGTAAGAATGTTTTGGTAAACAGGTGTTATCTGGACTTCCTAGCTGCCTCTCACAATATGTAATGAGAATGTACAAGTCTTCCAAAATCTGTTTGCAAAAGAGAACAGGGTTTGCAATTTGTTTGCAGCATGATTTTCGCTACAGAAGAAGGCATTTAAGCACAATTGAGGTGTGTTTGGCAATTCGAAGCAGCTGGAGGACATAGGATCTGTTAGTATTAGCAGAGAGTTACCATTATACATGGAGAAGCAAAAAAAGATTACTCCTCTTAGGAGCTAGAAACAAGTCAACCTGGAGAGCAGAGAAACGGTTTGAGAGGGATAACAGTATGGAAGAGATGGTAGCATTTAACAAGTCCTGGAGTGGTACCATTCTCAAACGTGGCAGGCAGACCATGTAGGATGACCCTGTTTACTGAAAAAGCCTGGAGAAGGAGATAGAAAAGAGACTAGAGGCAGAAGTGGGAGGAGGAAGAAACACAAGAAGCAATGCACTAATATTGAAGAGCTAGATATAAAGGGTACAGTTACCTATTTATTTATGACTGAAGTTACACAAAAGACCAGCATGGATCAAGACCAGCATGGATCACAGCTTGGTAGATTTCAAGACATCTCAGTCATCTTTTGTGTGGCTTAGGTTATACCTAAGCCTTACATAAAATATTCTGAATGCACTTTAACTTAGATAGTCCCACTGCTGGGGGCGGGGGGGGAGGGGGTGTAAATACATGATTTGAAGTCTGGTTTTGAGTCCTTAAGAACACAAGTAAAAACAGCTTTGTAAACACATAACCCATTCATGAGTAAGAAAATAACAGGCAAAACCCTTAGGCTGTAGAGTTACAGATTTACTGAACTCAGGGTCTTTGCAAGTAAAATGCTTCTGAATAGATGGAAGCATTTCAAGTGGGAAACTTTGAACTGAAGGGGCATTAAAGTACTACAGAATTCCCTATACTGATGGATAGGGAATGTGGTCAGGAACAATTTGCAGGAAAAATAGCAGCAGGGGGAAAAGAGAAGCTATAAGTAGCAGAATGGTAAATAGGGAGAGCTACAAAATTAAAGATCACAAAACAAAGCCTAAAGTCAAAGCACAGCACAGAGTAACCCATGCACCTCAATTTGAGGAATAAACCAAGTTCACTTGATATATCATGGACTATGAATTACTTTATTATTATTATTACATACAAAGAGAAAACATAGTTGATGAGTTTGGATGTTTTGGGGGTGGTAAGTACAGATGTTTTGGGGGTGGTAAGTATAACAGTACTGCTTCATGACTTCTCTTAAAGAAGACATCAAAATAGCAACAACTCAGTTCTAAGCAGATTTGGAATTGTGATTGAGATACACATCTGTAAAGGGATGTTATGGGATTACTCAGAGGGAAAGTTTACTGAAAACCATTAACCACAAGGCAACTAATTAGCCTGCAAGAAAACTGAAGGCTCACCCTCCTAATTCTTTAAACACACAGCATACTGTCAATGCTAATGATAGTCCTAAACCATTTATCCTTGGATTGAAAAAATTCCCAATATTGATATATGTTCTCTCACATTTAAATGTTAAGACCAAAGACTACCTTATATCTTAAGTCAGGTTAATACCTACTTGCTTCCTTTAGGTAATACCCAACCTTTCCAAAATTTATTTTCTTCTGCTGTGGGAGAAACTTGTACTCAATGTGCAGAATCATTAACTTATCTGTAAAGCGCAGATGAAAAATGCCACATATTGGATAGAAGTCTGGGTCTAATGTATCTGCATAAAACTTACATCACAAGATTAAGTACAAATCACTTTCACATATTCATTGTCCTTCTGACTTGTGCTGGTTTCAGTGGATTAAAAATAGTACTAATTACTTGTCAGAGCAACAAACATGTCAAGTGAAAAGCAGTCAGGCCAGCTAGTGTAACTGCAGTATGCATCTTTAAATGGTTGTATCAGAAAGGAGGTAAAACATAATTCCTAGGTTTGCATGTTTATTAAAAGACTAAAATACACCAATTCTAAAACACATGCACATATATACACACGCAAATATACATTAGCATAGAGACATCATGGCAGATCTATTTTATGCTTCAAAACACCCAATATCTCACATCCCTCTGCAGTCCATTTTCCTGCAAAATGTGTTCCTGCCTTGCACAGGCTGGCAAGGTAGAGTGCAAAAAAAAAAAAAAAAAAAAGGCATTATAAGTTTCTCAAGGTAATAAAAGAAAGCTTATTCCATGCAGGTCCTCTCTGACAGAAAAAAAAATCTCATTTGAAATGACAACTTGCATCATGCTGAGGCAATTTACAAGCGACGAGATACTGTGTGAGCTCCCCTATGTGTATAACAAACTGCAATTCAGTATTAACTTGCAGCCAACTGCTGTAAAGGAAATAAAAGGAAAAGCCAAGTAAATGAAACTGCACGCAACAGAGGAGCTGCAGGATGAGAGCCAACAGCGTACGGTGCCCTGGCACTTTGAGCAGGTAGCCAGCCCCTGCTTCAGACCCTAGGCAGGTCATGTTTGGAACCAGCCACATGGACGGGACGACTGGCAATAGGTGGCAGAATTAGTGCTGGCCACCAACACATTGACAGTGCTTAAGATGTCACATCAAGACGCCCTTCTCTACATGAACAGCACAGCACACTTAACACAAGGCAGTCAGATCCAGTTTTATGGCGTTTAATGTTTCCAACATTTACACAAAGTTTTTAACACTTGAGTTTCAAGCTCCCACGTTACTTGGCTTAGGATTTGACCATAAAAGTTATGAATGTTTGTTAGAAAGTTAAGTTCCTAGAAACTGGTGGTAGGCACGCAAATGGTACAGGGAATTAAAGACCATCTAATCATCCCTGTGAAGATGACTCAAGATCTTGAGGTTTTCTCCTCCCACCATGCTCTTCTATCAGTCAGAAGATTAAACAAAACCAATATTAAGTCATGAATCCCATATACATTTTCATAAACTATACTTAGATTTTTCTGTAAAATCATGCCTATGATAAATTACTTTTTGCATATTCATCAATACTGCATGACTAATATCCCCTTTTAATGTCTATTACTGAAATCAAACATTTGTTTTAAATATATTAAAATGAATTCACCACATTTGATTATATACATATATGTGTAAAAAAACAAGCATTTTCAATGGCCTGTTTAAGCGAAGTACTTAAATAATATATTTAAATCTTCAAGGGATCAAAGTCTCTAAACAATCTACATTACCAAACAATATTTGCAATACAAATTGCAATGAGAAGTTTCTCCCTGTACTGTATTATCACCAAAGGTGAAGCAACTGCTTCAACTAATGTGGTGTTTAGAAAACTCCCTTGCAAAACCACTTGAAATGGGTTCATTCTGGTGAGAGTGAAACTGATTTGGTTTACATTGTTGTTTCAGCTTTTAACCACTGTCCCAACCACCACCTGTACGTTCCTTCAAGTCTGAACCTTGTCCATGGGTACAAGCTTGCCGTGCTTCCTATAATTAGGAGAAGAGGGGCCGTTTGTTAACCCCATGTCATCTCACACACTGGGCCAGTAGTCAAGCACGAGGAGATGTGTGACCTTTCTGTTGACCGGAATGACTAGGTGATGACCTCTGTGGTCCAGCCCATGAAGGGAAGGGAGCACTTTAAAACGGTCATTATGATTAATGGCTTTCCCAGGCTAGGCCAAATGAGTAATTGCTCAAAAGAAAAACCCTCAGGCCCCAAATAGTTAGCTTTATTACCTGCAGATATCAGATATCTTTTCAACTTATAATCCTCTTTGCTATAACTTCAAGTTATGTGGAATGTTTTTTGTACTGTAGGAATTCAAATCAAGTCTTCTTGTAATAAAAGCGTACATAACAGTGTACATGATTAAAACATATTCCACATGCAAAGGAAAGATGCCTCTCATAGCTTCGTGTTACACTGAACTTTGGGTCCCAGCTAGTGAGCTGTGCTTGTAGCATCTCAGTAAATCTTGTGGAAACTTGATTCCCAAGGAAGACCAAGGAAGATGCTTCAAAGAAGATAATTAACAAGATGAAATTGTTAGAAAACTAAGAAAGCTTTTCTGAGTTTATCTCAAGTGAGGCAATTGTCTCTTATTGTGTTGAGGACATTAGCAGTCTGTTCCATCAGCCCCAAAATATCTGTCATGCCAAAAAACGAACAATTCACCATTATGAATTACCAGCCTTTATTCTAACACGGAACAAAGCTTATGTATTGTTGCTCGTAAGTCAGCAACACAAGACCCATCATAGGCCCTCTCATCTGTGAAGGGATAGCAATCTTAGGAGATACAGACCTGGATATCCTAAAAAAGTACTGGCCTTTCCTAGACAGGAAGAGTTGACGCATAACTAGCAGGTACCTGCAATTATCTTTAGAATTCATTTCCTGTGATGGTGAACAGGAGGTTACTTGCTTCTAAGATCTGAAATCAAGGAGCACTAAATTTGCCTGGGGGACTGTACTTCAGTGTAGCAGACTTCAGATCTGGCTTGCTAAGTTTTTGTAGGCAATTACTTCTTCAGCTCCTTTTTATTATAGAGGCTGAGCACAGCACCTGTTAGTCTCAAGGGAGCTCTAGGTCACAGAATGATCACCCAGTAAGAAATTTCATGGCCTAGAACAAGCTCAGGGTACTCCTGCAAAACATACATTCTGACAACAGTTACAATATCCCCTAAAAAGGGTCACCAAGCCAACCTTATAACAATAAGCAAATGTCTTCAAAAGGTGTTTCCGTTTTAAGTAATTAATGATATATGCCAGGAGAATTAAAAGAAAGTCAAATAAATATGCAGGACTTCCGGAAGTACTGGGCAGAAAAATCTCCAGACCTGCTAGAGATACTACTATTACTAGGCAACCGCTATTTGCCTACCTAATACTTTTTAGGTAAGTCAGAGACACCACCAGTAATATCCTCCTGTCTATATCTATGAAGGCAACAGTTCTGAACTTACAATTCTGCAACGTATGATCAATTTAAAAAAAAAACAGTTTAATGGAGAATCCATACACTACAAAAATGACATGTGATTGTGAAATAGTGCCTTCAGTCCAGGAGTTTGGTATTTCATTTCCTAGGAGGTCAGTAACAGCAACAGAAAAATACTAACCAATCTGCAAAAGTGAAGGCCAACTGACCACCCAGACATGGTTGGGACAAAGGTATGCCATATAAATGAGATTAATGAGATTAAATAAAAACTAGAGAAGAATGGATAATCTCAGGTGGCACTTACAGGTAATATAACGAGATATATCTTGCATTCCAACTAAAAGCAGTAAATAACATAAGAAATCCTTGCATGCACTTCCTTACTCTAGGAAACAAAATGGCATTTAGAAACCTGAACCCTTGAAGGCTAATGTAATTGTAATGCCTTTATGTATAAATCACTCAAACTGAGCATGAAAATATTCAAGTGCAAATGTTTACCAGCTCTTACATGTAGGAAAAAATAGCCTTTTTGTTCCTTTAAGACAGATCTATTCATTATATGATTTATATTTTATTTCTATAAAATTCAGATCTCTGAACTAAGTTTAGGGAAATCTTTGCTTTAAAAGGTTCCCTTCCAATATTGCTGCCCTTATCAACCGCATTTTCCTTTTTGTCTTGTCAACCTTTATAAAAGTTTAAGCTTCTGACATTTTGTGCTTCTTTTCTGCATCTGTAGTTCCAAACCTGTCTATATGAATTGGCTCACACACTGGATTAAAAGTGTTCTGAAAAAAAAAAAAAAAAAAATAAAACACAAAAAAAACCTACACCACAAAAACCCAACAACGAAAAAACAGAAATGCACACCCTGGCTTCAGAGTCAAAAAGAATGCCAGAATTGGCTTCAACTTTTTATCAGTCATAACTCTATAATATTCTTTCATTACTTACCTTATTATTTGATGGCAAAGTTCCTATTCTCTACTCCAAAGCACTCCAAGCTTCTAAAATCTCTCCTCTGAAGACGACCAAAGCACAAGGGCTAGGAGGTAATATAATACTTCTTACTCTGCTCACAAAGGCTAGTGACTAGCCTTTTTTTTTTTTTTTTTTTTTTTTTACTATTAAACACTGAATTATATGATGTTTTATTCCTCTTTCCCTTCTAGCTCTTCCAGGTGAAACAGCTATTTTTTATATGCCAGTTGTGAACCAGTTGTGATATCAATACAGCAGATCAATTTAAATATTACCATGAAGGATGAACACTGGCAGAATATGACTATAAATTTATACTTTCCCCATACCACATACTTGGTTCCACCGAGCTTTTGATAGGTCAGGGAACTGTTGACATGCAGACACTCTTGAGAGCTTGCAGTGATCTAAGCTGCATGTGGCTGAGGGCACCCACCCACCCTTCATGTTTTTACTCAAAGAGTAACAAAAACCTCTAATGGAACTACCTCTAATGGAACTTCTCCAAATTTAGATGCTTCTGTGCTCCCGATATTTTTCTGTCACATTCATCCAGTTTTTTAGCTATGTAAGTTCATATATGCCCTGAGAAGAAACATTTGCTTAACCACACTAGACACATCACTCTCTGCATCTGCTCCAATGTCAGAGATCCCATTTTTAATTTATGTAATTGTTCCAAATTCACTTCCATTAAAGAGCTCAAATAATGGTGAATGAGTTAGGCCTGCAGTGTTCCCATGATCTTGAGCCAACACAATATCCAGTTCTACATTCACAGTCATTTGACATGATCCTTTTGTTTAAAAAGGGATATTACCTTTGATTTTCTTGCTAAGTAAATTCTAGAGGGGAAAAAAAAAAAAGATGTGATATTTATTATTATAGCAGTGTCCTTTCATAAATGTAAATGACCAATGCAAAGGCCTAATCAGAAAATAACCCTGTTTAAAGAAAAAACAAAGTTTAACTAATATAAAATTTTATCATAGACTAACTTAAGGCATACTTCTTGAAAGCTTTCTACCCATCTATAAGCAATCTGTTTGAAGTTTCTTCTGGGCATAAGACCCATTCATATTGCTAAGGCATTTTTTGGAAAAATTCCACTGGTACCATTTTAACAGCCTTCAAACGGCAAGGTATTGTTGACAGCATTCCCCATGAATTTTTACTCACTGGATGAGAGAGGTGTGCAGTATTTATTTGTGAGCTTTTATCTATCCATTTAAATTCAACATATGTTGATCAACAGATAGAAGTCACATCTGCTGGGCACACAGAAATCAGTCAGGGAGTAAGATTTTAAAAGCTTCTGAAATGGCCACATTCATTTTTATTGTTTTTCTTATGATTTTTACACTTACACTAGAAATATCAGACGCAAACTAGAGGTCTCCTAGTACTTCACAAATCCAATCTATTATTAAACAACTAGAGTCAGATTTAAGTTACTTTATTACTTTCATTTGGTTTATTTTGTCTGTGAGAAGTACAGGAAAGTAGCATAGGAATAAAAACTCCCTTCCTTCCTGTCTCCTATGTCTCTCTCCAAAGCCCAGGAGACTGAGCATGTTTCTTAATTGGTTTCAGCCTCGTATATCCATCTTCTCAAATCACAGAGCACTAACCAGGAGTTAAATTCAAATTGAGGTGCAACATTGATGAAATACAAGATCTGACAGCACTAGATTTAGTCTCATTTGATCCTGTTCTCACTGGGAGGTATGAGAGAGAAGACTACTACAAAATAGCAGAAAAGATGTCCCTTTATTTAAAAAAAAAAAAAAAAAAAAAAAAAAAGTAAAGTTTACTTAAAAAAAAGGGCACCACAGGACTCTCTAGGACAACTATCATCTTGTGCCACGTTTACCCATGCCTCACAGCGCTTCTGGGCTATGACTAGAGTTTTTCTAGGTGCTTCTACACTAAAAGATTATTAGGACTGTTACTGATAATCCACAGTAAACGAGATGGTGACATTTTAAACACTTTAAGACAGTTTGATCGTCTGAATGCTCAATGAAAAATGAAGGCATACCCCTGAATGTAGTGCCTTCTCAGCCAGGATGTAAGAGGTTATTAAGTTTGACTGTAATTTGTTATCCAAACATAATACAGAAACATGTATTTATGCACAAATTGATGCAGAAGGGGGAAAAAATCAAAGAGAATGAAATTGTTTCTTGGGAATGACTGATGGCATAATTTAAAAATATACTTTATTTATATTAAGCTCCAAGCTGTGCTAAAGGGTTTCAGTAGCATATATTTTATTCCCTGTTGGTAACAAATGTGTTTCGCTTGGCACCACTGCTATATCAATTGTCACAGCCTCCATCCATCCATCACTAGCTAATTTTCAAAACCTGAAAGTTTTTTTTTTGTTAAATACAGCTGTAACTCATTAGCTTTTTTGCCATTCTAGTTGCAATGCATTTCTTCAGTTCCCCACCCCACCCCCCTCAGTCCCTGAACCCCACCTTCCTTGCTGAAGGATAGCACCATTTTCATGCCTTGAGTTTGTCTCTGAACTCAGACAAAGAATCACATGTCATAAACATGATCAGTTTAACTCTTATCCTCTCTGTTTCTGGCTCTCACTTAATTTAAGCTCTACTTTATATTTTTTTTCTATCAAATTTATTTGGATTACGTGTACCACAGCAAGAAGTGGCTATCTATTCAGAGAAGAGATTGGAGGGGAAATTGTTGCAGACATCTTTCCCATCCAATAATGCATTCTCAAAGTCCATTTGACAATCAACCATGCAGATTTATTATCAGGTGACCACATGGCCCTTGGGACTGCCAGCCCTACGCTAAGAAGTACAAATCATACCATCAACTAGAAAGTCCATCTAGAGTAGAGACTGACATCAAAGATGTAATTTATGAAACCTGTTCTACCTCTACAGCCAAAACCTCTAGGCCTACATGAATCCTGAAAACAGAGTGGATGAAGACCCAGCCACGTCAACACTCTCCTCATGGAACACTGACCCCAACTGCATCCACATTTCATACATACAGAGGCCACAGTAGCATCTGTGGGGTTAAGTAGAAACTACGATTTCTCTGACACCATGGCAGAAAAACAGGAAGGTTACTAACCTAGCTTATTGAGATGCACTCAAAGACCATAAACTGAATTTAAAAATTTAAAAATTTAAAATTCAGAATTTAAAACTGCATAGAATGACCAGGACTCAGACCTGCGGAATCTTTAGTCCAGAAAAGCTAGTCTAAATTTCTTTGCCCTTCTCTTGAATTCGCTTAGAAATTACAGCCAGAAACAATACTCCTAGTGTGATGTTTACAGTCTCCATAGAACATCCATGAAGTACTGGAAGCTTTTGTAACACCTGTGATATACATATGATGTCATGATATCCTGTGCTAATGGAAACTCCTTGAGAACTACAAGCATAACTCACTCATCGTGAATTAAATCACAAATTCTACACAATTGAATAATTTCTGAAGATCTTGTTAATAAAGCTTTCCATACCTCTACTGTCACATAATCCTCAAACCACACAAAGGGCTACAGCGTGATGTGGTTGGATTGTACTATGCTGTAGCCTCCTAGCATATTGACACAAAGAAGCAGGAAAAGGCAGCAAAAAATTCTTCACCCTACCCGAGGATGTTTCTATGCAGCACTACCCTGGTCTACAAAGGTTGTTTACCCTGCTGAGTATTAAAAACAGTATAGATGAAATGCCACAAAATAAACAAGAGAAATTAAAATGGTCAGTGCCTGTGAGTCAGTGTTTTCACTCTTGTTAGTTCACGTATGAGGGTCTACCAGACCATATAACTCACTTAAAGTGAAACATTTCTCTTGAGTTATGAATCCTTCTGTCATTTGTAAAACAGTAAAGTTGAGTAATACAATGATAAAACCATTTGTTATATATTATGTCCACAACAACAGTGCACAGCTGAGCCCATGAGCCAAACTGCTTCTGCCTCTGAAAGTCTAGTTAAGAAAGGGCAGAAGATTTCACACTGGTAGAGGAGGAAGAGAAAACGAGTAGAAAAACAGCAGGGTACAGTTAAGAGGAGGAGCAGCTCCAGACACCAGAGCAGATACCTAAACTGCAGCCCATGGAAGATCTGCACTGGAGCAGGTGGACATTTCCTGAAGGAACAGCCCATGGAGAGCCCATTATCCATGGGAGGCAAGGAGCATCAGAAATGGCTCCATGCCACCCTGGGCAGGACGAGGAGTCTGGAATGAAGGAAAGCAGTTGAATGGGGGAGGCAGTCTGGGGGAAGGAAGGTATTATTTTCATTTATTTATCAAAGTTTTTCTTAGTACCCAAACCTAATTTAATTTGTCAGTAAATCATTTTTTTTTTCCAAGTTGCATCTTGTTTTGCCCACAATAGTCATTCATAAGCAATCTGTTTTTATCCTGACCCAAAAGCTGCCTTGTTCCTTTTTTTTTTTTCCCCATTTTTTCCCCATCCCACCAAGGAGCAAGCAAGTGGTTAGGTGGGTTAGCCAAGCCAAGCTAGATAGCCAAGGTTAATCCATCACAATTAGTAACACAAATCTGTGATTTTCCTTAAGATTATTCAATCACTTGATGGAATTGACATTAATTGTTTACCCTACCTTTTCCATTTCCTTGTCATTCTTACTCATATACTCTGTTGTATATCTTACATTTGTCCAGTAAGCAGCTATTGGTCTTCGTGTTTCTACATTTTCTCTATATATCTACATTTGCCAACTAATCCTAAAACACCAGTAGTTATAACAGCTATTATTCACAAGTCTAGATGGATAAGCCCATATTCTCTCAGATTTCTATCTGAGAGAATCAGATAATGTTCCTATGCAGAAACAGCAACTTTGTACTAGAGCATGGGTGATGACTAAATTTATTATTAGTCTCATTCATATTAATACACGTTAAAGATAAAAGTTCAAATATACATACTTACATGTTTATCTAAGTCTACTGCTTAATCTTGTACATTCAGTGTTTATAGTTTAAATACACTCACTGAATAGTGTAAGATACAAATTTGATTACCTCATTTTACTTGAGAATAAAACAAATGATGTTTGGTAAAACAAATGTGTTCATATTTTAAAAGTTAGGACCAAACAAAGTATGTTTCATAGAACTGAGACAACAGTTCATAATTTTCCCAAGAAAGAATGCAGGGAGAAGGAAATTAAACAAGCATTCTTGCATATATTTCCTGATGTTATTTTCATTATAGAGAAGCAAAATTACATTTACTCCCTTGATAGCAAAGGTCAAACAATCTGATAAAACATAGTTAATGCACTGAGAATGATTGATGCTTAAATGAAAAAGCCATGTTTTTTTTTTTATGTACCAAAAAGTGTTCTCTCTTCATTATTCTCTCCATCTCTAATATATACACACACGCTTAATATAACAAAAGGGTCTACAACCAAATGAAAGGTCAGAGGAGCCTTTTGAATTATGTACTCATATACCCAGTAAAGATTTAGCCATCCATGATGTTTTCATAATGGCAACATACCTCCTTTATTGAGTATTTGTAGTTCAACCACAATACTCATTTTTAGCTTAATCCTTATCCTGTATGAGTACTCACACACCTATTTTATAAACTTCACGCTTCTTAGAAAGACGCAGCACTGGATATTACCTGTAACCATATGTACAATAAAACAAAAGCATCCATTGATCTTGTAGCATTTTACAGGATCTGATTTAAATCCCGACAGAATTAAACAAATTTAAAACACAAATGGGCTTTTTAATACTCGTAAACCAAAGAATCCATGACTCATCATTACATATACATGCATGCTATCACGTCTCTTCAAAATGTCACCTGTACAATACAACAAGGTTTTCCAAAGAGCATACAATTCATGTAGTGTTCAATAGTTATACTCTTCTGTTACAGAAGCATTGTACAGAGCTGCAGAACAGCTGTCAGTGTTTACTGCACATGAATGAGATGTAGAGAAATGTTACAAAAATGCTACCCTCTACAGCACTATTTAGACCATCCGCTAGCTAAGCAGTTGTTTACTGCTTTGATGTAGTGATTCTCCTACTAGTCCTAGTATGTAGGACTGAAAGAGGAATAAAAATTAAAAAAAAAAAAAAAACACGCCATAGGAGAATTATTCTAAAGTTTACTTATTCATCTGGCAGCACTGATTTCATTTCATGGCAATGAAGCTGTACCAGGTGATCAGTTGCTCAGGGGTCCTGTATAAAAATCACTGAGACTGACCACAGAAGTCAGACATTTCACAGTGACAGGTAACAAATTTATGATTTTAAATATGTGCACCACTATATTAACGTAGACAGACTGAACCGATATTGGGGCTATCTCATTTATGAATATTATCTTTCAGGATACCAATAGCTTACATCTTTCAAATAGAGTCATCAGCAATTCCACATTTTCTGGTGTGGACAGCTGGTACAAGCTTTCTGCTTATTTTTGCTTTGAATTTTTCCTCTTCCTATAAAAACCCCATTTTGGCTTGGCAGATCAGATCTGAGGTTACCTCAAGCTGCCAAATCACCACTATGGAGTTTTATCCTTGTTTTTCATGTCAGGAATATTGCCATTTGAAATACTGTGTAGCAGTTACTTGCAGTATCTGAGAACTCGTGTGTATTCTCTATTCAGTGAAAGAAGCATCTGAGGTAGTACTCATCAGCAAAATAATCTCAATAGTTTTTTGTTTTCAATATGTAGTAATATGTATACTGTTGCTTATGAGCCCAAAAAACTAGCTAAAGGCTGGGATCTTCTTGGGCTATATCCGATGTTAAGAGAAGTCTGTGAATAATAACTTGGCTGTTTATTTGGTGCTGTTTAGTTTATTTGCAATATTATAACCAGTGAAATAGAAATCAGCACAAGTTTCATCTGTGAGAATTCAAGCCTACTTTCAATCCTTTGCAATTTGCAGAGCCAACCCCTTTCATCAATGCACAGTCAAGTTGCTGCCTTACTTTAATTCTTTAAATTTTGCTTTCTATGGACTCTCTACTACCTTTAAGCCAGTGACCTAGCTCCTACTTACTCCACCCCTAAAAAAACTCCACAACTTATTTGACTGAGTGTCTCTGCTACCTTCTGTGATCCTCACCTGGGACTTGAGAAATATTTCTATGGTTTCAGATACTGCTCTAAAAATAAAAATAAAAATAAAAATAAAAAAATAAAAAAAAAAACAACACCTAATTGCTCTCCATGTAACCTGAAAAAAAGCTTAAGCAAACTCTAGATGATAGACCAAAGATTCATTTGTGGGCAGCCACCACAACTCTGAAACACAGAAATATCATTTTCTGAAGAAAAACAAAGATTGAATTTCATACTTGAATTTGCTGATAAAACAGCAAGTTCCATCAGAGAGTCGGCCATCAAAATAGTATTAAGTATCTTGGAGCTACTTGCAGGTGTAGTTTCACCAAGTGAAACCTGAAGCAAAAAGAGGATGGAATATTAAAAAAAAAAAAAAAAAATTTCTCCACAATTTCCTTCAAAGCAGACCAAAACCAAAGCATTACAGAAAGGCACAAGAAAGGCACAACTCTGTCCCATAACGTTACGCATCTTACATATATACCAGCCTCTAGTAATTCTTACAACTGATCTTAGTTGAAAAATTCTAGAGGTCTTGGAGACAATCTCTGGGATGAAATCCTGTGAGGCTTTTTTCTGCCCCCTTAAATCATTGTTTAAACTCTCTTGACTTCATGAAAACTAAAAATTGATCCTGTATACCAAACGTACCAATGTGCCTATGGATCATGAAAACTAGCATCAAAGCCAAGCAGAAGAGCCTTGATGTTTGTTTCCAACTTGTAATGCCTCTCATTTTCATGCAAATGAAATTTAGACTTGGCTACTGAGCTCTTTTCGTTGCCAAAAACAACAACAAAGTGCTTGCTTTAGATAAAAGTGGCAGGAATAAAACTGTTTTCAGAATTAGAGTAATAAAAGCTCTAAGCAATTTCCTCCTAAAAAAAGGCTAAATATTATCTTCAACTCCAGAAAATGATTTTGAGGACTGGACAAATGGAGTGTAGCTATGCTCATGACTTTTCTCCACTGTAACACTGTATTCAGTCAGCTACAGGTGCTGCATCACTAAAGCTTGGACCATTTCTCTTCAGCAATACAAAGCAGCAAGTTCTCCTTTTTATATCTTCTTATTCGAAGAACTACCAGAACTTTATTCAAATTACATCCTTACTCCTCAACATTCTCCATCAACGTGCAGCTGAGCACCTCCAGGGCTAACAGGTTGGGTACCATCTGGTATCAGTACAGTCCCCACACTCTCCAGTCAAGACATCTTTAAGACAAGGTTTCTCTTTCAAGTTAACAGAAGATGACAAGCCTGGCAGTCTGCAATTTTTCCAGGCTGACTGAATCAGCCTGGTTGACCAGATCCATGCTAATGAGAATGTGCCATCTCATAACAAAAACATTTTTGAATAATGTAAAGCTTCAGAGCTTGGTGTGATAGATAATACAATTCATTGTTTAATTATGGCACCAGCAGAATCCACTTTTGCATTCATCTACAACAAACATTGGTGACTGCAAATTGTCATCAGAATTAAATTTATAAATAATGCAAAAGTAAAAAAGAAGCAAGATTCTACAAAAGCAATTTAAACAATCAGCAGTGCTTTCTATATTTGAAAGAAAGCCAGGCATTCTGAAACGCATAAAGCCTCAAAATCAAGAAGAATATGTGAAATTCAGTAAAGCACTATAACTAGTGTCATCAGTCTTGCTGATGTAGCTGAGAACAAAAAGTTTTATGTCCTGAAACTTTTTGAAGATGATACTTATTCTTAATCCTTTTTACTTTGCCAGTAGAAGGGCATCACCAAAATATCCACCCAAGCAGCCTCACTTGAATTAAAAAGCTGTTTCAAAACAACCAAAGAAAATCTAGGACATCAGCTTTTGTGATGGATCACACCATGCCATTAATCTAAGTCCTTCACAATAGCTAGACTACTCTGACTTGGAAAATCTTGCCATGAACTACCTCTCTACACAGAACTAATTTGGACAAATCAGCCCTGAAGACCGTGCCATGGCCTGCAGCCCTGAAGACCGGTCCACTCTTACTTGGCTGCTTTGGCATTTATAAATTCTTGATTCAACATTAAGCTGAGGATGCAGGCACACCAAGCACTTCAATGCCACTTGTTGGAATAGAACATCTGATATATTGTTATGAATTACTTTAACTCAAGCATAGCAAGCTTTGCAATTTTATTATGTACTTTAATAGACATGGCCAGGCAACTGTTGGGAATATTTTAACTGCTCCATCTTTCCACATTGTGTAGAAAGTTGGCACACTGCTAGAACAGGTAGTGAGATAAGAGTCCAGCTGGAGTAGCCTAAACATTTGCTGAATTAATGTTCTGTTAAAAACAAAGACCTACCATATGGGATTTGGGTTTTTGTTCCTTTGCTTCTTTCACTGTATGTTATGCTTTAAGAACTGGCTGTGTATTCAGAGCTCCAAAAAAAATTATTATGAACTGACCTTTGTTCCAGGGATCTTCATTTTAATTTTGATGAGCCTTGGCATTTTTTATTTTATAACGTTACATCATGACTGACTTATTGCTTCTTTTAAAGATCTACTTCATTTACAAGAGAAAACACCATATTTGACAACCCACAAATGTGTTCTACCACCCTCACACAGGCTTGTTAGTTGTCATTTCATAGCTTGTTAGCGCTTTCCGTCCGCTGCAAGTTAGTATTCATAACACTATGACCACCAAAGGCGACAGTCACCATCTGTACCCTAACAGCTTCGTGGGCTGGGCAGATGATTTTGGAATTCCTCCAAACTGGCAAAAACACATCCTGCACCACGTCATAGACCGCCTTCCACGCAACCTGCCGTGGCTGGCCCCAGCTGCACCTGACACAACAACTGTTTGGAGAGCTCCAGCCAGTGCTGCTGATTTCAAAGCCCTGTACGGTTAAACTATGCACGCTGGTCTCATCCTGGTTATACCATGGTCATCCGAGACCTCCGATATGTTGTCACGATCCCAAACATTTGCTCCAGCTCCTTTGGACTTCAGAAGCTAAATTCTGATTCCAACTCACATATACACTTGCACACTAGAAAGTTTCTTTCCTTTAAATATCACTGTGTGTCTGGTACTCTATTATGTAAGAATAGAGCTGCAATACAGTTAAGTGTCATACCTAGTGAAAAGCTAAAAATTACTTCAAAATTCAATCCTACAAACCAGATTATTTTCCCTCATCTACTTCCATCTCTTACATCTCTTTACCTAAGGTGTAAATCTAGCTGGGAGGGCTCTTAGATGGCATGTTGTATTATAACTGGTACTTCAAAGATTCAGAACATTATCTTGCATCTTAGGAAGCAACACTCTACACAGAATCCTTAGAAATACATGGGTATGGAGGGGAACCTGATAAGGGATTTTATTTTTTTTTTTTTATTCTGAAAATATTTAGTATTAGGAGAATCTTTTTAGTGAATCTTAGCATTATCAGATGGTATTTAGTACCAGTAACACCTGATTGAGATATGACATTTTTAGAAAAAAAGCTTTCCAGGCATTGCCATTTACTGCATAAGTAGAAGTGCATGGGAAGATACACATGTTCTCTTACAACTACTGTCAAGTAAGCAGTGTTGCAAAACTAAACATTTTTTAAAGCTTAAGAGAACAAAGCCAGAACTTCTTCAGGTTAAAATAATAAAAAGAGCTCTTGCATGCCATTTAAGACAATTAGTTTGTGCAGTTTTAGAAAAAATAGCAACCTATACATCCTTTGCAAACAGAACAGTTATAGATGAAAGCATCTGTTTGCTCCTTCCCCCAGTTCTGGGGACCTACCAGCAGTTCTGAGATCATTACAAAGGTTGTACACATCCTTGCCTTTTCTCCGTCTACACAGGGTTGGCCATATTCTATGCTAAAAGCACATCCTTTTTATGAAAGAAAGGCAAAAGTGGGCTCTACATTTTTCAACTCAGTTTGTGTGTCTGGCTATCTTAGTGTGACAATTCTATTTCAGAGATCAAGAAATGCATGAGCTATTTAAAAGCAAACAAAAAAAAAGCTGTCAGACTTTGTTTAATTAGTGAGTGCTCATAAATTAAGCATCTTAGGCTAAATTCTGAGCCTGCCTTTTGTTGTTTTTGTTGTACCTAGGGGATAACAAATGAGGTGAAAACTACAGATAACAAGAATGACAGAGTTCCTGGGCTTTCTTGCCTTCTTACATTCCTACAGAACACTGGGCAAAGAATTTACGGGCCTTTCCCCTGAGGTCTTTCTCATTTTCCAATTTAGCAGTGAAGTCAGGGTTTCTTATCTCATTATGTGCTTCCTTGCATCTTTTCCTGACTTTGGAGTTCACCTGCCTAAGGAACTAATCTGTAAGAGGGGGAAGCCCTATACAGGACCTCTATCTTCTCAGCTGTTAGCCCTGCTGTGCCCTCAACATTATGTCATCAAAAGGGACAAGAACGAGAAATGAAGTGTCTGACCCTCACAAATTCTGCATCAATATCATATACCATGCTGAGTTTCCCACCCGGATTTAAAGGAAGGTGGTATCATTGGGAAAAAAAAAAAAAAATGATGCAGGGCACAGATTACTTATGAGGCGGTTGTTTCATGCACTTTTTTTCAGCAAGCAAAGAGTGAAAATGGTTATTCAGGTTTTTATGGGTATAGAAAATGAGAGGTGGCAAAAGAAGCAAATTCTTATAAAGATGACCTCTTCCAGACACCTTCTAGACAGACCACAATTAAACCATGACAAAAAAAATGGAAGGGTTAATTATGTCACCTGTATAGCAAGCAGGATTCGATGTCTTTACTGTCCCACTCTTTTCAAACACACCATAGAAAGGAGAAAGGTCAGGCTATTGTTTTCTTGGCTTTTGGGATCCTGTGACCAAGCAAACGGCTCAGTTCCAGATTAGAAACTTCAAGGAATATTTTCTTTTAGATTCATAGTGAACAAAATATTACTATAGAAAAAGCATTTTATTAGTTTAGGACTGTTTGGGTTTGTTTGAAAATGGCATGAGGAGGTCCAAAATGCCTGCTGGCGTACTTCATCTGTGCAAGTCAGATAGTGCTTCCAGAAGTTTCTCAATAAGGCAGCATAGTTTATTGGCTTGTTTTCTGGGGGGAACTGCAATATAATCAGGGTACTGGCAAGTAGTCTGAAGACCACAACCCCATCCTAATGAGGTGTTACAGGGCTGAGCAGAAAACAATTCTCCTGCACAGATCCTGGGTGTCTAGTACACAGCGCAATACTGACATTTTTATACCTCGAGCTAGTCACAACTATTTAAAGCATAGACTGAATAGGCTTCAATGTCATAGCTTTGGGGAGAAAACACCTACAGTTCCTTGTAAAGCTCAACAACAGAGATAACTGCTTCAGGGCCATACATCACTACTCCAAATACAAATTCCACATTTGGAAATAGATAACTTCCTAAAGCAATGGTAAAGGACAGGGATATTTCTTGCTTTCTGAGACCTTTTTCTCCACAGACTCCAACTAGCCACCTTGCAACAGGACCAGATAATGCAGAAATATTTTTTTGACTCTTTCAGATAATGTTGAAAGCAAGCATCTGTTAAAGACACTGAGCTAGATGAATAGTAACTGAATCACACAGTCTGGACATGGGCTTTCTATAAGAATTTGATGTTATTTACCCTTGGCCCCCAAGAGAAAAGCTGTGTTCCCTCAGCTCACCCATCATACTAAAGCCACAGTTAGGCTTTAAAACTATGCTGCTACAAACCTTAAAACAGATGCAATACCCACTAACACTGCAGTGGCTTGCCCTCCTATCTGCTATTTCAGCATTGAAGCCATGTGGACGAAGGAAATAGCAATCCGTGAGCACACACCAGGGCTCCCCCAGGGATTCAGTGGTTGTAGCTACCCCTGCTCGGGCAAAGGTTGGGTCCGCTGCAGCTGCAAAAGCAGCCCAGAGGTGCCAATGCCAACTCACAAGCCAAAGCGTGGCAGGTACCCCTAACCACTCTGCCTGTGAGTGTGTAAAGTCATAACACCTTTTATTTGCTTACCAGCCAGGTAAGCAGATTCCTTACTTGAAATATTAGAGTACTATGAGGAAAAAAAGTCTTCCTCTCTCAGAATACTCGTCCTCATTATCTTGTACCATTACAAAGTCTTGCATACATAAACATAAACAGTAATGATTCAGCCTGAAGAGGCAGCACCTGATCTCTGAAAAGCAAATCCAAAAGAACAAGAATTTCATAAAGCTCAAATTAATCCAAGGTAATTTGCAGCTTTTTACAGAAGTGGTAAAAATCCCAATGACAACAGTGAGATTTACTACAGGCTTAAGGTTAGAAGCATGATGAAGCACCCAACCAACTGGGGCAGGCTGCTGAATCCACGGTTAAAGCAGATAACTATGGAAGTTTGATAACACAGCTTTTAATCATGTAAGAAGCCCCCATCACTTTAAGAGGTCCCTTTTAGAACAGAAATTGGAATAGAAGTTTGAAAAATTCTTATGAGTCTAAGAAATAAGGTACACTTAATTATTAAATTTTGAAGTGACTTTATCAAACCTTTTTGTCGACTACACCATAATTTTTTCATATCTTTTCCAAAACTTAAGTTTCTGAAAGATAACTCATTTTAGCTGAACAAGCTCAAATTTATTGCTTGAAATAAGTCAGAAACTTATCTAAACACAAGCCTAACTTTTGTTTTTTCCCCCATAGTTTAAGTGCCTGTAAAAACAGTGCCATTACACAGGAAAACCACAAGGACCCATTACTCAAGTTCCCCTCTGATGTTTGCAGACTTTTTGAACCTACCTTCTCCACATAAATTTTCAGGTATTGCAAACAAGTCTCTACCCACTGGTAGCTTTAGACCTGCTAGGCTTAATGATATAGAGAAATGCCACACTCTGCAATCTGGAAAGAACTTGTTTCATAAAGCTTCCAGCTAAGAGCCAAAATGAGCAAATCCACACCTGGCACAAGTTGGTGTCATTCCTCTTCACCCCTGGTTATTTTTGCAAGTAATGCCAGCTGAGAAGACATTAAAGTACAGTGGTACATTTGTACCAGAAACTGTAAGTGGTAACTACAGATAAACTATTACAGCAGTACAGAAATGTAAATCTAGAAGGCACTGAAGGACTGCAGACTGTAGGCCTTAGGAAGACTTTGTGTAGCCCATCTTCAGTATACTTCAGTAAAAGCTGTGCAGCCATGCAAGGAGAATACAGGTTGTGCCCATACAGGTGTGTAGGGGAATACAACAATGTTGAGAACACCTGGATGCCTCGTGGCACACAAGGCCAGAACCAGTCATTTGTACCAAAGGACAGTAAGGACCTGTGTCACTACCCTGCCATCTGCCACCACAATCAGCTTGACAGACCGTACTGCTGATGATTCACAGCTCCAAGTTGGGCTTATTCAACTATATACAGAGACAGCAGCCATTACACAGGAAACCCAGTTCTCAGCTACCTTACATGGATTTTGCAGTGGTGCTACAACTCCTTGCAATGAAAACTGGAGAAGTGTTGAAGAGCTCAGCCCCACTGTAGGTTGACAGAATTATCAGTCACTTTCAGATTACTATTCCCATGACCAAAGCAGATTTAGACCAAAGTTTACTGCAATACCCAATTGCATGTATGACCTTGCAGGCTGGCAGGAAGAACACCCTGTGGGAAATTCAGAAGAGAATCCTAGTTATCTGGCTTGGGTGATCAGCTTCAACAGCTGAGGCTCTGAACCTCGATGCCTCTTCATTCTGTCAGCCCTTCTCCCCCAGGGAGATTTTACTCATCACCCCACAAGAAACAGAGAGAAATGAAGCTGAGCAGCTGCTCTGAGGAGGCCAAATACTCATCACATAGCAAGTAGACTCCAAAGTTGTGCCAGTGCCCAAAGTTTGAATCTGTTTTTTCCTTTATAACCAACACAAAACCACAAGCCAATCTACTATGATGAGCTAGATAAAATATTTTAGCAATTATTAGCACAGGTAGAGGCTAAGAGTTGGTCAAATGAAAGCTACTGACAGTGGAATTCCTCTGACAACACCTTTCTGTGTAATACCAAACTCCTACATATCTGAGATGTTGGGAAATCCTGTTTCCCTGTTCTGGAGTATATATTTCAACAGAAGTAAATAATGACTTGCAACCATCAGTTAAGCCCATGGACTTGCAAACTGCCTTTCACTTAAGATCTCAGTCAGCTTTCCACTGAGGTCCACATAGGCAGATTGGAAAATCTCTCTACTCATCTGCTCTGGTGACTAGATCCTAATCAAACAGGAATATTTTGTAATCAAATGTGTCACACGGGAGCCTGATGAATCAACATTTTCACTTTACTTAGAAGTGCTCTTCTGCTAAATAAAACATCACTAAATTGAAAAGTGACACAGAATTCCCTTCTGAACTGCTCCTTGACCAAACCAAGTTTGTGGGAAGTCAATATACATTTCAGTAACTAGAAAGGCAGAGCTCCTGTCTTTCCAACTATATTTTTTTGCCATCTGTGGCCTTAGCCTGCTACCTATCTTTTCAAGGCCTTGCCCTACAAAGAATTCTCTACAGGTGCCTTGCCTTGTACAATCAAGGCCCTGAGAGCAGCAGTCTGCTGGGCAGGGAGTAACTTCAGTTCCACAGTAACTAGTACAATAGGATAACAGTTCCTTACAACTACAGCTGTTCTTAAAATACGCATATTCAACAATGTGTATTTGAGTATTTGAATCCTTCCTATGTAGTTTACAAAATAAAGTCAAAATATTTCATGTGTAATGTAAAAACAACTGAATAGTTCACTTTCCAATCTCAAAATTTAACTTTTTTTTTTTCCCCTGTCTTCCAAACAATGCATCCTAACTGGATACAGTAGGGAAACCCTGCCTTCATTTTCCCCAGCCTTACTTTTTCAAAAACAGGGCTAAGGGGTAGAGGAGGGAAAAAAAAAATAATAATTTCTATGGCTCATTTGGCTCATTTCAGCTCACAGTTCCTTAAATGGTTACACAACAATGAGAGCACAGATGCCCAACCACTTATCTCCATCTTTCCAACCTGCTTGGCAAACCCTTAGGATAATACAGAAATACACCAGAATCCTGGCCTCTGTGGTGTTACTGGAGCAGGATTTGCTGCTACAGTATATAATCTTGTGAGGAACTGCAGGCAGGCAGAGTGAAAGGACAGCAGGACACAGCTGCAAACCCAAACAAAACTATTAAGTCCAATATTAGAGCCAGCAGCTTTGTCAGCATACCTTTAATGTAAACAAAACATACAGTAGACCCTCAGGAACACAGCTGAACACCAGCCTACCTCCTACTACCAGACTTCCTCTGCAGCATGAAGACTAGTCTCAAGTATGAATCCTGAGCCTTAACGAAAATTTACAGTTTTCCAGACCCTATCATCTTGAACACATCATGACACACAGAAGCCAAGGAAAACAAATGAAATTCATGTTTTACTGTGTCCCACATGCTGTGATATCTCCAAGCCTGCTAGCATCCACCAAGAAACACGCAGAATGCTCAGTTCTGAAAACAAATCCATTACCAGGACAGAGCACAGAACAAAATCAACTCAACAAGCTACTCCATGTGTTTTTCATTTGACTGTATTCTGCAGAGGAAGTGAATTTGGTGTATAATATACTTGGCTTCTGTCCATATTCTTTTTATTATTAAGCCTGGGGGCAGGGGCTAGAGCCCACCTTTGCAGCCCTGATTCCTCCTCCTTCATGGTGTGCACTCACTCCCACTCCAAGGGGATGGCACAGAAGAAAGTAGCCTATTCAGAGCCAGGTGAAGGTGCTACCCAGGCAGTACAGCCTGCACAAGGAGATACAGTTGTGTGTACTCTGAATTGAACACATGTTGTATATATATTGTAGAAATATTAAGCTGGATCAACAAGACAGGAAGCTGGACCTAGAGACCTCGGTATGCATACACAGTAGTGGAGGGAAAAAGACAGCAAGCAGAGCCAGGCAGCTTTCCCTTTATCCATAATGAGGTTAAAATGGCAACATAAAGATGACTGTACAGCTTGGCTGTCACCCAGAAGTTTGCTCTGAAGAAAGAGATTTGATTTACCCCCAAATTATGTGCTGGATAGGTACCATATGTACAGTAAAGTATGTATTTTCTGGAAGAATACACATACCCACATTTACATACTATATGCAACTGACTCAAGTGCCATCTAGGACTCAAATGCCTGCCTACACCTTGTTTTGTAATGTGTCTGATAGAACAGAACTACTACACCACTCCCATATGAAGCACTGAAACAGATTAAAGAAGAGAAGGAGAAAACTTAGAGGTGAAGCGATCCATTAAGCACAGTACATTTTGTCCACTGAACCATATATTGAAATGTACTCATAATAGTATAAACACTATATAAATCTGTGGGTTTTGACTTTCAGAGACACCAAAACCAAAGATAGTATAGGCTCAGATCTGATTAATCTAAATCACCTTTCAAAGTCTTCACTTTATTGCTGAAGTCTGAAGACAAATTTTTATAGTGTTGGATTACTTTTTTTGGTCCAACATGAGTTACTGCACAAGTTATTAACTAGTCACTAACATAAAAATTACCACAGACTGTTTCTGCATTGTTAGAACAATAAATCATTCATTTAATTCTGCTTGATTCACACCTATGTAGCAGGTATCGATGTTTCATGCTACCAATCTAGTAATTGACAATCACTGACATGCAATTATTGCATAGCACATTTGTGTTTATTGTTCACATACAATTTAATCTTTATGTGTATTTACTATGAAGTTGTTACTAGTCTAAAAGTAGACTAAACGAGTATGCCAATGCATCCGCACATATAAGTTTCTTGCAGAAACTGTTTATATTGCAGCTGAAAGTCCTATTTATGCAGGGACAGATCCCCACTGGAAAATGGATAGATGCAGTAGATGCACACAACTTGATACCTACTGAAAACATGTTTCTGACTAATACTCCAAGACTTATGTCTCAAGACAGCTAAATCAGCTATGAAAACCCAACCAGTCCTATGTTGAAACTTTGAGAATTCAGTAGTTCTACCCCATTAGAGGAAAAAAAGTGCCTGAAAACCCACTTTATTTCCAGGGAACCAGCAAGCTTGGATGACCACAATGCAGGTACACAATCCTTGGCAAAGGGAGCTTCTAATATTTCCCATCTCTCAATCAGAGAAACTGTAGAGCACTATCACCAGACTTCCTCCTTGAACATTAAAACTCCTCCAGGGAACAGCACATTTATTACTGCTACACATGTAGCTATATTCAGAAACATTTAGTTATATTATCTTCAATCACATTTTGTTCCCATATGAAATTAATGCAAGAACATTCTGCTACTTGAAAATACTCAAGCTTCTCAAAAAGAATATACCATGTTTTTATATGTTAAGTTGTACTGCCTTTCTAAGTTTACTTGCAGTTATTTTAACCCAGCTGTGAAGGTACACACAGTCTTCTTGTCACTTATAAACCACTCAGCAGGGGTCTAAAGTAAACAAGCCTGCATAATTCCTCTCACCTCAGAAGCACGATTAGATTTTGAAAAGAGAATTACTCCATCCTTTCCAGTTAACGGTATACGTGAACAACCAGGTCAAGTTGTGCTTTCAGCTACAACAGAATGCATTTAGGAACACAGGAACATGCCAGCCCTCCTCGACCCTCAAGTTCAGTGCTCTGCTGTTATCATATGATAACTAACAAACTCCATTTCAAAGAAAAAAAAAAAAAAAAAAAAAAAAAAAAAAACCACAACAGGATTTTTTACCCAATCACTGATCAGCAAGCTGATCTAGAACTTTTATTTAATGATGAGGAGGTTTTTCTGTTTGGCTGGTCGGTTTGGTTTTTGTTTGTTTGTTTTCCTAATTTGCAGCCAGAACTCGTTCACATCTGGTTTAAGCTGTTCTGGAAGCAAATCAAGATACTTCAGGTATCTATAGCCCTAAAGGAAAGCAGAATTCAACGTGACAACTTGGATTGCAATTTTAAAAAGTTCAATCTAGAAAACCAACTAGAAATAAGACTTCAGTATTTTAAGGTCTCTTCAAGTGAATTGCAATTGTGAAGAGACCTTTAGTTCTGCACGAAAACAGATAGGTTTTTTGTTTGTTTTGCTTTTTAATACATCTGACCATGTGTACATCTACTTAAAAGCATGGTCCAAGACAAGAGGTACATGTGAGATTATACATAAGATTTGAACAAACCTACAGATTCAAAATATTTTGACGGCTGTAGACAAGGAGTTACTTACCAATGTCACTGTAATACTACATAAACACTACCACAGAAGGGTTAAAAAAAATCAGGAAGACCTGGATATCTTTTCTACAGTTCTGAAGACACTTTTGTCCTAAAAGCTTTTTTTTTTTTTCTTTCTGTCAGTTCTTCAAATGTGCTCTGAAGTTTTTAAATCTGCCCTTACATACATAAACAGGTTAAACGCAAATACAAAATTTACACAGACAAATGTTAACATAACTTCTGACAGAGGGAGAGTTGCTAAAGGTCAGAGTTCTCAGTGAACTCTATAAAAGCTATCAGTCACAGGAGAGCTCCAACACAAAAACTCCATATACAAGTCAATGACTACAAAAATACAGGCTAAACTCTACTGTCCTCACATTATAGTAAAAAGAACACCAAGAAGAAATTTTCACTGCCACAGTGAAATATGTACCCACTTTGCCCCAGCCAAGCAACATATTTTTTGTTGCCTAAATCACACAATGAATTATATCAATAGTGAGAGTGCTCAGGTAGAAACTTTTCTGAAAATAAAGTCAAAGCAGAGAGAAGAAAAAATTGAAGACAGAATCTTGATCTTTGAGCTCATTAACCTAATCCTCACTGTATTTACTCGGAAGTAGTAAAACACACTGATGACACTGAGATGAAAAACAGTGGTAGTATAACTGATTAGATGTAACAAAGCCAATAAGAACACAAAGTTTTAGGAAACAAGATCTCACAATGACAGACATTTTTCATGGCACATGCCTCCAGAAGTATATTTAGTTAGCTGTACGTGCTGACGCAGTTCTATTTCAAATCACATATTCTTCCTGCTCTCCTCTTAGAGTGGATAGAAGTGCGAACTTCTAAACAAGCTGAATTCTACTTTTGAAAGTTTACAGAGTAATAGAAATATTATTACAACAGCAGCTGTCATCAGTAGAGCATCTTCTCTTTCACAGAGCACAGCTCAGTTCATGCTACAGCCTTTATGAGAACTGCTTGGCAACATGCAGCAAACACCAAACAGCAGTGCAGAAGAGAAAATCATGTCTGATCATTCGGGGGAAGCATGGTTATTTCATCAACACCAGCTCCTTAAGTTAGTTATCGTATGCCTCGGAGTTGAAGAAATAATACGCTTGAGGAGATACATTGACTCTAACCAGAGGAACATATTAGAGAAAGAGTAGAAATAGTTCACCTTGTTGACTGGGCTATACTGACAACAGGCCAAAAGGCTAGGTGTCCCTACACTAAAATCTTATTATATGACATTGGCAGGCAGGATTAGAAAGTCATCAATAGAAGACATAGAAGACAATTAAGATATTAATATTGTTTATAGACAATGAGTCAAAAGCAGCAGTTTCTTAAACAACAACACCTTTTTTTTTTATTATTTTTTAATGAAGCGAAAGCATTTTTAAATAGAAGATCAACTACAGGTGGCCAATGAGTAAGACAGATAAGTGACACTACTTGGTAAAGGAGAAGCAAGCCACTGAATCAGAATCTTATTTTCAGACCAAACCCAAAGAAACACTCTATCAGAGTGAGGAAAAAAAAAAAAAAAAAAAAAAAAGAGGTAAATATCAGTTTTCTTTTTCTTTTGGTAGAACAAAGTTTCTGCAAATTTGAACAGAAGTCTGTTGTATTTCTGTTTGTTGGTTTTGCAGTGTGTGTGTGTTTTTTTTTGTTGTTGTTGTTGTTTTTTGCCTCCTGAAAGTCATAGTCTGCAGTTACTCTGGGTTGTTGAAGAGATGAACTGAAGAAACAGGGTCCAGAACGTCAGAGTTTTGTAAAGTGATATAGTTGAGCCAGTGCATCTAGAGAGCTTAAAAGACAGCTCAACTGCAAACCCTCCTCCCTGTGTAGTTATACTAGGCCAAGAACCCCCATCCAACATCAGCTAAACAGGGCTGGACCCCTTACAAACCACTAAAATGAAGAAGATTTATGTGTACCATGGGTTGAATTCAATACTGTGGCACCAACCACAGCAGCCTGGCCAGCACGATATGCATTATTATTATCCAGGAGTAACAGTGACTGCTAACTGCCTGCAACTCTACCTAAATCCATCTGGAACAATTCAAGAGAAACCATTCTACCTAATATTTAGGGAAAAATAGTACATTATATCCTACTTACCAGTTTCTTTTCTGATCCAATTCTAATCTTCCAGCCACCTCATCCCAGATGAAAACTAAATCTTAGAACAAGACCTAGAGTGAAGAGTGCCACCTGCTGAAGTGCCAAAACCTACTATTTTCCTGGAAACCTCCCAGGTGCAGAGTAACCAAATTGACCACAAGATTGTAAAATCACAGATGAGGGACACCTGGCTACAGGCCACATAAAAGTAGATACTGTAGGAAGGCCAGAGCCAAAGAAAGCATTTGACATTGGAAACATAGGAAAACCTAAGAGATCTTTGCTTGCTTTGTTTATCGCAGATTATCCTACTAATAGAGAGAGAAAGACTATGATTTAGACTGACCATTTAGATTTGTCACAAAAAACAAGCTATGCTTGCTCACACAGACTTGAATTTTCACAATAAGAATACAGGACTCAAATGAAATTCATCTGGCTCAGTATGTCTTTTTGGAACAACATAAACCCAACAAAATTCCTGTGGCTTCAAGGAACTTTGTCATAAACTGGCCTAACTACCTTGTTCAGCTAGTCTTTTTTCTCATTCTTATTTCTGCTGAAGGAACACACAGAGCCTCATACCTTCAATGGATAGATTGCTTATTTCCTGCTTAATTTCATCTGTAAGCAGTTTACACCTATTTGTTCCTGTGCCAACATTATCCATGAGCTTAAATATAGTTTTTCTTCCCTTATGATTAACTTGGTTCCATTCATTTATAGGCAGAAAGCATTTTTCTTCATCTTTCCTTGGCAAGGTGAAAGAAGCCAGTTTCTTTAAACTCTCATAAGACAAGCGCTCTTCACTGCAGTAATTTGTCTGCCCCTGTTCCAGCATGAATTCACCTTTCTGAACACAGTGATGCAGTACACTCCAGATAAGGCTTTAACAAAACCCTGCACAATGGCATGTGTTTTTCCTAGTGTCTATCACTACTTCACTTTTATGTCTGCATTTGAAAACAAACACTTGGAAGATTCCATTCCTCAGTGATTAAATAAAATTCAAGTCTCTCCCCTCCTCCAGGAATCCTACCTGCAGGTACCCATCTTACAACAGAAATTATGATGATACAATCAGAAGTTATTAATTTAGGGAGTCTTAGTCACTTCAAACTATGCTGTTTTATCCCTATTTTATTATTCTTGTCTTCAAGGTCATACAGTTTTTCTACATGCTGCTTTCTGTTTTTCTTTGTATCAATGACAATTCCTTTATAAACATAATTATGCATTTTTCTGAGCTAAGTTTACTCATGAAAATGCCAAATAAAACTGGTTTCAAAGACAAAGAACTGTATAATCCTGTTTATACTACACATCCTTGTAAAATACTGTTGTCTTTCTGGGCACTTTGTTACTTACACTTACTACATCCTTACCAAATGCTTATATGTCCACATTAGGCCAATTATACCTTCCTTCTTCAACAGCATGATTAAATTACTAAAGCCATTTTCAGTATCATCTCTCCCAGTGCTTCATTGTACTGCTAAATACTACATGAGTTGATAAACCCATATTTTGTTCTATGCCATTATGTTTATCCATGTGTTTCAGAGTTATCTCAGGATTATTTTCATATTTATAAAGATGTTTTGGCTTTTTTTTCTTCTTCCATCTTATCAATCACAGCATAAAGCTAGTGGACAGAGCTACTTCCTAAACCTGCAGAGATGACCATTATTCTGATTTGGCCAAGAAACAATGGTTACCAAACATTTAGAAGAGAGATCAGAGGGGGCAGGGGTAAAATGACAACTCAGTGAGCTTGAGATTTCAGCTCATAAAAAGAAACAGGAATAGGAAGAACTTGCTCCCAATTTCCCTCATTTTTGTCATATGTAAGTGGGAAAAAGAAGAAGGAACAGGTGTTTTTTTGGTCATCTTGCAGGAGTCCATTGAACACATTTTAATGTGTTCTTTCTCATACAACAGATTTGATGAGGGTTTACAGAAGCAAAAGTTAAGAATAAGGTTAGGCAAGAACGCTGAAGTCACAGCATAAGCACTACCAGGGAAACTGCCGACTCTTGGGTCCATCCAGTGGAAAAATAAGTTAACGTTAAAGATATATTTTAATTATTGCTTTATAGTCCTACAGAGATAATAGTTGACAACTTAATTATGAAGACAACACGTAAGTAGGTTAATGTAGACAAAACTAGAAGAGTGAAAAAGAAACTTTTCATTCAATTCATAAATTATTGTGTGCTTTATCCTTAATCTGATATCTGACACCAAAGCAACTCTGGCTAACATCCTGTTTACCCTCACACTGGGTTAAGTGAAAGACTGCATTACTTTTGGGTGAAGTGCCAAGTATTTCAGCATGCGCCATGCTGATTTCGGAAGCTGCCAAACATTGAAATTAGAAATGAGCATGCCAGCTGCCCCTGTACCTCATTTTGTGTATATACGATACTGCCAAGTCAAAGCAGCCCACATCAGATAATCAATTAGCTGAAGGGGTGGAGGAGGGCCTTAAAAATCTTGGCACAACCTTAAAGTATGGTTGTAGAGACGTAAATAATATCAGTGACTGCATGAATAGCAGAAGGGACATTCAAGGTCTTACTATTAAACAGACACCACTCCCTTTCTTACATATGCTCATGCTCGAGATTTACTACAGTACCTGTAAAAAGCTTTTAAGGCTTTATCAGCCAAAAGAAGTGTCTCCATTTCCCATTTAGATTGTATATCCTTCCATTCCTGCCCACTTTAACATAAAATTACTACATGTAACTCACTTTGAGATACTACCAATTGATGTAACTTTTAAAAATGCATTTCTGATTTCTGGTTGTCTGCCTTCATAAGGAAAGAAAACGTAAAAGAAATGAGCTCGCATAAAAATATCCAGATTGACGTCCTTCCCTTAAGGAAAAAGGCAGCCTTTTACAGTGAGGGCACCACTAGAAATACAAGCCAGAACTTCACTTTAGGGGTATTCTAATTGGAGCTGTAGCACTGTTATTCTTGTGTCCTTTTCCATGGTTAGTCACCATTACTGTTATTGCTTCTGACTGCTGAATAGTTAGGAAAATATCAGGAAAAACTTCCAAAGGCAGGGGGAAAAAAAGGTGGAAAAGCAACATGCCGGCACAACTCTGCCCAAGTTATACACAGAACCATTTATTCAAGAAATCACTTAAGTTCACTTCTACACATGCAGGCAGTACAGTAGTCTCATGTTTCTGCCTGTCATGCTTAGGACATGCTAGAGCTTTCTACCTACCGAAATCCTTACGAAGGGTATCACGAGATAAGTTCCTGTGTTCAACGTGTTCTCCTCAGAAGGAGGCCTGCAGGTTTGATGTCAATATTTTCCATACAAGGCCATTGCAGAAAACAAGGACCTGATCACCAAATGCCATCTGTGCATTTCCCTAATCTCAGGACTGACCTGGCGTCATGTGGCTTTCAGCACTATTATGGGAAGTATTCAAGGGCCTTTCAAGCAACCAGAATCCTACCTACCCTTCTCATTTCACAGCTGCTATAGTTTGAAAATAGTTAATGAAGGGAGAGCAGGCATTTACATACAGCTTCTCGTGCAATATTCTGCAGCCATATAGGGAAACAGGCAAAAGCTGGGCTTCACTAGGTTTGAGATCCTCACTATTGTGCTCCAACCTAAATTTGGAATTGCCCATGCTGTGCTGCTTAATTAAGCAGAACCCTACTAACAACTATGAAAAACTAAACCCGTGAGCACTTTCTTCCAACCAATTTCAATACATCAGCACATTCAGGGGGGTGAGAACTCTCCATACATACGCTCATGTCTGCACACCATCACATCTACTAGCAAGTCTAAGCTGTACTTGCCAGAATTTCCATTTTAAGAATTATATACGCATCCTAAATGACTGAGTTCCACAATACCTGTCTTACTGGAGTAATGTTGCTATGCTGCCTCCACATCAGCATTTTATCTGAGCTAGTAATCCCTGTAGATGTAAACGAATCTTGAGAAGACGGCTTCTACACACTTCTCTATCGTTTACTTTGCATCTTCACCCACACATGAAGAGAGACTTGACAGCCTCTGTAATGATTACAAGCTAAGAAACAGACCTAGTTTAGCACCTTGGGCATGGCCAGCAAGCCAAACAAAAAGCAGCGATGTACAGCATCTATACTCACAGCAAGAGAGAAGTTTCCAAAAGAGATAAGCTTCTCCCTTGCTGGACAGCAGGGCTTTGTGCTTATAACAGCGTTTCAATCCTTCATGATGCATTTAAAAGCAGAAACATGCATTTTCTGCATTGACCAAAGCTGGAGCTGGTTATTGAAGTTTATATATTACTACTTTGGGAGGATAAAAAGACTGAATATATTACTTTTTTTTTTTTTTTTTTTTTTTTTTAATTAAAAACAATCCTAAGTGAGTTACTTCAATTGATTAGAAAATGCTATACCCCCCTACTTCTGCCCCCACTTCCCGTATGGTGTGATAAGTACAACTCGCTGGAAGACATGCCTAACCATGAGAGGGCTACAAGAGTAAAATGTTGCTGAATTACTTTAATCACCCTTTGGGCTTTGAAAGTCCAAAGCTTTGCGGGCCCTGAAGCTGTGTTGGCAACTTGAGCTTTCCCTTCAGATTTACTACAGGAATACCAAACAGTTAAGTCATCTGTTTGTGGTTTTTGTTGTGTGTTTTTTTGTTTTGTTTTGTTTTATCCATGGCATTTAGATTTACTATGAGAAGTGCTGAAAACAACATTTTTCCCATTTTTCATATAGGAAGTCCTTTGCAATAAAAGTCACAGTTGCTTAGACGTACTTTCTATTCAACACCAAGCAGAATTTCAAACCAGCATTGAAATCCTCACTTTCAGTTCTGAAGATGGGCTCCCACCGAATGTCTCCTCCTGCCTCCTTAAGGCTGTATTTTCAGCCAGGGGATCTATTAAACCAGGGAATCTCACAAGTTAATAAATCTTACAGTTTTTTCTTTACTTCAGTAATTACTAAGTTCGTAGAGCTCTGAAAATGCACTAACCATACAAAATTTGGGCCATGTCATACAGAGATTGTAACAAAAAGGATTGCTAAACAGTAGTTCTCAGTATCAAGTCAGTTCCAAATATACCAATGCCTTTACAAGATTTAGGGTAGAAAGCTAAACTATTTTCCAGATTTGGAATACACTGTGCAGTATAACTCATCATTGCTCTAAGACCTTACTTTGCACTCTCCAGACATGGAGTTAATTCTTACCATCACAGTGATCATATGCAGCATTAGCCTAAATAACCAGCATTTAAAAGTCACATTCCACACATAACAGTGGTGGAAGTTAAATGACAGGTGATGGCATAAGAAGTCAAAATCGAGCTAATGTAAAAACTAATTGGGGTTTTGACTACCTTGAGTGCTACAAACGACAGGATTCCTGCATTACAGAAGTTAAGGTAATCGATGTCCACATGAGAACTCTTCAGGCCCACAGACTGGACTCAAATACAGGCAAGAAGGGAAATAGATGTTTAAAGGGCAGAAATATCATCATGCCCCAGGCTACACTGACTGTTCCCAGGACATGCTCCCAGGCTTGCAAGAAGCTGCCTGAAACCAGCCAATGCAAGCGGAAGCACTAACACTTACCTTGGGAAACACAGGGGAAACAGCTGAACAAGTGGATTTTATGCCTTAACACGTTGCTTTTTTTTTTTTTTTTTTTGTGTGTGTGTGTGTGGTAGTGTTCAAGGTATAGAAGCCCTCCCTTTTTTTTTTTTTTTTTTTTTTTTCCTCACTTCTTACAGCCTTTCAGGAACATATTCTCTTCAAAGGGTAGCAGGGAGCACGCTGACAGAAAATTACTTTGCTGCCATTTGAAGCAATAGGACATTGCTGTGAAAATGGCAGCCAATTACTATTTCTGCCTCCCAAGCAAGTGGCTGCTAAAAAGCCTCCTAAGTGATTCTGGTATCTGTGAGGAAGCTGCTTTAGAAGGGAACATCTAAGACCTCTCTATATAAGCTGTCTGTCAATATAAACACTAAGAATGTCAGAGATCAATTATTCAGTCATGTTTTAAACATCAGACAGTCACACTTCGTCACCCCACACATCATACCACCATAAACAAGTACCAGACGTGTCAAATGCATTGCTCACTGTGGAAAAGGAGCTCAGTAACATCAACTCTTCAGCTTCCATTCTTCTTTTCTCACCTCTTTCCACACTGATGTTTTGTATAGCAAACGAAAGGGTGGCTGACAGACCTCACAGAAAATCTAAGACCGTCTTGCCTATTGGACTTCTATTAAGTATTTCAGTATTTATCTAAAACCACAAACAGAAACTAAGTACATAGGGATTATTTTTTAATCCCAAGAAGCTCAATGTGTACCTCTAAGTGCCCAAATACCTTTGAGAATTTGGCCTCTGGAGCACTCAAGTCAATTGAAATCTTTGTGTCTACAGACGAAAAAAACGCATCAAACACATTATAAAGCACAGTGTTGTCTGGGAGATATTATAGGATGATGTCAGCTATGTGAACTGTGGTTTCTTTATTTGGCTCATTACATTTTGTCTTAACCATTAACTGATTTGCTCTTCAGTAGACCCTTGTTTGAACCTTAAAGCTCCTTGAGATTGAACAGACCTCCAGATCACTCTAGGTACTTGTATTAGTGGTTTAACTCACACTGAAGAGACATTCAGAAATGACCATACAGAAAAGATCTATTAAAAACAAAAGCAGTTCAGCAGAGACAAACAGATTGTCTACAAAGGCCATTCACAGAGCACGCATGGGCTTTTTTGGCCACGGAATGCAGGAAAAAAAGTTGACCACAGAGTTTTAATTATGTTAAACAAGACTCAGCTAACTCTGCCAGTGCATCAAATTTGAGTTTAATAGCCCTCAATCAGGTATACAAAGTGATGAACATGGCAAAAAGAGGCTGTATTTTATATGCTTATGCTGAAATACATTGTTCAATTGAATGAAACCTTTTCCCAAGGAAGACAAGACAGGCCTGAAGTTCTCTCTAATTTATTTCTAAATCCATATAATAAACCCAAAAGTATTTACCAATCAGTTCTTTCAAAAACATGGTTTACATTTCAGAAAATGAGGTCTAAATCAACATTTAATTTGAGCAGATGGAACCAATTTTCCCTTTTGTAGGCAAACACACAGCATTCTTTAACTGATTTTTTTCAGTTTATTGGCTCAATTGCATCAGGTTTCAGTATGTCCAATTATAACAAGGCATCATCATGATCTGCAAAACAGTCAAGTGCAGCAAGCTACACCTAATGAAATAAAGGTACCTTCAAAAGGTAAAATTACACGCCTACACTCCTTGTGGACTGAGCTTCCACAGCTAATGTAGCAAGTTACTATGCATTTCCAAATAATTTCTTTCAGCTGTAGGTCAGCTGAAATGTCAAACTGTTTATGCAGTCCACTACCACTAGTCAAGATGTGCATCTACCTGTCAATACAGATTTGATACACTTCCATTCAGATACCCTAGCACACTCCAGTTCAATTCATTGATTTATTCCTAAATCCATTCTAAAGACACTAAACCTAAACTCACTGTCTACAGATGGGCAGACCTGTGCCTCACAGAACTGCACATGGGTCAGCTCTAATAGATATGACTATCAACTAAAAAGTCTACCTAAGATAACTCTACTTCTCTGTCAACGTGCCATGTAACTGTCCTGCAAGATCCATTTAGATTTACACTAGATTGGTATGTGAAGGAACACCAGTACAAGTTCTAACCACACCAGCTTTGCAGCTGGTGTTGAAGAAGAAGCAGGTACACCGAACTCCCCCATGCCTAAGAGCTCCTGTTCACCTACAGGCAAATATATTCAGTTTCCAAGATCTCTCCCCACTTAAATTCTGAACATGGGATGGGAAGCCTGACATTTTAGTTTGTTATCAAACCAAAGTTGAACAATTCTGAAAGAATAACCCAAATAAGTACTGAAAAATATTCAAGATATACAGATCATTTAAAGAATTTCATTTGTTGGAATTACTTCTCAGTGCTCCTTTAAAAAAAAAATAAAAAAATGTTAGAATAGGTTTATAGTTACTACAAGAGCAAGCAGCAATGAATGGCTTACTGGGATTAATAATTCCATTGATCCCTTTGTGCACAGTTAACCGAAATTAATTCTTTTACTTCACACTCATATTTATGTGAATGGCACTCATCCTTTGACCTCCTGCCTAACCCCACACTGGAAATGCATTTATGCAACACAATTCACACTTTGTTAGGTCTTATTCCAGAAAGCAAATCCTTATTCACGCTGTGATCGAGGCATCAGTGGGAGTTCTGTCCCAGGACTATGTTTCTGTGGCTGTTATGATGGCTTATTGTCTATTCTATGCACTTTTTCAAGAAATCTGACTGAACTGGCTCACAAACAGCCCAGTAATTTTGACAAATTCAGATATTTAAAGCTGGAAGAAAGCATTACAATTATCCATCTCATTTGACCCCTTGAATTTCACCAACTGTTGCTTTTAACAGCCCCATAATTTCTACTGGAGATACAGCATATCTTTTAGAAAATCATTTGATCTTGACTGAATGCTTCAAGTGCTGGAAAATTCACTGAATCAAAAGATCAGTTCCAACATTAATTACTACTATTTTCTTTTAAATATTTCGTTCATTAGAAGAAAACCAATGATTTAGAAACATTCATTAATGAAGACAAGCAAAAATTGTCATCGTGTGGTGTTGTTTCCAAGGAAGAAAAGAATCATACAAGGCAACAGAACAGCTCAGACTGATTTACCTCCTTAAAACAACAACCCCTGATCAAGGCTTGAAAATCCCTTAAGAGGGCAGGAAGAAAGCTAATTAATTGTATTCAGTGACATTCCAGTAGGAATACCCAGCAGAAACACCATGTAGTTTTAAAATTTAGAAAACTTAACAGTTCTCAAAGTTAAAAATTGGCAATTCACAAACCATGAAATACCTCAACACTACACATTGTTATGCAGGAAATGGAGAGACATTCTGTGATTTACTGTTTTGTGGCTTTTGATCAATAGCTCTTATTTCATTAAGCAATTCAATTTCACTTTTGAATATTAAAAGACTTCAATGATCAAGATTTTTCAAAATATTTATTTACAAACCTAAGGACAGATTTAGAATCTTAGAACTGTTTGGGTCAGAAGGGATCTTAAAGATGATCTGATTCCAACCCCACTGCCACGTGCAGGGACACCTCCCACTAGACCAAGCAGCCCTAACCCCATCCAGCCTGGCCTTGAGCACTTCCAGGGATGGGGCATCCACAGCTTCTTCAGGAAGCCTCTGACAGGGCCTCACCACCCTCTGAAGTGGTGAATTTCCTTATATCTCATCTAAGGCTACCCTATTTTAGTTTAAAGCCATTACCTCTTGTCCTGTCACTCCACTCCCTGACAAAGAGTCCCTCCCCAGCTTTCCTGAAGGGCCCTGGAAGGCCTACATTTAGGGCTACATTCTAGTACCTACATTTAGGTACTGGAAAGGCCTCTCTCAGGTCTCCCTAGAGCTTTCTCTTCTCCAGGCTGAACAACCCCAGCTCTCTCAGCTTTTCTTCATAGGAGAGGTGCTCCAGCCCCCGGATCATCATGGCCCTCTTCTGGGCTCAGTCCAAGAGGTTCATGTCCTGCATTGTACCGGTCTCGCTGCTTTTGATGTGACCTAAAATACAGCTGGCTTTCCAGGCTGCAAGTGCACATTGACAACTCATATGCCATTTTTCATCCACCAATACCACCTAAAGTCCTTCTCCGCAGGGCTGCTTTCTATCCACTCACTGCTCAGACTGTATTCATGTTTGGGATTGCCCCAACCCTTGTGCAGGATCTTGCACTTGCATTTGAACTTCATGAGGTTTACAAGAGCTCACCTCTTGAGTCTGTCCAGATCCCTCTGGCTGGCATCCCTTCCCTACAGCACGTCAGCCGCACCACACAGCTTGGTGTCATCAGCAAACTTGCTGAGGGTGCACTTGATCCCACTGTCCATGTTGCTGACAAAGATACTAAGCAGTACCAGTACTGACCCCGAGGAATACCACTTGTCACTGGTCTCCACTTGGACAATGGGCCGATGACCACAACTCTAGGTGCAACCATCCAGCCCGTTCCTTACCTACTGAAGGGTTCGTCTATTAAATGTGTATCTCTCCAGTTTAGAAACTAGAATGTTGTGTGGGACAGTGTCAAATGCTTTGCACAAGTCTGGGTAGATGATGTCAGTTGCTCTGGTCATTCGTGTAGAGGCATTTTATTTGGGCCTTTAACTGTCTAGCCTTTTTGACAGAACCTTTTTGGAGGGTTGGAGGGCATTCCTCACTGCTCTGGTAGGTGCATTGATTCTCCCTGTTACTTGTGAGTACATGTATGTGAGTGTAATGGTTTAGGGCACCATCCCCCAAGTTTACTAGTTTTAAACACGTTATACAAAGTCAGCCAACCTGCCAGCAATAATTCTCCTTCCTTTGCTAGGCAGTGGATCCCATCTCTCCTCCGTAATCTGTATTTGTCAAAGTACCTTCCTTGTTCATAAAAGCCAAAACCCTTAGGCTTACAAAAAAAAAAAAAATATTACAAGTATTTAAATTAACGGGGGAACAACTAGCTGGTAGTGTCACTAGCAGAAGCCTAGAAGTATTACAGGTTCTTGTCCATTTGTTTTTTTCCCTGATGTACGCAAAGACATCAAGGAAAAAAAAATGTTTTATGTTGCAACATAAGAGCAGTATCCCTGAAGAAAACTATTAGTGAAAATCTTTTATTATTTAAACCTGTTAAGGCATCTGCTTTAGATATTTCTATAAACAACCACAATTTTTATTCTTTAGTTTTGTAAGACATCTTTTAGTTTTGTAAGACATTTCTGAAAGCAGAATTTGAGTCTGAGTTTGCTCACAAGAAGAGAGCAAATGCTGAATTTTATAGTGTGCACTCTCCAATCCTCTAGTCTAGATAACTTACCCAGTGCTTTATATCAATTAACATCGATTTGCCCAAGCTCCAGAGCTTCAGTCAGCCTTTTACCTTTTTCTCTGACTTTTCCAGTTCAACCATGTCCTTTCTGAGATGGGGACCGGCACTATGTATGTGTTAAGGAACAGTACAATCATGTTTTCCTTTGCTCTTTTCCACTTAATTCTTCAATGTTTTGACATCAGTGTGGAAGTTTATAAATGCATGTTTCTTTTCAATATGGCAGAAAATGGCCTGCTAACAAAAAGTTCATTTATAACTTGTTATGGACACAGAACAAGTGGGCAAAGCACTGTGTTCCCCTACAAGGATAGTACAAAAAAAAAAAAAAAGCCAGAATGACAGGCTGGGTCGGAAGAATTAAGATTTGGTATCTTTTCTGGAGCATCCTGGAATGTGACAACATTTTTGTGTTACGTCGTATTACAGACTTTTCTCTCTTTTTTAAGAAGTGTTAGAATTAGGGAAAACTAGCAACAATATAAGCTCCCCTGTACTGCACAGATCAAATATAGCAAAGGATATTTACCTTGCTTAACAGCTACTCTTAATGAGCTTTGAAAGCAGAAGAATTAGACTGATTCTTTATCAACACAGACTTCTACAAAGAAAAAAAAGTGTGAGAAGTGTGTGTGTGTGTGGGGGGGGGGGGGGGGGGGGGGGAAGAAAAAACCCTGTTGTCTTCAAACAAGGGTTTTTTTTTTTTTCCTGTTATTGTTACTATTTACCCAACTGGCAGTTTTCAAATAATGAAACTGAATCTGCTACTTGGATATTTATTTATGCCAAGAGCAATAAGTTAGAAAGTAAAATGATTCAATTTTACAAAGAAGATTGGGCCATATTTTGTTTGTTCTTCTCCATGAACTTAATAATTGACCTCATCAATACTGAAATATGAAGATATCCAGTCTTGGTAGCTTGTAATCCTCCTTCTTCAGCCATTACACAACGACACGTTGCTATAAGAACAGTCATCAGATTTCATTATTATCTAAGCTCAGTAATGTTTGTAGCAGCTCCTGTTTCTACACATTAAGTAGCCTACTGCCAATCTAAGCTTAACTACTCTACAGGAGTATTTCCATACCTTTAATGGGAATTGAATAAACGTACATTTCTGCAACTCTGACTTACTTCAACAGATAAGTAGAATGAACCTGACTCAACATTGACATGTCCATGCATTATATTAAAATGTCGTGCTTAACACATTTTGCATTAGGGAATGATAGCTCACCCCAAAAAGTTTGATTTCAAGCCTCACATCAAATGATGTTCTCACATTGTAATCCATTTTAAAACCATTTGTTTGATGGAATAGTATGAGAATTAGATATGACATGCACAATGAAATCAACAAGATGTATAATATTCAGCTATTTTACATGTACCATAAATTAATAATCAGAAGTCTTTTCAAATGTCTTTCAGTACAAGCATCCAGAACAAACCACTGAAGACACAGACAGTATTCTCATCACCTCCCTTGCTCTCAGCCTTTGTAATGTCTCTCTGCCCTGCTTCTCATGAAAAAAACTTTTATATTCTTTGTCAGCTTCTCATTATCTACATTTTTCATTGAACAAACATCAAAAGCACCATGGTACACATGCCCACTGCAAAACTTTCAACTCATCTAAAACACTAAGTAATAACAACCTACCCATTGCTGGCATCTTCAGATAGTTTTACTTTCATATGCAAACCCAATTTTAAAATCCAAATTAATCTTTAAAAATCTCTTACAGAAAGGTCAGTTTTATTTAGCATATTGGAATGAAACTGGCAGTTTTAACTGGGAGAATAATGTAATAATATTAGTAAGCCTGATGCTTGTATTAGAACATGTATAGAAGCTGTATTGTGAACCAAGGCAGCAGGCATTCAATTAAACAGATAATCAAGAAATGTTAGGTTGACGAAATCAAAGCTTGGGGGGGAAAAAAAAAAATCATACCCCTTACAAAAATATTGTATAGAAGATCCCCTCTTAATTACCTAGTGAATTTAAATGCAAGAATTAATACAATATGTTGTAACATTCCATATTTTGTGGCTATTTGGTAGGGTATTTAGTTATCCTACTGGGTAGGGACTACAGAAAGGTAAACCTTAAAACTCCTGTCCCTTACCAAAGAACGAAGTACTAATTCAGTCACTCATTCTACTGTTGGTTACACTTAAAATAGCATTGATTGATGTCTTGGTTTCAGCGTGCATACATTTTGAAAACCGTCAAGAGAAAAAGCATTAACCAGACAGAGCCAAAGAAGCAGCTGGTACCACCACTATGTGAAAAGAATGTTCCCCAAAAAGTTCAAGCGTCTACATTACTATCATAATGCTTCCCCCTTCTAATATTTCAAAGTAATAAAAAAGTGCTAATTACAGCCTTAAGTTAGAAAGAGGAAGTAACAGCATGATGGAATGAGAGGGGATGTGGAGCCATC
The DNA here is from genome assembly GCF_965140915.1 of Aythya marila. Taxonomy (NCBI): domain Eukaryota; kingdom Metazoa; phylum Chordata; class Aves; order Anseriformes; family Anatidae; genus Aythya; species Aythya marila. The sequence continues at coordinate 4,572,397 of NC_139045.1, read as the reverse complement.
CAAACGTAGACAGACGTGCCTTCTGCTTCCCGGACACTGCCAATGTCATGGCCTTGCTTACAGCTAGCATTGGTCCACAGAGGGAGACAACTTGAAGCCTCACGGAGCTCTTCACAATGCTTTACGAGAGCCTCCAGATGCACAGTTTGAGTTCAGTCCTACAGCCTCTTGCGAATTCCCTACCTGTAACAGTAATAGGTATTCTCCAAAAAGGCATTTTAGATTTAATAACTCAGTACAAAGATAAGAGTGGAGGAAGGAAATGGTATGAACAGAGACATTCAATTCCTTGGTTTCAAGCTTCCATTTTCAGGTAATTAAGATCGTGTACTGAAGCACAGACCAGTTGTTTCAGTCTCTCCAAAACAGGGAATTTTTTCCCTCTCAGAACACCCTTACTCATTTTTAGCTCTTCCCAAATCTACAGAAGCATTGGGAACTGGGGTAAGCAATATGTTAAACCCTGAACCACAGAATGTAAATGTAGCTAACATGCCCTATGCCCAGCATCACATCAAGTCTGAACAGAACACATGCATTCACCAGATGGTGTACTGTATGGTATTCTGTTCAGCATCAATACAAGGTTTGGCCATAGTCATTAAAAAAATAGAAATTTATGACTTCTCAGTGCACATTATCCATCAGCTATCCTACTCAGAACATGATCTAGGATAATAAATGCCTCTCAAGTGGAACCTTGATTTCTTCATAGCTCTGGATACTATTCAGCCCTGCAGTCAGTTATATGATACTAAAGACTCAAGAGTAACTCCACTCTCACAATACAGCTATGGCACATGTAGATACACCTGAGCTGTTTTCTAACTGGCTAGACTGATCATAAAAGAAACCATAGCCATCAGCAGCAAAATTTTCTCAATGTTCACAGAACTCACCTTGCATTTTTCCCCACTTTATTGTTATCTCCCAGATAGCCAGGGTATTTCACATTAAAACAATTGCTCTTTCAAAATATGTTGTAAATATATCTTCAGTACACCAGTGTGAGAGCACAACATCAAATTTATGTATTAAATAAGCACAAACTGAAACACTGGGCTCTATCAAGAGATGCAGGATCTCATACACAATATATACCAGAATCTAAATAGCATATATCAGGACCTGAATTAGGCTTATGTTTAGTAACCTTTTAGAAAGCATGGCATATTCCTGCTCTAAAACTGACCTGGTCTTTTAGTTGCTCTGTCAAAGCAAAGTATTGCTTCACCCCCTTCTCTTCTGCTTCTTGTCAACCTTGTGCACTCACCTGAACACCCGGGTTTAGTAGCAGGACCTCCCTCCATATATTGCTGCTGCAAAATGGTACTTGTGAAACCTTTCTCACTGTAGAAGCACTACTTTGCATAGCTGCAACACATCACCTGCTTGTTGGTCTGTTGTGCACCCGTAGTGCGCTTATAAAAGTGCTCCGTGCATTTTTAAGATGTTATTCAGAGCAGTAGTGGCACCAAAGACAAATTGTGTTTCCAGAACTTCCTAAGCACTCTGCTCCCTCACTCAGACACACAGCATATTCTAGCCCACAACTAGACTTAAAAGCATAAGTAGAAAAGCCAAAGTATTTGATACAAATTAGTAAAACTAATCTAAAAATCTATTCCTGCACTCTGCATTTAAGTTCTTGAACAGTTTACATTTCAAAAGAAAGGGTGTCATTGTAGAATAATGTGTTAAAAATTGCCTGTGACTGCTTTGAATGCACACTCAAAATGGGATTAGTCTTTTCAAAGAATCTGAACTTTTGGCATGGCACCCACTTTTCATTTTTGTCAGAGTGCTGTTTAATGCCTACATATAGTCAGCTGCATTTGTTGTTGTAGACAAAAAGCAGTTCAGTTCAATGCCTGAATAAGCTACATAACAGACATCTAAAACTGATTTTCTTTCAGAAAAATCTGTAGTCCCCTGACTGCTGAGAAACTGAGGCTGGCAGGGCGCTTGCAACTGGGATTTAAACTCCCAGTACAGTTGTAACTTCCCAGATGTTTTTAAAAGCCTCTGCCAACATCCATCCCTGCCCACTGGACCTGTACATTTCATAAATTCAGGAAGTTCACGAATTGTATGCATACTGCAAAACTCTTCATCCAGTGAACCAATTCACAGCAAAACTTGAATATGGAAAACATCCATTTTTACCCAAAGAATATTCTCTAGTCTGGACTGTACAGCTAGTTGTCATCAGTCCTAAACTATCACTGTTTTCTTGACAGTGAAAAGACTTCAAAATAAGTGGTTGCTCATGACAATTACTTTATTGTCAAGTATAAATTCCCTTTGCTGACATCTGCAAATCAAAATTTAATTATAAGAACTGGAAGCAACACACTGGGGGAGCTGTTGTCCTTACACACACTACTTGGGTTCTGGAAACAAATTCAGCAGGTGTAAATCACCGCTTTGACTTCAGTGACATTACTCCAATTTGTACTAAGTGATAATCTGACTCATGACACTTAATATCCTTCCTGTTTAATATCCTCTGCCCCAGGAAAGAATTAAGAACACTTAGTTTCCTTCTGTCATGCCAATTTAACAATCAGGCTACAATCAAATGAGTGAATGCTAAGACTGTTGCATGCCACTAACGTTATACATTTTCACTAGAAAGAAAAGTAATGTGACATTGTTTCAGATCCTTATAAGTTACGGTCCAGATGAACAAAACTATGTAAAGCACTACCATATGATCTACTCTTGTCACTCTGGAAAACACATCTGCCTTAAGTATGATCTGAACCAGTCATGAAAAGAGAACAACTTACACTGTGTTCTGTTTTACTTACAATTCTTATCACAGACCTGAGCACTACAACAATACCTCTTTTTCTTGAATGGGTAACCAGATAGTTGCACATAAAAATATTTTAAAAGTGATCTATTTCTTACAGAGAATAAGAACTCTGGTTTGCTGGAGGTGGTTATTCAGATGAACATCACTACAGCATAAAAGCTGGAGGGATGTTGTCAAAAATCATTTCTGAATTAAGGATGAACAGCGGATAAAATCAATTCTGATGGTACATTATGAAAACAAGATGTTGAAAAAATTACTTTGGTTCTTGATTCCAAGGTTTCCAGTAATCCCCTGATTATTATAGCCCATTCAAAAAAGCAAATGCATCTTTTTAATAGTATAACAGTGAAATAATCTTTCATTAGGTGGAAGAGATAGGAAACCATCTCAGGCTACAGCCTAAGACCTCACAAAGAGCTCCTCTGGGTTATTCCCACTTCAGAGCTACAGATGCTCACACACCAGCTGCCTCACAGCTCATAGCACTGAGGCCATTCTGCAGCACGGCCTGCAGGCAAACTGTGCAGATGGCAACATTGGTATTTGTCAGGTCAGAATTTAGGTGCAATTTAAGCGCCGTACAGTTATAGGTTTGAGAATGTTGTTGTAAAGCTCCTAAGTTGTTTTCTGTCATTAGTTGTTGTTTTTTGTTTTTTTATTCCCATAACAAATATCAGAGCCAGCTTAAGGCACAAGCACTGCCAGACAGCCTGAAGAGGCAGCATTTTGTCCCCTCTGTGCTTGTGGGGACAGAGCTTGGCTGTTATACTCTACCTGCTGACAGTACATGAGGAAAAGGGCAAAGTGTGTGGGGCAAAAACTACTGCAAGAGTAAGAGTCTTCCTTGCTCTCTTCCCAGCAAGTGCAGGAACAGAACCCCCTTCTCTGGCCACAGCCCTTGGCTGGCTCCCTGCCTCCTGATGCCCTCTTGCTCCCATGAAAGGAGAGCTTGGCCACTGCCCCAGTCCCTCCTCTCAGCCCTTTTCTTCCCCAGCAGTCTAACAGGCAGGTGATGGAGGTGGTGCTTTCCTGTGAGATGGATGGGGAACGCATGCCAGTCCCTACAGGCAGAGCAGGGAGCCTGGGATTCTCCGGTGAGAAAGAGGCAAAGGAGACCCCGAACCCCAGGTAAGAGGAGAAGTGGATGCAAGACAAGGCAAACCAATAGCTCCATAAAGCCTGGTGGATGACTCCAGGGCCTGCTCCCATACTCTCCTGCTCAAGTTTTCAGTTGTGCTTTTGGTCCATGCTAGGCCTTGTAAATTAGTGCAAATTACAACAGGTTCACTAAAAAGAGAAAAACTTTCATAGCAAACAATGCAGAGTTTATCTGACTGGACAGGTTTTAAGTATTTCTCTGCATGGATCAAAAATATTTTGACACAAACAGTTTCCCAAAAGCATGGGGTTATATCAAAGTTAAAATATTTAGGGACATATTCAAATGTCTAAACTTGTTTATTGCAAATGAATTAAACTATTTTTTTCATTTAATATCAGAAATTAAGTACACAAGCACATACATTGCATATGTATCAGAATACTTTTCCAAAACAATTTCCATTCATTCAAAATTGCCAAGTGCAGTAACCATGAATTACTAGGAGTACTGAAACCTTTAACCACAATTAAAACACTACAAACAGGTCAATAAGATGGCAACGACAGAATTCAACTGTATCACCATGAAATAGATCATTGCACCAATGTCAGTTTTTATGGAGCTTGCACTTAGTAATGCATTCCACTCTATGCTACAATTGCACTTCTTGAAAAATATTGACATTCCCTATACAATGATAATTCAGTCTTCTGGGCAGAAATGAGATATTAGATAAAATATACCTAGTATAACATGGGAAAAGCTGCAGTAACATTGCACTGACACATCTAAAAGGACTGTAAAACAGAAGGATCTTTCAGCTATCATTCTCCATACACATCTCAGTTTCTACATACCTTAGCTACAGCAGAGGAACTGATTTATTAAATTTAATCAGGCTACCATCCGGAGCATGTATCATCCAAGTGCTTGCATCACTGGGCCAAACAGAACTCACTGCAACAGAATTTATTGCACACATTTTATACAGTCAAAGGAAATAAAACAAAGGGAGGGAGAGAAAAAATAAAAGGTTGCCTTTAAGTCACATCCAATGCGACACAAAACAAAACATAAGACAGTTTAAGTGTTTGTGAGAAAAAAAGCAGCCCCTGTATTTTTAGGTTTTTTTTCTCCCCAATTGCCTCTTTTAGAGAAGTTCAGCCAAACTGCATTGAACTTGTCAGCACTGCATTCCTTTATGTATGGATGGACTGTTCCTGAAAAAGGTCAGCATGTAAGGCACAAGCAGGCTTCCAACACCAAGAACACATGCCTCTTTTCTGACTCCTCCCCTGAAAAAAGATCCGTCTGAAAAACTCATGTCCCTGTGGAAGATTACACTGCTGATAGAAGTACCTGGATCTCAGATTCATGAATCTATTTAGGCAGCTCCCAGAAGGTAGGACCTTTGATCCAACACACGTTATAGATGTCAATGGCAGTACAGTTACTTAAACTTTAGATGCCAAATATTAGGCATTTAAGCGTACATCAAAAGACATATTTTCAAAGTGTTCTTATTGATTTCAAAGGGAAATCAGCTGCTTACGTAAGTGTCATGGAACTGGCGTGCCTCACGTTAGGTACTCAAGGTAAAAAGTTTATCCACATTCTTACTACTAAAACACAACCTGCACACACCACAACTGGCAGAAGGACTCTGCCACAAGGTGTAAACACTACACAATTTTCTACCAAAAAATACAGCCAGACACTGCCACAAAGGCAAAGCCATTCTGCTCCTACTGAAAAGCAGTGGAAATTCTGTCCTGTGACTAGTGCTGGCATACCTGCCCACAGCCTGTGGAAAGGCGATGGCATGCTTCAGTTCCAGAGCAAAACTCTTAATAACCATTTCTCCTCTCCTCCTAGTTGTGTCGGACTTCAGCAGGGTTCACTTTGACTCTCATTGATCTACCAGAGGAAAACATGCACTAGACTTTGCATAAAAGGTTCCAAAAACCCATGAATTAATTTCAGATGAAGGGAGAAGAGCGAAAATACATACGATTTTCGCAGTGCTAGGAGGATCGAGGCATTACATCATGAACATACCTGGATGCGTCCATACCTTGAACAAAATATTAACGTGATGCAATGAGGAGGTCAGCCTCCTCTGCTTTTCTTCCCTTCCCAATCACAGAATGACAACTCATTTTGTACCTAGCTCTCCATGGACATGCACATACCCGCATTCAAAAAGCCACACATCCGCATGCCAGTTCTTGTAACCTTGTACCCACCCACTGAGGTAAAACATGCAATAACCCAAGTGCACCTGCACATTTTGTGACAGCATTAATCAAAAGGTAAGTTTGATGTAGTTTGAACTACATCTTACGGAAATGTGAGCTAAATAGCCAGTGACTGAATAGGCAAAAGTTCAGATGATTTAAAATCAGCATAGCACCTAAAACTGATCATAGCATACAATCTAAAAAAAATAAAAATAAAATTAAATAATAAAATAAGAATACAATAAAGGAACTCAAGTCACACCTATGTGCACAGACAGTAGCCCTGTGGAATACAATGGCAAAGTCAGCATATTATTAGTATCTACTTTAAAAACAAAGTAAATTCTTCATCATCAAGCTAACATGAAACAGAGCAACACTATCATTTTTCATACCCACAAGATTTAAAACACTTCTGTTCGACTTATCTAGGCTCAAGTTTCTGTGTGAAGTTATCAACTGTAGGAGGATAAGAAAACCTAAATAAAACCTAAATAAAGAAAGTAATCTCTCAAGAGCACAGTGCTTTCAGCAATAGACACACAACATGCTACACTAGAGAATGTGCATGAGAAATTTGGATAAATTGCTCTTCCAATTCTCACTCCTAACTGCATGACAGCAATGCTGGACCTGATCTCGTAATACAGTAACTTCTCCATAGCACTATTCTTTTTTCTCCATTTACATCCAAGACAAGGGCATTCAGCTCACGCAGACAGGGTTTTCTTCAGTAAACATGTGGTTTCAGTCATCTTGAAAGGATTAATGAATCCAGGTCAAATTCACTGACTAATTTCATCTGGGGGAAAACAAACAAAGAGCTAGTGTCATAAAATTTCCCTCAAAGCTTGGAATTGTTCTCTCTTTACCCCATAGCTCAGAGCACTCTGGATACGTGGGAAATCTGAGGTCCATCTAACACATCTAGGGCAGCTACTACAAAGGCCAAGCTATCAGATGAAAGGAGACACCTTCTCAGCTGTGTAAGCCTCCCTTTTTATTCACTTCTCCACAGAGTATCCAAAATGAAGTATTCTGTGTCTAGTCAGACAAACCCTTCGTGTCGCATGAAGCATCACTTTTACCTTGCCAACTTTAAACACAAAAATAATGTTCTCATTGGTTTAGTCTGAACCAACTTTCAAGTCTTATGGTTTTTGAAGTACAGGTGTTGGAAATAGACAGCCTTCTGCACTGTCCTCTATGCACCGTTCAACACTACTCAGGATGAAATCTGAATTTTAACTACTCACCACCTGAAGGGAATATGTGCATATATACGTCATTATATACGTCATCCCCTAAAACAGTCAAGGCAAAATGCCTGTTCATCTGCTCTAAAATGGTCAAACATAAAAAATAAAAAAAAAAAACTGCCTACAAAATATTTAATGATTCCATTTGGTTCAGCATGCTCTTGGTAGAGAAAGGTTCTTTCCTTGAAAAGGAGAAGCTACGAGTCTTGCTTGCACCTTAGCATTCTCCTCAACCTTCAGTCCCCTTTTTGCTCCAAGACAGCCTTTATTAAAACAGAGTAGTTTCTAATTTACAACACGACACATTTTAAACCTGTTGTTGGAGTACTGTTAGTGAAACCCCAACCATTATAATCTCACCCTCAAGGTACGTCAATATCTTCAAGTTCCTGCTGCCCGCTGCCCTTTAAGTCATCTTTTACTGCGCCAATTGCATTGTGCTTCCACAGTACCTCAAATCCTCAAGATAAACATGAGCTTTCACTTAAAATGTGCCATCATGTAAAGAAATATTTCTTTAGTAAGTACATATTATAATACATATATTATTTATATCTTTTTGAGCTGTTTCAGCTCTACAAATAGAGCCTAGCACATAGACAACACACTTCATCTTGAGTATTACTAGCAGCCTTGCTTTTCCTCTCACGCACATCTCATTTTGTAAAAGCAGCATCACTGCTCCAAAGCACGTAAGTGGGATACCACCTACCTTAGCAACTCACTTCTCATGCATCCCATCACATTGCTTTTCTTGAAAACAAATAGCTACAGAAGACATGTATATGGTTCAGTAGCTCAAAGCATAAGCAACTAAATCCCCTCGAAGACTGAATGGAAATTTTCAGTCTCATTCCTAGCTATGCTTTTTCAACATGCAGTGCTTTACTTTTACAGAAATGCGAGTTTATGAACAGCTTACTACTAAAACTAAAAGCAGCAGGAAGCGTTTCATAAGATTATGCATGAACTTGAAATGGAATATCAGTTACTGCCACTAGATTTCATTTATGGCACGTGCAATATCTCACCCTTACACCAAAAATCTACATACCTAACTAGAACACCAAAACATCTATATTGTTAACATGCTATTTAAATATATGCATGTATGCTGTACAGCAAGAACAAATTGCTTGTTTATCATACCAAAGCATTTGGACAAGCTCTCTATATTTTCTGAAATGCAGAATTTTCTCCATTTTCTCCTTACAGAATTAATTCCCAGTCCTTGGCAATGATTATGTATTTCCCCTACTTTCTTTTTAAACTTAATGAAATAAATTTTTTAGTTTTTATGTTTGTGCTAGTCAATATTTCTGCCGCACCTCAATCTCCAGGTCAGTACTGCTCTTTGAAAGCATCATACAAGGCAAAAGCACATTTCAGGATAGTGAAGTCCCTCAGCTGTGCTAACTTTCAGCGTTAGAAGTATAAACACAAGTTAAGTTAAACCACAGTGCAGCTTAGCCAATGGCACACATCCTCTTTTCAGCATTACAGCAAGAACGGGAATAGAATTCAAAAAGAAAAAGGTATTTCCTTCCCCGTTCTACCCCCCCCCCCCCTTTTTTTTTTTTTATCTCCATTAAAAAGGAAAACACCTTTCAGTAAGAGAAGTCTTAAATTCCTTCCTGCTACAGAAGTCAAGAAAAGTCTACCCATAACACTCCACATAGAGTGAATTTATGGCACTTCTGGAGCATGGAAATTAACACATTGTTCATTCCATAGAGCTTGTAAACATTCCTAGTACCCTGGGAGTTCTTCACTCTCTTCATGCCAACAACAATCTTGAAAAGCTTAGGAGCAAACTGCTTTCCCACATGCATTTACATTAAAATCATTGATTTAGGAAAAGATAGTCAGGAAAAAAAAAAGATAAAAAAATCAAACACTGCTTTTCTGACACTTTAGTAAGCAATTACCCCCACTAAAAATTCTAAATAAACAATCAAGGTGAACTGTTTCTCCTCAGTTTCTCTAGCCAATTACTGTTTCTTTGGGCACTTCAATTTACTGAAAGTGAAGACATGACCTCAAATATTGAGCATTATCTAACAGATGAAGCAGGACAATCATTCTCCAAGCTGTCGTTATTTTCTCCTTACTCCTCCTTTTCATGGGAAAAAAAACAGTTAAGTCTTATTAACTGATGTCAGAATAAATGTGATTTACTTGGTAGTGCCTGGATTTCTCTAATCACCGCACTTTCCTGTTGTTACAAATATGCATTAGATGTTTGAGTTTCCGCAATAACCAAATATGCACAGCTCATAGTAGCTACTAATAGTTTTTCAAATTCTAAACTCCACTGTTTTTCATGAAGAGTATGATGTCTAGCAAAGGAATTCAGTGCAAGCCTTGATGCCTAAATACAGCATACACACAAAAAGCAGGCAGCTTGCCCACTTGAGATCCCAAACAGTGCCACCTGAAATTCAGACTCCCACAACCCTGAAAATCCAAAGAATGACTTTGTTTTGCTGGTGATTCAGAGACTGTCTTTAAGTACCCTTTGATGACTTGAACACTTTCATTCCTTCATGCTTCAGACTGCCCTTTCCCTTTCAAGAGCTGAATCCTCTGTTTCCCTCTCCAGTAGCTTTTTCTAAGGGCAAGAAACTTGCTGGGAAAGTTCTGTTTTCATGAAAAGGTTACACAACAAGCTACAGAAGTAACCCTTCTCTCCAAACTCCCACAACACATATAGAAAGAAAACAAGGGACAGTAAAGAAACCAAACTTAATGTTAAAAACTAAGCACAACACATTCGATAAATATTATGTAAATATTTGTAGATGTGTATTCCTGTCAGTATCAGGACTTAAATTTTGTATTTACAAAGTCACAGTGAAGGACTTGACCGTGCAAACATAACTCAGCAGCCTTTAACATAACTAAAGAAACTTCCTACCAAAACTTACACAACGGAGCTCCGGTGATTTCCTAAGAGCATTCTCACTGGCACTTGATAGGTAGGTCACAAGCTGCTCACAGCTTGATGAACAGTTACTCTGCCTCCCACCCGGGCCAAACACCAGAACAATAATTCATCCCTGCCTGTTTGGAACTGCAGGGGTGGACAAGAGGTACGCACTTACTCCACTGGCTCCTTTGCAAACATGAACAGAAGCCACAGCCTCTGCCTGAGCTGTGAGTGCTGCATTTCAAACATTTTCCTCTCATACAAGAGATAACTTTGCCCAAATATTCAGAGAGAAAGTCTATGCATCTCCAACTCTGTTATTACACGACCTAGTGAAAAAAGTGACAGTGACAACTTGGCAGTACCCAAAGCATTCAGATATAATATCTACCCCATACCATCAATAGATTTTATTTGGCTTTGGTGTCTTTTGTCCTCTGCAACCCACACCACCTCTTACAGCAAGAGAGCTATCTCCCCTCACCAGGGAGAATGCTGACAGTTGATTTTCTGTCCAAAGTAGCTTTAGGACTCCAATTGCTTTTGAGAAAAAATAAAAATAAAGAAATTCACTAGAGACATGTTAGTCAATACTGCGAAACTCACTCTTAATACAAAGAATTCTAATGACAATGATTATTTTACCATATGTTACATCATTCAAGCAGTATTAAAATTATGTTTTATTCCCAGAGATTTACTTTTAAGAGCAGACAACCAAGACACCTAGAATAATAAATAACATGCGTTTGAAATAATGAAAGCGTGGCCTCCTATAGGCTTCGCTTTTTGTCAAATTAAAGGTAGGGAACATTCCACATGAAACCCAAATTGATCTGAAAGGTACTTCATATCCAGATCCTTCATTTCCTAGTATATAAAGTTTTAACATTCATTTTAATATTTCAGAAGTCTGATTGATCATTGGAACATGTTAGGCACACAGATATTTCAAGAAAAACAACATCCCATTAACAGGAAAATCATCTTTTAAAGTGTTAAAACTGCATGTTAGCAGTTTTGTACCCTTGACTACCTTTCCCCCCCCCCCCCCAGCATCACCTGTTTTCATTCATGCTACAGCCTTTAAAACCAATTCAAGGATTTGTGCAACCTAGGCAGCCAGCTGCATTTGCCTAAATACTGATAAATAGAGTACTGTAGTCTATCATTTGATAAGTGACTTCAAAAAACTAAACTTAAAAGCTGTCTCAGCTGAACTCAAAGACCAACTTTTGCCCTTTTTCTGAAACGCATTTTCAAAGTACATAATTTCAATTATTAAATTTCAAGTTCTATTTCAGTACTTCATTTAGTATTATGTATTAGTACTATGTAAAACTGCATTGCAGTTTTACAAAGAAAAAAATGTCTCCCCTTCCTCCGGTCAGTAATATGAAATGTTAATCCATGATGTAAAACACACTCAGTGGCTAAGTGGGCTATGCCATTATGGTTTTACACGAATAAACAAGCTGAGGAGTTCATACGAAGTACTTCATGAACCTATACCTATCATTAAACTTAACTCAAAACTTAAGTAGGTCTATCTTTTATGATAACATCAAAAGACTCCATAACAAAGTACATTATTCTCATAAATCATTAAGACCTGAGGAAAAAAAAAAGAGTCAAGGAAAAACTGTTTTACCCCAGCTGTCCACGTTTGATGGATGCTCCTTCTACAACTCAGAAGAGCTTTTATTTAGTGAAATGTACATTTGAATTTGTTTAATCCCGACCCTGACTGGTGTGGAAAAAAGATGGCTTCATCCTATTTTTACAAGCAGGCACACACTAATCTAAATATTTAAGCTACTGATCAGCAGTGTTCTTGAAGTCTGTAGATGTGGCTCAGTTCTAGTCACTGGTAAATTAACAGAGTAATGCTGTCAGCATACAGGGCAACATTCCAAAGTCACAGATGTAGAAGTGACAAAAGAAATGGATGTATACTTCTTTATGGCAGGGACAATTACCACTTACCTTCATAGATCAGAGGAAAGCTGATCTCTGTATTAGTACGGCTAGAATGCTGACTTCAAGGGGTTACTCTCAATTTGCACTAGTAGAAAGTAGTATTTGTCTTTTAAAAACAAGCATAAAAGCAAGAAAATAAACTGCACTATGTATCAGACGTGCCCTCCATACATTAGCCTAAGCAGTTTGCTCTGTCAGTATGACCAACATGCTTAGAGGCTGCTGCCCTTCTGATAACCTCCATTTGATGACCCCGACTCTAATTTTGATCCTGCTCAAGTACGAGGGCTGATGGGGCTGTTGGGGCTCTTCTGTTGTTGGGGTTTGTTTTGTGGGGGAGGAGGGTACAGGGCACAGTTGGTTTGTTTTTAGCTTGAGCACCAAACTTTTGTCGTCTTTGAACACAATGTAATAGGCTTGAAACACCGTATTCTCAAAAAAATAACATATACATTTAACCTTAAATCAGTTACGTGGATGCACCCAAGTCTAGCATCAAATACAAGGACATTAAGACATCTTTCCAGTTACTTGGGAGTATAAATTCATTAGTGACATGCCAAAAGAGTCTGCTCATTCTACTAACCTCTATTAAACTTAAACACCTCTCCAACAAAAATCTAAGATCAAAGCCATTTCACAAAGAGAACTGGGGGTGGAGAAAAGGAGGCTTTCATCAGCCATTTTCATTGTTCGGGAATCCTTGCAGGACATGTATTTCCAGCTACAATAATTTCTGATCTACAGTCTATTTCATCCTTTTTATGTAGTATGCAAGTTGCTTTTAAAGGCAAACTGTCTAGCAGTAGCCATATGGTCCTTATGGAAAGTCCAGAATTTGCTTATTTCATTGTATGCTCCTTGAAGGCACCTAATCAAATGACTGCATTTGCATTAAATATCATATGCACTCCCATAAGCTGTCTTTGCAGAGTTACACCAGTTGTCTATGATATGGAAATCCAGAAGTTGGTCTTCTTCACCACCACCACCCCATGTGTATTTTACACAGAAATAATCTCTACTGAACAGATGCATACTATCATGCTCTTTATTATCTCTGAGGAATATGATATTGAGACTTGAAAAAGAAAAAGCTAAATATATGCTTTTAAATTCCATACATCTGAGTAAATGTTTGTGTCTCGCAGAATATCAGATGTACTTGTTGCAATTAGTTGAGATGACACTGGATTTAGCCTGTAGAACACCTGCATGTTCATGGTTTACAGCCTGTAAGATTTACGTAGAACTGCAACCAGTAACAAGTTTTCCTTTTTATTTATTCATAAATATTTTCTTTTATTTAAAAAATAAAAATATTCATGTATTTCCTTTTTTCCAAAAAGTAGCACTTTTATCACTGAACTCCCAAATTTAGCAATATCAAACAAAAAAACAGACACGAGGGCTTGATTTTAACACATCCTAATTCTGAAAAGATTGTATGGTTCTAGAACGGGCATTAGTGAAATAGTCCTACACAGAAAATACCTGGTTCACTGCAGCACTGCTCCAAGTGCTGCCACCTTTTTTTCAGGTAACTGTATTATCAAAGTGAAGAAAGTTAAAATTGAAACTTGGTTTGTTTGCAACCAGGTACTTTTACAGTACCTTTAATAAGTTTCTTGAAAGTGAAATGAAGAGGCAAACCTGCAATATATTTAGTAATTTTCAAGCTAGCCCACACGCTCTGGGAACTCAAACAGATTTGGTTATACTGGGACATTTCCAGAGGTATGAGGAAATCTGGGGTGTCCCTAACACTGGAATGGCCTTTACCCCTAGGGAAAACAGTAAAGTCAGGTCAAACAGCATCTTAAAATCACAACATTAAGAAAGTTTAAGTGTCTTTCAGTAAGAAGTAGAATGAAGTTGAACATTCAGAGATCAAAAGACAAGAAGTCTCTGTCATGATCTTCCCCCTTTAATTTCTTCATTTGCTACTGTGTTTACAACATTCTCTCCTACTTTCGTTACTGTTAACATCAACTTCTTGCCTCATAGAATGAGAATAATTCTCAGAGACGTTTTGCATAGGCAGACAGAAATACTCTCACAAAGCAACTTCAGAATAATTCACCCAATTCAACCATCAGCAGTTACGACACACTAGATGTAATGAAGTATTAGTAGCACTTCCTAGTTTTTTGTTTTGTTTTAAATCTATGTCAACTGTTAAAAGTTATGACAACTTGTTTCAGGTTCGGAGGAATGGTGCAATGGGATGTGAAAGTTAATTCACCAGGGTCCTATCCTTGAGTTTGGATACAAATATCAGCTTCAAAAACCACCTCAGATGCAACTACCACATTTTGCTGAATATACATGTACATATTTGCCCAGGTTCTCATAAAACTCACCTTGGAAATCAAATCACATTCTTTATCAAAAAGGGTTTCTTAAACACAGACTTAGGCTTAAACTGGAGAATTTAAGTTGTCAAACTGCTTCTGAGCCAGAAAAATATATGTATTGAAGTATATCTTCACAAGAAATCTTATAGCAGCTTCAATTTCCCACAAAAAAAGCTTTTCAGATGCACTGAAAAAGAGTGCTTTTAATCCTGCATTTATTGCAGACACTATCGCAAGTCTGCAGGGGGTGGTAACTTGTTATAATTTTCTCAAATCCTCTTACTCCACCCACTCTGATTGCTCTACAGCCCAAAGTTTAATGAGTAAGTGTACTACATACAGCCTGGATGCAGTTCCACTGCAAACTTCAGCCACATTTACACCAAAAAATCCCTATTCTTCTGCAGCTGTTCTAAACATTTACACCTTGAAATACTACCTTGAGATCAAGTGCCTGTGCATCTCTGTCTCAGCCTCTGAAGTGCATTCTATCTTCAAATAATAAATGTCTTTTATAATCTCAGGACAAATCATGTTATCTGTTGCGTGAAGGACGTGGGAATATTCAGCAAGCAACTGATGATTAATCATGGTCTTGAACAACAACATAGCTTCATCATAATTCCAAGCAAATTGATCATTTGTAAAATCATTTTTAAGCAATATAATTAAAGCTTTGTGTTCATGCATCATGCTCAGATGGTGACATTTGATATTTCCAATTTGGGCAATGTCACTAAGACGGAGATGTCTGAGATTCGCTCATCTCAGCAGGGCCCTGTTACATGCCAGTAACAACTTCAGTAACCAGAATTTTTAAGGCTCCAGACCCTTCACCATCTTCCTGACCCTCCTTTGACACTCTAATATCCTTGTGATACTGTGGCACCCAAAACCTCACACAGGGCTTGAGGTGAGGCCGCACAGCACAGAGCAGAGCAGGACAATCTCTCCCCTTGCCCAGCTGGCCATGCTGGACCTGAAGCACCCCAGGATATGGCTGGGCCCCCGGCTGTCATGTTCAGTTTGCTGTCAAGCAGAACCTCAGATCCCTTTCTGTGGGGCCACTCTCCAGCCTCTCATCCTCTAGTCTGTACAGGGTTGCCCTGTCCCAGGTGCAGAATCTGGCACTTGTTCTTCTTAAACTTCAGATTGTTGGCAATTGCCCAGGCCTCTAATTCATCGAGAGCTTTCTGCAAAGCCTCTCTACACTTGAGGCAGACATCTCCTCCTAATTTACCATCACCCACTACCCTACTTAGCGCTTGAGTCCTGCATCCAAATCTTTATACAATGTTGAAGAGAAGTGGCCCTAAAATGCAGCCCTGGGAAACCCCACTAGGGACTAGCCACCAATTCCAATATTTTGGAAATGAACAAGCCCAAAATACTCAGTCCAAACTAAATGGCTCGATGCTTCTATCTGCTTTCCTGTATATACTCAGTCACCACCGCTCTTCCTGTCCTTCGGCATATACACATGGATATAATTTCCGTAGTCTATGGGCCATCCTTTTGGAGTGTCCATTCAGTCATGACTTAGGACTCCATCTGCCATATTGGTCCTTCAGGCCAGACTGGATATAACTTTGGGCAACCTGATCTACATGGTATTATTATTATGTCAGGGTTCTTCTAACAATGTAGAATTATTGAACTCTTTGGAAATGTTAAAGATGTTATATAAAGTAACCAAGATTTCTTAACCCAAAGTGTTAGAGATGACATGTGGAAGTTTCCTTGGCAGTGCACAGATATAATGTACAAACTGTTTCATGTTTAACTGATCAAGCAGCTGCAGCATTCTTTAAATTTACATAAAGATCATCAACATTCTGCTCTGTATAAGTTAAAAAAAAAAAAAAAAAACTGTTGACAGTTACAAAACCTCACACTAGTTTAATTACAATTTACCTCTTCAATACTGTTATGACATAATTAAGGCATTTGTTATTCCAGACTCATTTCTAAGATCATATAAAATAAGAGTAAGCGCTATTCTAAGATATGCCTTATATCATTCATATTTAAAATAGTTAAATTTTAAAATAGTTAAATTGCTTAAATCCCAAGGATAGGTTATAACGCACTGGATACAAGAAACAGCCCCCTAACTGACATTCACACAATTTTATGCACCTTTGCCCTTTCATAAAAGAAAAAGCCATCACCCCCATTTGAATTAATCTAGATAACAAAGAAACTTCTTCTTTTCCCCCTTCATGTTAACAAATCCCCCAAAGATTGCAGACAAGTTTCCCATCACCACAGGGGAGCAAAGGCCAAAAAGCAAGCTTAATGAGGCCAAATGGAGGCCGTCTGCCTCTTGTGGCAATGTTAATCATACTCTTAAAACAAGCAGAGGTAAAGAGAAATACACAAAGTCTCTAAGTACACAACACTACTTGTAAGAAAAAGATTTACAGCATTTCCTGTGTCCCAAGTTTTCATGAAGGGCTTTAATTCAGATGAACTACTGGGAATACAGATCCTCTTATTAAAATATATTAATTAGTGTAATGTATACAGTTGTCTCTTTTGAAAGGCAAACCAAAACCGTGAGACACACAGCAGGGTCCTGCAAGGACCCGCCTACCATCCTGGATTTACTCCTCTGAGGATGGAGTCCCAGAAGCTGCCTCTGAAGCTTTATTTCTTTTCATGTTGAAAACCTTCATTTACAGGCATTAAAAAAAAAAAAAAAAAAAAGGCATAATCATTAGCCCAAACCCCAGATTTCACCAAGAACTTCCTGCCATTCTGATAAGGACTATAGAAATAGAAAAAAAATCTAGAAATGGGCACCTAGCTTTCAAATTGGAGATGGTCAATGAAATCCCTAAAAATATTGCCCAGCTCAAACACATGAATGTTGTCAGGACACCGGTCTTAGTGCTTTGTTTTATATGCACACCAAACTATGATTATTTAGTTTACATGTATATCCTGATCCCTAGAGACTGCAAGAGCAATACAAGTACAACTTCTCAAAATTAATAGTAATCTATGTGCTGGCTGACAGATAAATGGCAAGTTTCAGCGATCAGCAACTGCCTCAGAAGACAATGATTTCATGTCAATGTAATTTTAAAGTAAAAACAGAATGCAAGTTTAGATGGTAAGCTGCAAGTCCTCACCAAAGACACCTCTACCTGAACACATTCCAAAAAGAAAGTTTTGGGAGGCTGGAAGTCAATTCCAGTGAAATTACTGACTATTCACAGCTGATAGTGACATCTTCAGTTTTATGTTTCTGATTTACACATAGATATACTTGTCTCTGATGTATGTTTTTCTACAGATCTGCTACAAGCCAAAAGATATAGCAGTAAACTGACAGATGTTGCTAAGGATAAAAAAACACTAAACGATCATTCTTATTTTTATGCATACTATCGCCATAAAGCTTGTGTAAATCAGAACATATCGGTCACTTCACTGGCAGAGACTTCTGCAACGTGAGCTTGAGTGTTAGCGTGAGTGAGAACGATTAGCCTCATAACTCATGCAACCATTCTGATGATGCCTAAGGAGAAATAGTACCCAGCTTACCCTGCTGTAGGCAGAACTAGGAAGAATCATATTTTCTGTCACTTAAGTCAATTATACTTCGTGCCTGCAAGCAGACAGTCAATTAAGGTGTTAATTTTACAAGTCAGTTTTTAGAATTCAGCCAAGTTTTAAAGTCATGTTCATAAAAACACTGCTGCTACCTCATGTACAGAAGTGATGCCAACACTACCATGCCTTTGACTATAACCTTCTTTCATAAAAGGCACAGAAAGCACCTAGCTTGATTGAAGTGTGACTTGAGCCATGTAGAGGCTCCCATTGATGTGAAACACTTGATTTTTTGAACCTAAGAAACATTCATCCACCACTCTGACAGTAGGTAGCCAAGTCCATTCATAGAATCATAAAATCAAAGAATACTTAAGGTTGGAAAAGACCTCCAAGATCATTTGGTCCAACCATCTCCCTACCACTGAGATCACCTCCTAATCCTCTTAATTCTTACGTCCTTAAGCACCAGGTCCAACCTTTCCTTAAACACCCTTTAGGACAGTGACTTCACCACCGCCCTAGGAACCTGTTTCAATGCCCGACCACCCTTTCTGAGAAGAAATGCCTATTAATTGCCAGCGTGAACCTGCCCTGGTGCAACTCAAGGCCATTCCCTCTAGTCCTATCTCTAGTTATCTGTGAGACTAAAAGCTTAAGGCTTCCTTACAAGCTTAAAAGAGTCATGGAAAGGAATGATCAATAACAGTCTCAATTCTGTTATATCTTTCAGGAAGCTCTCCACCAAAGTAAACTCATTTTTGAAGAGGACAACAGGTGAAGAAGGTTTGTGGGGAAAGAATATAGTAGTAGTAGGTTCTACACACATATGTTCAAAGAGCTTTTTATTATTATTATTGTTCCCCATAAAAAAGATTTCCTAACAGTTTCAGAGTTACTGAGGATTTAGAGAGGTATATTCCATCCTTATTCTTAATAAGGTTTTCTGTATTTCAGAAACAAAAATGCACCTATCATATCTACAATACTAAGTTCAGTATACACCATGCAATAAAAATAATAATAAACTAGTTTCACAGAGTTTCTCCAAACACAACTATAATCTACTAAGTTAACAGCACACAAGAAAAAAAGCACTATGAAACAACTCACTCATATCTGCTGTGACATGTTCGCTTTTTTTTACTTGTCAGTTTACCAGCTAAGAACTTAATAAAGCCATATTTACATGTTAAAACACCTTCAAAGATACATTTTGTTTCACTGAAACCAAAGTAAAAATTCTTACCAAACAAACAAAAATATGCCAGATAGAAAGAAACCAAAACACTGGCAAGCAAGCATACAAAAATTGTAGTTACTCTACAACTAAAATAAATATACATCCAAAAACCACACTTGTCTCCCTGAAATCATATCAGAGGCAGAGCTTATTTTCTAACTTTTATTTTGGCAGTTTAGAAAGTTATCCCCCAACTTTAAAAATGACAAATTTGATTAAATAAAATCAGCTAGCTGCAATATTTCAGAACTATCATTTTGTGAAACAGACGACTCAAGAAGGGAGCACTGTCAGCTGTTTTCTCCTCAGCACCTCTCTCCCCCTCTCTCATTCTCTCATAGACAACCAGTACTTCTTAGCCCCTGACTTCCTGAGCTATGGTTTTCCATTATGATCTTGGGAAAAAAAGTAAATAAATTTCTGATATCATATACCTATAGGTATAATACTTTGTGTAGGTATAATACTCTGCCTTTTGAATTGAATTCAAAGTGTAAAGATGACAGAAAAAAATCCTGGGGTCTGAAAAGTAATGCCTCTAAGGAATCGATGAGACAATGATATCTACCACAAGCAATGCATCAGTATTTAACTTCCACGACATCTAATGCTTGAGCAACCAAGAAGCAATATCAGAAGATTTTTCCAAAGATCTAGACTACTTCCATACAATAAGGAAAAAATATATATACTCCTGACATATTTATAAGTCTGTTCTTAGAAAACATCTTGTGATGGACATGTTATACCAATCAAAGTCTATTGCACTACTTATATTATCTCCCGTGATAAGAAATAAAGTAGACTGGG
The DNA here is from genome assembly GCF_965140915.1 of Aythya marila. NCBI lineage: Eukaryota > Metazoa > Chordata > Aves > Anseriformes > Anatidae > Aythya > Aythya marila. The sequence continues at coordinate 4,552,092 of NC_139045.1, read as the reverse complement.
AAATTTTCATTTCATAGTTGACTTCCACATATTTGAATACCTGCTCCTCCCTTCAGTTGTATTTGCTGTAATCTAAACCACTTCAGTTCTCAAACTCCCTTGTGACTAGACTTTCCTCTGATGGTTCTGGTAGCTGTGCTCTGGACTCTCTGCATTTGATCCACTTTTGTACCTAAATGACTCACAGAACTGGGCAAAATTCTGGAAGTGATACCTTACCAATCCTGAGTGCGAGAGCTATTTCATGTTTCATATGGGCTGTCTGGCATTTCTCATAAAAGCAGGACACTTAACTGATGCTCAGTTTGTGACTCACTACAAGCTACAGATATCTTCAGAATAGCTACTTCTCAATGTCTTCACAACAAAATTGTTTACAAGCGAAGTATTTTGTACCCATCCTTCCTGGAAAAAAAAAAAAAAAATAGAGTGCAGTTCAGATTTATCCACTTCATAACTCTTGTAAACTTTTCAGTTCTCAAGTCTGAATTCCAGTTCTGTCCTCCACCACTTGCAGACTCTCCCACGTTTTTATTGTGGAAACTATGACACAAAAAGGAGCAGAGAAAGGAAGCATGAAAGATAAAAAGTCTTTCAGCATCAATCCATAAGTGTGTAATTAAAACTCTTCTCATCAGTTTACCTTCAATAATCAAAGCAGTGCTAGACAACTAAAAAGATTGCGTAGAGGAGTTCAACTATGTAAATTGTGGCCAAAATTATCCTACTATATGGTATATAAGGGAGGCATAAAAACAGTTTGAAATAAGAACAGTGTATACTATTTCATTTTTGACACTATACTATAGGCAGACAAGAATTCATGAAAACAAGCAACTTGTGAGGAAAACGTAGTCTTAAGAGCACTATTGGCTTGAAGGGAACACATTTTATACTAAAGCAAATTCTTTAACTAAGTAACTGCAAATATCTAAAATACTACTATAAAGAAATTATTATCACGCAGTTTTCAGTTTATGAAAACTTAATAGATGTCAACACAAAGTGCACTAATCCAATATAATGTTAAAAGCTTAGGTGTTCAGAAGAAATTAAGAAGCTCACAGGGCCAATAGAGATTCATGCAAACCTGACCTACCAAATTATCATTTACTTAAGGGGAAAAAAGGAAAAAAAGCAACTTTGATAGACATCAGAAATGACAAATGGTCCAGGCTGCATTTTTACATGAAAAAGACCCCAAAAATGCTGCAAGTCTAATAGAAGGCAGAGGAAACCTAGAAGTTTGTGACAACCCATTTAAGTGCGAATGTAAGTTCTTAAAGCCCATTTTTCAGAACAAGGGACGATAAGCATAAAAGCATGGGCATGAATGTGCCAATATACCTGTATAGCTACATGCACAACTAAGCAGCTAAGGACCTAAAACCCAATACCTATCCTATTAACACATCCATCCAATACCAGAACACATTCATTTGGGGAACTTGCACCTTCTTTCTGGAAAAGGTGGTTCAATCGTTATTTTCACAGGCAAAAAGAAAGTTTCTTCAAAGTGTCACACCCCACTAACCCGTTCTTTCTCCTGCCTATGTTTTCTTACACCTTGACAGCTACCTCTACATGCAAAGAACAATCTCCCTAGAAATCAGATAAACAACTCAAGTGCTCAAGGAGGCATGTTCTGCCTCCTTATTCATTGTAAGGACTACACCTCAGAGGCTTTATTACTGACAATGATTTCTTGTGGGAGGCAAGGAGAAGGGGACCTTGCACTGAATACAGCTTTGTTTTTCACTTATTTGCATTAGCTTCAGTGCTGTCTTCTGCTCTCACATCCGCAAACAAAACACATGCATGGAAGACACAGAAGTCACTTTTTCATTGTTTTCACATATGTTAGCCTTAAGTAAACAGTTTCTAATTCAAAATCAAGGTCAGTATAAGAAGTGTTGGATAGTGGTGGAGTTTGAAGGCTATCATAATGGTAGAGTTTTACCACTGGTCCATCAGGAAGAACACACTGAGCTATTTTGAGCTTAATGTGCTAGTACAAGTGTTTTAGAGTAAGTGGAACACACTGGGAATCTAGCTCAGACCTTGTACACCACGGAAATAAGTAAACATAATCCTTGGAAAAAGTATTTCAGCATGAGAAACACTCCATCGACTACCATTAAAAATGTAAAAGCTTAAGGCTGAATTCATCAGCTAGATGTTTCTCGCATATCTAGTTCATGTCTATTCAACAAGAAAAGAAAACAAGTGACACCAAGAATAAAGGCTAGCATTTTTCAGTAACTGTGGGGTACTACACGAACCCCACAAATGGCTATATGAGGTACTGAAAATTTATCTAGTTATTTTTCAAACAAAGTGGAAATATTTCTACCAAATCAAGCAATACATAATAAGCCTTCAGTGAAAAATCACTTTTGAATCTATATTAGTGGAAATAAAATAGAAAAAAAAATCACGACCTCAGCTGCAAGGAGACAATTTTCTTCCCACCTTAGGGGGACACGCTTTGGATATAATGGATGATGACTTCCATGAAGACTAGAAGAAAACACTAAGCATTCTATTTGCCACCCCCTGGACAGCCTGTAAGGCCACACATCTAGAAATGCCATGTAGCACTGATGGACACTTTTTCAAGTAAAACTTTTTTCCTCTTGCCTGGATCTTTTTTTCAGACTGGATCTTTTAATGAAAAACACTCAAAGTGAGGCTTTTTGTTTATTTTTCAAAAAAGATACACATCAGAAAAAAAATCAAAGAGATACATACATCTGCAGAGAAGTTTTATGCATTTTTCCATCACATTTCTTTGCAAATAAGGCTCCAAGATCTTTCAAGTTCCGAGTTTCTATAACAATACTGAAACTTCTAAGGGCAGACAATTCTTACCAGTCCTCCATTTGTGTAAGATTTCCCATCTCAGTGTTTGTTTTCTTTTTTTTTTTTTTTTTTTAAATTATGCTCATCTGTAATACACAGCTATGTATCCTAACTCAAATTCCAAGTGTTCAAACAGTAATTACAGAAATGAACAGGAAAATACACTAAATGTCACTACAGTTTGGAAAAAAAAAAAAAAAAATATAACAACAGTACTAACAACACTGTTCCTACAGTTCATCTTTTGGGGCAATATTTTTGAGCTGTTGCTTCCATTAAATTTATTCATCTGTTAGCAACCAAATAAATCAGCAAGATTTTTATTTACTCATACTCCTAATATATACAGTGAATGGACAAATAAAACTGATCTCAACGTATTATCTCTAAAAGATATAATCACTGACAACAATAAAAAAACATTGCACTGTCGGAGGGTGGGGAAGAATACTAGCTCTATGTATGTCATATAGGGATAAAATGTTTTATTCATCCTTACAATTTGTCCCATTATAACACTTCTTCAGTGACAGCAGAATAAGAAATCAATCCTTTTTCCCCACAGTTGAACCAAGAGGCATTTTTAGACTAAAAAAGGTCAATGTCATAAGATCATTTTTTGTACACAACTGAAAAAGAAAATGGATTGACTGGTAAAATGCAGCATGTTTAATGAATACAAACAAACATGAGCTGCCTGCTGGTGATCAATAGTAGCTATATGAAATTAATATCTGTATCGTTTGCAGTATGTTTAGGAAAATTAGTTTATGAACGTTTTTTGTTAATCAGAGAGCACACAATTAATTTACTCTATAAAAAATGTCTTTTTATTCAATTCAATTGTTTGACAGCATAATTACAAAGTCTAATTGTATTTTACCAAAACACAAACAACAGGGATCTGGAATTAATGGTTCTAGACATTGCATTTCAGAAATAAAGCAGGAGCCAATTGTATAGAAGTTATGTATGTATACAATGACATCCTTTATGAAGCTGTTGTTTTACAATGAAACCTATTTCAGTTCACAAAAGGGCAGTCTTATTCTCTCCCCAAAGCAGCTGAAAGAACAGTAGCAACAAATAAACGTCCCCCTGCTGTGCCTACATGAAGTGCCCGTTCCCCTCACGAAGCAGCCAAGCAATCCCACTTGGTGCAGATGCAAGCACTAGCACTCACGTATTCTGCATGATCTCAAGCAAAGAAAGGCACCTGCCCACTCACCATGAAAAGACATCCCCCTAAGAACCTCTCCTCATAGATCACTGGCTTTCTCCCACATTATGAAATGGTGGCTGTCCATCACAAGAAGTCCTTCTCCAGCCACTTTTACTCAGCAGCTTCATAGGGTTTATACTGAGGTGTATACTGACCAAAGATGGCCAAACAAAGAGATGTTTGTCTCCACACAATACAATACAGAGATGTGAGTAACTCTGCCATGTCCAGCAACACAGTTTAAGGAACACTGAATGCAGTCAAAGAGTATGCCTAGGCATCTGAAAGATGATTTGAGGGGGTATCTGTCTTCATTTAGAAACAACTGTTCTTTAGAACCAGCATGAATTTTCCCAGTCAGAATAATTTTGGCTGCAGTAATCCCTGTCCAAGTGCTATTATTAGTAATTAAGTTAAATGACTGCAGTTCAACTCAAAGTATTATTTACAGCAACATAATATTGTGTCCCACCATTCTTTTCCTGTAAAGTTCTATTCTTTACAAGACAAAAAAAAACACATGATGGGGAATACATTTTCCAAGGCTGATCACTAGGTACCAAGCCAAACATTTAATCAACATGCCTTAGGGAAAAAAAAAAAAAAAAAAAAAAAAAAGAAATCTGAGACCATAACTTTGGCTCAGTGCTAGCAAAATACCAGCCCACAGAAGGGATCAGAGTTCAGACCTTAGATGCTATCCTTCTTGTTCTGCCCAAAGAAGAAAGTCAGAGATAAAGGGCTGACAGCACCATGGTCAAGAAAGGAAGTATGGTAATATTTTCTGGAATAAAGTCCATCCCTGTGCATTAAGGAATTCAACATCAACTTCTACCACAGAATACTGGCTTTGACACTTGCAAATGATGTTTCAGTGTGTTTCAATAGAGCTAAAATGCAGTCTGATATCTCCTAAGAGCTTTGAGGAACACTGCTAGAGCACAGGGGAAGAGAGCATGCATATTATTCTTGCACTTCTACTTGTGTAGTGTTACTATCAGACCATAACAGAGTGTCACAGAATCGGAAAGAGTTATGGTCACTTTCTTGCTTAGGGAATAACTCAGTGCTAGTTCATACTAGCCTTGAACTTTGTATAAACACCTTCCTTGTCAGACCACCACAGCAAGATAACACAGTGTTGAGAGGGCAGCGTTCAGGCTATGCCTTCTCCCTGCTCACCATTTTATGGGACAAACCCAGAGTTTGCAATGAGCACTTGCCTATACTCACTACCTACAAAACAGCTCAGAAATATCAGGGGCACTTATCCCACCTTGTGCTATTGTTCAATTCGTCAGCCAACCTGCCCCTTAAGACATGAAATCTGGACATCTCGGATGAGTACACAACGTCTACAAATTGCACTTCAGTAGAAGACATCCCACAGGCACATCACCTTTTTCTCTTGACATCATCATCATGTTTGCTAAGCTTTGAGACGCCCTTTCAGTAGTTTACACTTCAATGTACCCTTCTGTCAGCCCCTGCTCAGACTGAGCAAGCAATCAGAGCCTACCAGTAGAATACCAAAATCCCCAAACCCACCCTGACCTAGCCTTTCCCAGATGTGGAGAAAAAGCTTCAGAAAAATGTTCAGTCTGTTTTACTATTTTTCCTCTGAAGAATTGTGTCAATCCTTAATTCTTCATTAGGCTATCCTGTAAGACTCCTCATTGAAAAAAGGCAGACCACTTGTCTCTGACTATGGTGCATTCCTCCTCACATCTCAGTCACAGACAAGTGGATTATCTTCCCGGAATGGATGTGTCTTAACAACAGAGCAAGGTGTTCTGCCCTCCGCTAACACACTTATTCCAGATTTTGACAGCCCAAACAGAGACCTACACGTGAAACATTTTTATACCACTGCAGGCAAAGAAATTTGTGAAGCACAGCTTGTTAAATAATGAAGGGAACATTTGGGTTCAGCAAATAGTGACTTTTCAAGCATAGCATCAGGAAAGCAGGGAATGAGAGAGCTAGCTACCAACATTAAAACAGGAGTCTGAGCTAAACAGAAGGAACGCCTCTTGTGTAAGCATGAGAAGTCTATTTACGTAAAAAACACATGCAATATGCAAGATTCAGTCACATTGGTGAAGAAAATGAAGAAGGTCCATCTATGCATACTGGTCTATTTCTATACCTCAAAACTGTTATTTTGAACACTTCTGTTCAATTTCTGGTAATTGGATCTAATCACTTATAATCAGCAGTCTCCAGTACAATACTCATAGGGTCTGTGAACTATGAACTGAAATGTGAGACTATGTAATTCTCACACAAAAATACCTTTATTATTTTTTTTAATATTGTACAGGCTGTCCCCAAAGGGACCAGAACTCTCACAACATCACGAAACTAATTTAGTATTCTTATAAGTACAAACATAAATAATGTTCTTACTCAAAGAATTGAAAGAATAAATGGTAAATGAATAAAAATAGCATTTATACGATGGGAAAGAACTATAAATCAAAGCTGAAGTCAATGATAATGGCTGCACATATAAACAAGTATGCACAAGGATCTAAAGTGGTGGGTGGGCGTGCTCAGATCTGACTCCAAAGTAGCTACTGATTTCAGTTGAAATCTGTGGGACTGTTCATATGAATTAATGCATCTGCATATATTGGGTATGACTATTCAGTCAGAACTACAGGTAAAGACTATTTTCACATACCACCAGTTAAAAAATAAAGTCACATTTGGGCATTAGAAACTCTGGTAGCACAAGAAGCTGCTTCCGTCCCTGAGCAAATTATCTGAGCTGGCATTGGCCACCTCTTCAAACATGGAGGTTCTTCTGGTTTAGGTTGTTTTTAAAAACAAACTAACTAAAGTAATAAAAAAAAAAAAAAAAAAAAAACTCACAGAAGGTTGCATCATTTCAAATTGATGCATTTGCATCAAGTTGGAGTGGAGTTTGCATCAAGGTGGAGTTCAGATGGCCATCAGTGTGAAACCACCAGAGCGCGCTACACAGGATCTCATGCAAGTATCCTCAGAAAATGAACATCAGATTCTATTGATTATGTTCTGTCTCAGTAATCAAAAAGGAGCATGGTCATTACCAAGATCAAGAAGAGAGAAATGCATTTTGAGAACAAAACTTCTGCTCCTCAAGGCAGTAACTTTATTTGTAATAATGAATACTATGTACATGCAAGTCTTCAGGATGCTTTGATTAATGTACACAACATTTGCATCAATGCTATCTTGCATGCAGAAGAACTCAAGTATGAACACATTCTACCCTGCCTTTACAGCCCTATAAAAGAATAGTCACAACACAGGGCTGTTGCTTAGTTGTCTGCTGTAATCCATTAAACATGGCGCATTCAATTTTTTCCAGAGTGTTCCAGTTATTATAATATACATAGTGAACACTAATTTCGTACTATCCTAGAATGGACTGGGATTGTTCAGAATACAAGAACAGACCACCTTGTAGCAGCAAAACTGTTCCAAGGAAAAAAAGGTGAGGATTTCAGCCATCTTATATTTTTCACTCATTGCTGGTGGTTCACTTTTCAAAGTTGGTGCTTCTTTTTAGCTGGCCACGATAACAGATTATGCACTGCCTCTTAACTGAAGGTGCCAAAAGAAAGTCTTCCTCCTGCACATCAAGATATGGCTCAGCCTGGAATTTAAACTAAGGAATTATGCAAAGCTGTCCTACAGTGAAATAAATCCACAACTGTCAGACTTCACTACTAATCTCTCTTCGCTAAGATTAGTCTCCATACACTAAAGAAACACAGTGCACTTACATGCTTGCTGCGTTGGAAAAACACTCCATCTTCACATGCAAAAACATTGCCAGCCTTCTACAAACATGGCTGTCATCATGACAAAGATGCCAACTCTAAGTAAGTATTGACAATGGCTGTCTAAGCACTAGTTCATTTTAAACTGATGCCACGCCACTTTGTCTTTCAGCCTCTCTGATTCATCAGTATTCTGTGCGCATACTATCTGGAAAACGTACACAAGATGTTCCTTGCTTAACTATGACTTCTCCATAAACACATGTATATAGCTACAGCAAATACCTTGATCCATTGCTGTACTACTGTTGCTTTCATCTACGGGTGCCACAAAGCCGATCCCCAGCTCCACGTTAATGTATGCAAATGATTGCCAAGGACCCCACCAGGACAGAGAGCAAAGACAAGCACAGGGCTCAAGCTCAGCATTGCCAAAAGGACCACCTTACCAGAAACCACGTGTTGGTATATGTTTGAGTACCTCTGCACAGAGTACATCTCTTGGTATAAGGATCAAATTAGGATTCAAAGTATTTTTACTAAAGTTTGAGACAGCTATCGTGTCTCGGAGCTGAAGGGCACTAAATCAACATTATATTAATCACCTCAATGTCAAGCTGAAGCAACAGTTCCCAGCATTTGTCATCCTTTCAGCTGGCAGCACCCAGCAGTACAGCAGTAGAGATGCACACATTAAACGAGCATTTGATAAACAGCAGCAGAAGAGTTGACAGCACAGAGACAGTCAACACATTAAAATATTTTTATAGTGATGCCATTCAGCATTATCTAGACATGAATTCTAGATGAGAATATTAATCCACAGACTTTTAATCCTCAGTGGCCATATCCCTATGCTCAGGTATCAAGGCTTTGCTTTAATAACACCAAGGACATCAGAACAAGAGCTTACTCAGAAGGAATGGGCATGGGGTGGAGAGGAGGAAGAGAGGTGCCTTCAAGCAACTGGATCTCATATTCTTAAAAGAGATTATTAGAGCTGCCAGCTAAAGGAAATACCTCCTCAACTTAAGACGCATAAGCTTTGACTTTTAGCACTGCAGCCCTCCATTAAAATCCTACCATCATCTGGTATATAAGCAACTTATGTCTGGTATACAAGAAACCTAGCAACACAACTAGTACTACCAGCACAAGCTAGGTAGTCTGAAGACAACTATGTTCTTGTTTGCAGACAGTACATGATCTTAAATCACAGAAATATCTTTCTAGAGGTAAGAGCTTGGTGTCCTTCAAATTACAGGGTGCCATTCCGCCTTTAGATATGCATATATAAAACCACTGCAATCTCTGCCACACCTCTGATGTAAAGATTTTGGTCTCTGATTTTCAGCACATTTTTTCTGGTTTCAAAACTCTTCCCTCCAACCCACTCCCCACTGTTTTAGAAGAGAGATCTTTCTAAATAGCAGTTTTCCACCATAATCTTAAAGACAACAGACTACAAATGTGCTTATACAAATGGAAGGAATCCCATTTATAATCTAAACTTTTAACATATATGTGGTATGATACTTTTTCCTCTGTGCTGCTAGGGTCATTATCTTCCCATTGAGTATTTTTAAAGTAAATGGATTTATGTTAAGACAGGGTAAGTAGCAAGTGTCAGAGCAGAAAAGGTCTTGACACTTTTTTTTTTTTTTTTAACAGTCTTCCTCCCGTGATATTTACAGCTCTTACTATACAGCCGCTTGCTCCAACGAATACTAAAACTCTTCAGAAGAGTAGAAAGAGGCAAGCTCATAAGCTTACTGATACTGTTTGTTGTGGAACTAGGAACAGAAAATAAAATACTTTCCTCCCACAAACCTCTGATGCTCATAGGAAACACCTTCCAGATACCAGTGGACTGAGGTAGTACGAGGAAATGGCACGAGCCAGCTATTTCGGTCAGCGGAAACCAGTGGATCAGCCACCTGGTTTCACGTAGGTTTTCCCTGCAAGGTCAAGATGTTCCATTCTTCCTCCAGTTACATTAAGTGAGCTATATTCTGTGCTATGTCACTGTGACTCGGGGGGCAGCCTACCTCGTGTCCAACGTACAGCATTTGGAAGTACCAAAATGCCAGACTGCTGCATTATGCAGTACGGCATGCTTCACTGAGGATCAAAGATCAGAGAGAAATATTGTTTGATCCCCTTCTTCCTCTCCTCTGCACTCCTCCAGCTGGACTTGTAAAGAACCAGGAAAGGGTAGGGGAAGCTATTTAGATGGAATCAAGTCCATCGTTATTCCCTTTATGGCCTCCTTTTCAGATTCTCCGAGAACATGTGACCCACTCTCCATTGTGAACCCAAACAAGACATATTAGCAAAGGTAAACATATGAAACAAAATTCCTTAAATGTATTTCTAAAAATAAATAAATAAAATCCTAAATACTTAACAAGTCATTAGAGAATTTTTCTAAGGCACTTGCCCAACACAAAATAATTGCAAGATAAGTTTCACAAACATACAAAACTAAGATAATAAATAGCTAACAGACTATTTAAAACTAAATGCAATGATTTTAATAGACCTTCATCTATTCCTCATGTACACACTTCAAAGAAAACTAAACCTTATTCATCCTTGACAACTTCCTGCTCAGTTTTTAAGACAGGGAAGGAAAAATTATTGTTGCTTAAACATTGCTTTTTTGTTGAGCATATTTTTGCAGAAGTCTCTGAAATCATTGTATTATTTTTCAGAGCATTCTAGAAGTAAAAGCAAGAACTATAGTTCTATCATCTCTATTATTACATGTTCATTCCATTTGTTGTTTCTTTGCCCTACAGAAGACTACCATCATTTCTTTGATAATCATAAGAATATATCTCTAAGAAAAGGATTTACAAGGGTGTATAATAATTTTGTATTTCTTCAAAAAGCTTATGACGCATCATCATTTGTTTCAAAGCTTTCAAAGCACAAGAAACAACTCCTGCCAAACATGCATACAATATTTACAGCTGCAAGTAAATGTCTGTCCCTATAAACCTTTGGCTGCACATGTAAATGAAAATGGCTTTTAATATGTAAGGAAAGACATAAGGGCAGGGGAGGAGCAGGAAAGAACACTTTTATAGTGAGCATCACAGACAAGACTGTCTTCTAAGATACATAAAAGGCTGTTTTAAGGAGCACACAAGGATCAGGTTTTTTCATGAACACAAAGGATAAGACAAGTGATTTACTTCACAAATAAGAAAACTGTAGCCTGCCCACTAAGAAAGCACTTCCTAACTTGAGTCATGAGCACTATAACTAGGCAACCTATGGAGATATTTTACCAGCATGTTTTTTCAGCTCAGGCACATCTATGCACCAGCAACTTCTTGTACCACACATTTACTAATTTACTGAGCAGCACATTTTTAAACTGATGAGAACATTTACATGAGGCTGCTGCATTTAATCATGAAACTGAGGCAGATCCAACAACTTGGATCCAGCCACGACTGACTGGAAACAGCAGTTGTGAACCATGTGGAAGGAAATACCTGACAATGACTGCCTACATACATTTGTAGAGTACAAAAAGACATTTTGGTACTTCCATGCTATAGAGTACAGAAGCATGAATAAAACATAATATCCAAACCAGTATTTCTAAAGATTTTCCAGTCTACAGAGAGGAAAAATAGCTGCTATTTACATAAAAATAAACAGCAACCTTGCACGTGCATGTTTGGCACTCAGTTTTGAAAATTTGTTCTGACATTCTATTTTTATTGAGCCCTCACAAACAGCTTCTTTCTACTTAATCTCATGAAGAGATGAGCACACGAACTTAAGCTGGCACTGCTCTCAGGCTTTGCTCTACTGTAAGTCTAAGCCGTACAAGCATGACAGACCACAAGCCTTGAAAAAGCAAGCCTGCAGCACTGTGTTCACTATTGTGTGTATTATCCAGCTGCAAGCTTCCACTTCAGTCATACAGGGGGATGAGTGCTTCTTCCAAACTGTATTACTCTACACCCTCTTACATCTTCTTAATAATTCAGTAAGCAGACAGATTTCCTTTCTGTGGCTGAATTTTAGGAAATCTGGCAGTGTAATCAAGTGAAACAATGAAAGGGAAAACTGTTCTGTGTACAGTAACCTTCCTGAAGAGGCAACGTGAGTCAAGTTCTGCATGTGTTAAAATGAGATCGATGGTTTCACAGGGTTGGTACCATTGAATAGGTTAATTATGATTCTGGTAGCCTAAAAGGCCCTGTAAAGACAGATTCTGTCAGCTTGATAGCTAGCTGATTTTTACAGTGCTAAGAAAAAAAAAGACAGGTAGGCTGCAGCCAGTAAATTCAGGAAGTATTGAGAAGGAAGATGAGCACTGTAATGCAGGTGCAGTGATCCATCTTCGTAACAACACATTCTAAACAGCCTGCTAACCTTAACAGAAAGGGCTGAAGGTGAGTGTGAAGAAACAACATAAGTACTGTTGAATTGAACTCAGTTATCCAAGCTCTAAAGACTCTTAGTTTATAGATACAAGCACTGACAATTTAAGAAAACACACACACACCAAAAAAAACACTAATGCTCCTAAAGTGTTTTTAACAGTCACTTCTCAAACTGCAAGATCCACTGTAGTTGAACTGCTTTGACTCTTGAGCAGTTCTTCAAGATGGACAGCTGCCATGTGGAATGAAATTATAAGCAAAAGGTTTGCAAAAGTCAAATACAAGCATTAAAGAATAATTAATGCAGACAAATAATCGTTTTTTTTTTCCTTTAAATACACCTCACTTGACAATGTCTGCTAGCTCAATCAATATTAACTCAAGACAAAAATGTTTTGTTAATAACACTTCTGTGATCAAATCAACTTTTGCTAAATGCCATTGACATCAGTAACGTTACAGAAGAGAAATCTGGTGCAGTTTGCTGTTGATCAGTTCTGCTTTGAGCCACATCACGTTTCATTCATCATGCTGCACACCCTACCTCCTCACCCACAGGCAACAGAATTAAAAGGTCATATCTTGGCCAATAAAATATATTTTATCTGTTCTGAAAGGGAAAAAACAGTATCTCTAATCAGTCATCCAAACAAGACAGACTACCCGGAAGGTTGCATGCTGCTGCACATCAGTAAACATCTTTATCTAGGAATTGAAATGAAAAATATCAAACCAGTGAAGGTATGAAAGAAGAGCTCAAAGCCCTGTCAGAAGAATTACAAAATTAAAGCTGAGCACTGCATTCAGCAAATAGATGATACAGACATGGCAGAAATTAGTGCTGGCAGCTAGGTATGGGTAGCGCACACAGGAATTTTAAGTAACAGGGGAAAACACTTTGGATACTTTCTATATCTATCTGTATTTTCTTTTGGGTCTCTCTGCCAGTAAACATTTAAGTCAGCTCCCCTTTTCTTTACCTCTCTGGTCTTAAAAAATACTTCCCTGTAATTGTAACAAACAAAAGTAATACCCTGCTGATAATAATTTCTGGATTCTTTTAATCCCCCAAATTGATTTCTCCTCCATTCTCTCAGCCTCACTAATCAAAATGCTCCAGGAAACAGTCTTTCTGGAACACAGGGAAATAACAAAGAGCGCCTAAATTGTATAGTCTGTTCATCTATCTCCACCACATGTCAGAACAAATCTTAGAAGGTGCTTAGAAGGACAAAAGCAAATTCGGATGCTAAGAAAATGAATTCATTTTTGCCATCCATGCTGCTACCAAAATACATACAGCATACACATCATCTTGGAGAACTATCACTGTAGAACACAGTTTTCCTACTAGATTTATTGTAACTGGAGGAAGACCAACTGGTATTCCAACTGGTATGAAAAAACTGGGCTTATGGTGTTTCATCTGATGATGATCTGATATAAACCAAGTCTATATACACCCAACTAGACTGAAACAAGCTTTATAACCAAATCAAAGCAAATTGCACAGTGAAGGAGAAGGTACATCAAATGCCAAAACACAAGGCTTTTTAAGACTGAGATGGAGAATCAGAATGACATGATTGCCATAACAGCACAAAACAGCTGGCTAGGAAAGAACAATGACAGTGTCCATGTCTGGAAAAGGTTTGGAGCAACAGGTATTTGAACACAATGGGAAAATAAACACAGATTTCTTGATGGGGGAAAATACCAGAGAAAGAGCAAAGGAATGTAAACATTGTCTGTAGCAAAGAAGAAAAACAAAAATAAATTACAAGTTAAAAAAGAAAAGTAGTCAACTTTGCCAAGTACCCCTCAGTGAAGTTCAGCTTGTGCTCTGTGGAAGAAATAAAATAATGACTGCAGTTTTTTCTTCATGTGCAAGCTATACTGAGTACATAGCGTGTCACAGCAGTTAAAGACTATCTATCATGTTATGCAACCAATGCACAATTAAAGAGATGTATGGCATATAGGCACTCCTATTTATATAATAGCTTGCTTTAAAAAAAAAAAAAAAAAAAAAAAAAGCAAAGTGGGGCAGGGGGGGACTTTATTGTAACATTTTTTCCTCAGAAGCAACAAAAAAAAAATAATCCTCTTAAAATAAAAAAAAAAAAAGAGAGAGAGAGACAGGAAAGGAAAAGAGAAATTAGTTTAACACTTCTGAAAACATTAATGTAATATTTATGGATAAAAGTCTTCCTTTCATTCTTTCACAGGCTTTCTCAAAATGTTATAGGCCAAATCATGTTTTTTCTTAAGCAATGGTCACCCAGTCCTAAAGCTCAATTTCAGTGAAATTAACAGAAGCTTACTTACTGAACCACACAATTAACTGCTCGCTTTACCACTTACCAAGCCTGAGCCTTCTGCACCAACAGACTTCACTCCTACACCTGCCAACCTCACCATACCACACACGTGAGCTCACTGAAGGCTGCTTATGGAGTGAGACATTGTGGCACACGAGCACAAGTTCAAAGGACTTGACCTGTATGGCACAGAAAGACTCAATCCACCAAGACACGCGAGCATGTGCTTCGGACCCATAGGCTTCAACAGAAGCTGTGTGTGCACTTGAGTACTGTTTGGAAGAAAGGAGTCTAAATCTACTAAGAGTTAATTTCCTGTAACTCCACTGCATCAGGAGTAGCCCTGTGTCATCTGCAAGCGTTACTCCTTCCACAACAGTACAAATCCTGGCACTTGGCAGTAAGTATCCAGCACCGTGCCTTGTAACAGCTGGTTGTGCCACTGAAGCCATCTAAAGATTCAAACATATGAAATAGTTACCTACACACCTACTTTTCTGTTCATCAGTTGTGGTTGGGAAACATTAAATTAAAATAATTAATAATATATTCATTTTCCTTTGTTTCCCAGGTTTAAGCTTAAAGTTATTTTAGCCACTCAGTTCACCCCTAGTCCTATGTGCGGAGGACTAGCTGCCAGCAGTGACTGCAGCACTCTTGTTAGAGCTGAGGTAATTTAAGAGGAATGTCAGCATGCATTTACATTTCAAACTTTATTACTCTGCTTTAAGAGAAAGAATGCCTGCTATTGTCATTTAAAAATATTTACAAAATCTTTGGTATCTGGTTTTAGTCCTACAGAATTAAAATCAAAACTCAACATTTCCTTACATTGTGTGGCTTGTAAAAGAAAACAAACAATAGTTAGAAAACTCACTTAGTGAAAACCAAGTTTTTAAAATCTGAGAAATGTAACTCCTCTGCAGTCTAGACAATGTTGAAGACTACTGTGGAGTTAGAGGGAGCTACATGTGGATAGCTTTGCAAGTTATAAGCAGCTGTGAATCTGGCTGCCTTCAGCATCCAAGCCACTCAAACCCAGTTTCCTTTGAACATGCAGTTCCTACCATGGAGAGCCATGAGGGGCTGAGCGTCTCAAGCTACTGAGATCTACATCAGTTGCATAATTTTAACCCTAAATCAGAGACCACATTCTCACCCTTCCACCTACAACCCAAACTTCCCTCTCTTCTTTTTGTAGAGAGCAAAGGAACTTATTTTTAAATAGTCTTTTTTTCCTCTTTAGAGAACAGAATGATGGAAACTTCTTTGGTAGCCATGTGGCAGCAGCCTTTTTCTTACAGCATAGGGATCATTCAAGAATTCCCTGTGGACCATGAAGGCTTTCCAAAGCCATCTCTAACAGACATATATTGTATTATTATGTAAACCCAGACAAGAAATACACTATCTGAGCAGAATAAAGCACCAAAAATGGAGCTATGTGGTGAAGCAGAGAGGTAATTTACTCTTTGGCATTGCAAATAGCAGACAACAGAAAAAAAAAAAAAAAAAAAAAGGAGAGTTTCCATGATTCTTTTCCTATTAAACCAAATGCCTTTCTGAACATAGCCATCCAGATTTGTAACAGCAGCATTAGGGATAAAAATAAAAGCACATCGTGTCCAGCCTAAAAGCAAGCCCAACAAACTGAACCAAATGAAGGAACAACAATTTATTTGCTCTGTCCTCTCCTGCTCTGCCTAATACCTGCCATCAGGAAAGCCCAGTACCCTGGTGATGGGGCCGCTCTGCTCTTCTTCTCTCAGACACGGCTCCCAGGATGGTGCCATTTTGATGTAGACACCTGTCCACTGGCAACAAGCACGAGAGCATCAACGCATTTTAAGCTGTCCAAAATGAGGCTATCGCATGGCGATACCTTCCAGTCACTATAAAACTTGCTTCCAAACTGAAATAGCTACCCAGGGGTGAAAAGCTCTGTATCACATCTCTAATCCCCATAACAGCCAGCCTCCTCTGTGGAAAAAATAAATAAATAAAAGAAAACTGTTCATAGAAGTTTTCTTATCTTATGAATCTTACGTCCTTGAAGATATTTCCCAGCTCACTTTATTCTGACTTCTACCTGAGTATTTCTACAATGCACGTGGAAGATATTCTGCTGATGAACATCTATTTGATAAAACATACTTCTTAATAATAAAGGACAGGTAAAAATTGGTATAATGTGGAGCTCTAGTGGTAGTGGGGAAGTAAAGCACCATATAACACAACTGTGAAACAGTAGGTACTGACCTTTAGTCTGAAAACAGTAAGTGAAAACATAACAAACGGATCTAAACAAGGAGAACAAAGCGAGACTGCTTGGAATCAGATTCAGCAGCATTTTGGCCTCACAGAGTACATCTCTGCATACAACGCGATGAGCAATCCCCATTTTTAATGCACAAGCTTCAACCCTGTAATTATTGCAGTTAAGCAACAGAAAAATAAAATCAACACCCTACACTCACGTCAGTCTTAAAGGAGGTAAATATACATATATATAGTACAGCAGTAAACCAAAGTTTCTTATCAAAACTAGCCAAGAGCTGAGCAAATCTATACGTTCCTTTACAATAGTCTGTCGTGTGCATTATTCTTTTCATACTAGCCACAGTAACTCCTATAGCAGCCAGTAAGAAATTCTGTGCTCAGTTGTAATATCAGCATAACACTGTGATACTGCACATTGTACATAAAATACTGCACAATGAAGTTCAGTAGCTCCTTCTGACCAACAAGCTTGGCAGGGTTTACACCCCTAACCAAAAGAGAGCCTTACTTAAGTGCATAGTTCTACTGGCAAACATTACCAGCAGCTCAGCTCTTGCTGATTGTTGCTACTCTACCTGTAAAGGTAACGTGCTCTTTTCTCCATACGGGATGTGAGGGTACATAAAACACACTGCGTGTGCATTGTGCTTCATCACACAGAGGACGCTGGAATTCCTACATCACCCCGTGAAACATTACCATCATTTTCTTTGCTTTTAAGATGCTGTTTGAACTTGGGTACATGTCATCAGACGTTTATAAATCTAGCACAATGTTGATGGTCAGACTGTCAAAAAGCATCACCAAAAACACAGACAACATCACTGTGTGTACACAAACAACTGATCCCGATATTGGAAATCCCCATTTTCAAAGTCAAGCAACATCACCAGTGGCATAAACAAATGCAGATCTGAATCCTCGGTGTGAAACCTGCCATTCCTTCCAAGGGGAACTGCTTTAATCTGCTGCTCCAGGAAAACAAGGCACCACTGAAAAAGCTCTTGTATGTACTCGCTGCTGACTTGCAATGCATTCTCTGCTTATTTTAATCCTTGTTATAAATTTTCACTAGGAATTTTTGTTTGACTTCCTAAACCGAGCACTCAATGCCTTGATTCAGTACTACCCCGTTTAAGATCGGGTGTATTTCTTCTTGCTACGGTGGATTGTTAACTTCTTCATAAGTTATTGCTCGGCATCTTCCAACCTGGCGCTAGATTTTTAACTCACGTTTATCCTACCCAGTGCCACAATGGAAACGCAATACAGTTCTGGGCTTCACACCTTTCCCACCCAATGCGTAGGTGCTGACTTAAGCAACATCCCCTTGACCTGACTTAAGTGTATCTGAAACACGCGGGATGCAAACCCCCAGGATTACGAGCCTGCGAGGGGAGAGGTTTGCAGGCTGTGCCTGTTACCTGGTGGGCAGCTGCATTCTGGAGGCACTTCTCTCGCGACTCGTATTTTTGCCAAGTGCTCGTAGGACTTCTGTGGGTGAGAGAAGCAGTGTGAGGGGACACTGCGGGCTTGGCCAAGCCTTGCAGACCCGCGTGCCTGCAAACTGCGACTTACAACTCGCTCACAGGCTGCACAACCAGCTGGGGCTCCTTCACTCGGACTCGACCCAGCCTCCATCCCTGACCCCTCCACCCCTACAACTGCTGCAAGAAACCCACCAGCTCTCTCCCACCTCCACCACCCCCTCGCAAGCACCCCCGTACTTTTTTATTGCGTTTTTATTACAAACACAGGGGATAAGCACAGGGACTCACAGGAAGAACACCCTCGGGGCTTTCCAGCGTGATGGCCACCCTGTGAGCCCCCTGATCTCCCATCAATGGTCACCACCCAACTCTCCCAACCTCAATGATCACCCCCAACACCTCAATGGTCACCTCCCCAAGCCCCCCATCACTGCTGTCCCCCATCCTCACCCCATCCCTTTCGCTCTCCCACTCCCCTGGCCACCCGCGGAGCTGCCCCACCGGCCTCCCCTGACCCCACAGGGGCTCTCAGCACCCCCTCCCGGAGCATCCCCCGCCTCGTACCCGTCCCGTCCCGTCCCACACACCTGGGCGAGGAGCCGCTCCACTTTCTCCTGCATCATCGCGTTCAGCTGCTCCAGGGAAAAGCCGGGCAGCGGCGGGAGCGGAGCGGCGGCGGCCGACGACCCCCCTCGGGCTCCCTCGATGGCCTCCAGCCTGGCCTGGAGGTCGCTGGTCCGCACCCCCAGGTAGAGGCAGGATGCGGCCGCCAGCGCCGAGAGGAGGGCGGCCAGCCCCGAGCCGCACGGCCGCGGGCAGCGCTCCCCGGAGCAGCCCGGCCGCTCGCTGCCATCCCGTCCTGCGGCTCCCCGGCTCTTCCCCCGCATGCTTTCGCACCCTTCAGCTGCGGCAGCTTTTATTTCCTTCCCTCCGCCCCCCATGGAGGCGAGTAGTTTGCAAACAGCGGCAAGAACACGAAAATAAGGATAAGAACGACGACGACGGTGATGGTGATGGTAATAAACGGCGGGGAAACGAAATAACGGGAAGGCGGGACGGCAAGAATCAAGGCGAAAAAAAAAATAGAAATAAAAAAAAAGAAAACCACAAAAAACGGGCGGACAGCTGGCTGTCGCACTCGGAGGGGGCTCCCCCCGCAGCCCCCCGAGCAGCGGCGGGGGTCGCAGGCTCCGGAGCGGGTCGAGCCCCCGCGGCTGCCGCCCGCCCGGTGCTGGGAGCGCTCTGCGGCCGCCGGGCCACTTGTCAGAGGGGTTTGGGGCGGGAGGGAAGCCCCCCCCCGCTGCTCCTCTTCCTCCCTCTCCCCCTCCTTCTTCCCTCTCTCTCTCCCTCCCAGGGCCGCCGGACTTGTTGCTCGCCCCCCCCCCCGCTCCCCACCTGCCTGCGGGCTCCCCGGGGCGGGGAAGCCCCCTCCCCTCTTTTCCCCTCCCCTTCTTCGTTAGCATAATTTATTCACCTGGGCGGGGGGGGGGGCGTTTTGCATAATGTATGCGCGGCGCGCCCCCGAGGTGGCGCGCCCCCGCGGTGGCAAGCCAGCGCTGGCCGAGGGTGGCCTCCGCCGGGCTTCCAAGGCGAGCAGCCCGCTAGCCCCCGGGGCCACCCGCATCAGCCCCGCGCGGAGCTCAGCCGCGGTGCCCGGCGGTGCTCGGGGGCTTGGTACCATCCAGTGGACGAGCAGCAGCTGTGCAGTGCGCTTACACCGCCTGAAGGCGATAAACGGGAGGGGAGAAATAAATAAATAAAAAATTAAAAAAATAAAAAAATAAAATAAAATGAGGATGTCAAGGCTCAGCCTCGCTGCTTTTGCTGCCTCCTCGCAAGCCGGAGGCAGAGGGAATCCGGGACATGCGCGCCTTCGGTGCCAGTGAGCCTGCTTCTTATTTCGCAGCCATGATGGTGCCAAAGGCATCTATTTGGGATCGTGGCTGAGATTGAAAACAGACTTCTGTAGCACTCTTGAGAATGCTAACTGGGCAATGAAAGAGATTATATCCTCTTTTCCCCCCCTTTAAAAAAAAAAATAGTATTTTTTTATGCTTTTTATCAATGAAGATTTAGTGGTTTTGAATCACTGAGAATAACTGGATATCTGGAGTCAAACCCCTACTCCAGGAGTAAAACAGTAAAAACAGTTCACCTCTAACTGCTGGTAGGCAGGAACTGTACCACTTGGATGTTCCTGGTCACGGTTAAGCCGATATGCCACCTACATCCAGGTTCCAAAACTCTTGAAATGCTCAGAAGGCCGGGTTTGTGCCTGGCAGCTGAGGTGGAGCAGTGCCACAGATGCACCAAGCGGGCCGAGAACACCCACACGCAGAGCAGCAGAGCCCACAGAGCCACAGCGGCCTGCCTGGAAGAGCAGCAGAAGACGGGAAGGGATTTTAATTGCAGCCTCCTGAGGTGCTGGTGCGGGCAGAGCTGAGGCAGCCCCGCTCCCCGACGCAGAGGAGCACTCCCGTTTGAAGATCCCCATCTCCATCCGCTGCCTTCCAGCAGATCCCAAGCACAGCTGGGATGGAGGTGCTGACGCAAGATGCTGCTGTTTGCAGGGCATGGCTCCGCGTTTGAAGACATGCACGGTGCCTGCAGATAAGGATTTTCCACCAGACAGGACGAGTGTCTGGAGTTCTTCCCATATTTCTATGTCTACAGCAGGTCACGTTCTGGCTGACCAACCCGTGATCCGCGACTGGATTTCTTTACCAGATACAACATAAACTTGCCATTAGAATTAGGCCAAAAGTAAGCCTTCCCCTGCCGAAATGACAGGTCATGTTCTGCTTATAAAATGTTTTGTATAAATGGTCAAGAACAGCAGGAGGTACAGGGTAAGGACAAATAGAAAGCTGAGTCTGGGACTCAGCATTTGAGCTGAGGTGACACAGATGAGGATACGGGCTCCTGCAGTCACCAGCCGTCATGCACGCTCCAGAACAGACCCGAAATCTCTGTTCCAAATGTTCCTGCTTCCAAGCTGCGCCTTTACATTATTCACTGCACGTTGACATGAACTGTAGCTTCAGTCAGACGCATCTTCCATTCCTCTTGTTCCTGCCCAGTTCACCCTCTGTGCCTCTTGTGCCCTAATTTTTGGAGTGCCCTATTTTTTTGGAGTTTTTCTTCCACCTGTGTCAACCTATGTAGGTAAAATGTGAGGTGGAAGTGGAATCCAGCACATCTGTGACTTGCCTTGCTGCTCAGCTGCCTTACATGTTACGCAGTACAGGATTTCCCAAAGAGCTGCTCGTCTTACCTGCCAAGATGGCACAGGACCACCAGAAAACCAGAACATTTAACTGTTTTGGAAGAAAAAAAAAAAAAGAAGGGGAAAAGCATTTCATTTTCAAATATCCAAATAGATTGCCTCCTGCCACTTTAAATTTAATATAAGCACATTAAAGTACAGCATACATGATGCAGTACATTAATATACTTAGCAGATGGATAACACTTACTGGTGATTTAATGCTTAGATATACTCATTTCACATCTACTGTACAAACACTCCATATATTTGAATCTTTAAGTCAGACTTATCTTCAGACTAGAGGCAATTGAGTCACATGAGCATAGGATTTAGTTTATTAGTTCCATAACCTTGCTGGTATTTTGGCAAACCTGATAAAAATAATAAAAATAATAATAACAAAAAACCCTTGCATCTGGACTTTAATATATTTCACCGGATTTCCTTTTTCCACATGATGAAAACAGTTCTCCTAGACCCACAAACTGACTGATTCAAGACAAAATTCAGACACTGTATATCATTTTTTACTAAAATTCACGAGCGTTTTTCATGTGAATGTATTACAAAACACTTCATAACAGATACACTGACTACCTTGCATTTTTCATAGCCTCAAATACTTGCTCTAAAATGCAGCCGACGCTTGGGACGTTCTGGCAGGGCTTTCACTGAGAGGAGAGCCATAATCAGAAAGGGAACGAGGAGACCAGACTCGAGAAGCTCAGAATAAAACAAGGCTTCCTTGCCCTGACTTCAGGCCAATTCACATCCCTCGGTTCCCTGCTCTGTTTATCTGTCTGTAAGCAAAGGCTGCTGGAATTGGAGGGTCTTTGTGGAGGACTGTGAGGATGAAGTTGGGATGAAGAGTTTCTGAGCCTGAAAAGCCCTGTATTAACACAAGTTTACTCATACGTCTAGCCGGACCCAGATCAATAGGATCAGTCATGAAAGCACTCCTGCACGTGTGCTGGAGCATTAGGAGGACACAGAAATGCTAAGATGAGGGTCAAGATGTATGATCCAGCATAAAAAGCAAAGGATACAGCAGGGGATTTTTCTACGTCTTGTTAATTCCCAATTTCTGTTTTTTGTTTGTTTGTTTGTTTTGGTTTTGGTTTTGGTTGTTGTTTTTTGTTGTTGTTGTTGTTGTTTTGTTGTTGTTGTTTTGTTTTGTTTTTCTCCTATTATTTTATGTGAGGTCATTACTAAATAATTTCTGTATGCAGAAACAGTTACATTTAAGGAGAAGTTTTATTTCCTGGAGAGATGACTACAATAAATGGGAAGAGGGATCACAATGGAACCCATCTCTGAAAAAACGCATTAGTAGATTTGAGGATATTTTTATGCCCCAGCACATGGGCAAAAAATACTAGAAAAGTGAAGGTGAAGAGCACAGGACATTGGCAATTATATCTTTGTGGCAATCATGATAATGCAGATAACTAACATCTCTATAAGTACTGTCAGTGATTTACATCCTTAAAACAGGTTAGTTGTAGCAGGAATTCTTCCCTTGGCTCAGTGGCCAGTGTCCTCTAAACACTTTAAAACAGATGAAGTCTGGTGTTGTTGGGTGTGTTGTTTTTTTTTTCAGTTTTGGATAAGAAATAACTATCATTATTATTCCAAATAATACAAAATTATGATAAATAAGTACAAATGAAAAGGAATAATACTAATTCCAGCTAGCTTATTGGAATAAAATAACTTCTTACAATCACGACATATTCAGGAATGTGCTTTATTCTAAACTGTCCTCCTCAGCTCTGCTTGGGGCCTTGTTCCTCTCTCTAACCAAATTACCATGGCGAAAACAAGTGGAAATCCATATCAGGATGTCTGGTACCCTTGTTGTTTTTTTTTCAGCTCCCCTTTTTGCTGCTATTACTGATTCCTCAGTCCTCTTGGGGTCTCTATTTTATGTTGCTAGCTCTGAAGAAGACAGTGGTGGACTCTGAAAATCAGTCTTTTCCAAGCAGTGGTTCAGTCTCTCATTGTTAGGATATTTTGAACAGATGGATTCAACAGAAATCCCAGTTTTAGTACTTGTTTGTTTGCTTGTTTTTCTCCACTAATCTCCAATTTGGCTACCTCTGTCAATGTTGGTCCCCTCTTCACTGTTCAAATACAATTTCAAAATGCTATGTCATTAATAGTAGAAGATTTAACCCACTTTCAAAGGACATGAGCATTTAAAAAATAATAATAATAATGACATTCTTTGGGAAGGAGAATGGGCAAGCACACTCATGATGTCTGGACAAAAATTAACTCATTATCATGAAAATGATACTGGGCACTGGCCACAGACTCTGAGAGCCACAGCCTCACAGTACACTGGCAGTCAGAAGTGTCTGAAACCCAATCAGGAAATTTAGGATATTTTTCCTTTCCGCGAGCAGAGAGATACAGGAGGCCAGGAAGGAGATATTATCAGCTAAAGAATCCGTAGATCTCCTGTAGATTTCACAAGTATTTATGCGAATAAGCAAAATAAAGTAGCCCGGCTGCTTGGGATTACAGGTCCCGGCCTTGTGTCTGCATCATCTCAACCGCCAGGCCTCCAGCTGCCAGACAACTCGCTGCGTCTTTCAGGGGCACAAATTCTTCAAATTGCTGTCACTGACTTCTTGTAGCTGTCATATGCTGAATGCTACTTCTATTATTTTTATGTCAAAGGCAAACCCAAGCTGTCTTGCCCTCCAGTTTGCTGTGCCAGTAAGAAAATTTGAGTCCTTGATGACAGTGCTGGCTGTGGAGGCCCAGCTTGGTGAGGACAGCCTTGAGGGAGCAAGGGGCCATGAGGCGACCTGTTAATTTACCATCCTCGGTGTCAGTCATGCTCCTTAGCCCCAGATCTCTTCTGTGGGGTTGCTATTGTCCATAGCCCTGCTTTTCTTCTCCCTAACCCAGAGCCCTCCACACGTTCACTCCCCAGCAACTCGCCGTGTTGCATTATAGATGTCTGCTTAGGAGTTAATGTCAGCTTTCCTGTTCCTTTATCTTTCCAAGATTGCACTGTCAAAACCGGTCAGCTGAAATGTACACGAGTTAAATGCCCACTCTCATTCTCTCAGGGAGTTGAGAGAGTTGTTGTCTTTATAGGAGAGCAGGAATACATCAGCACCTGGTCGTATAGGACCTACAGTAAACATCAGTGAGGGTGAGGGCTGATAAAGGGGGAAGCAGGGACAGAAAGGTGACCCCATGATAATGCTGCAGAAAGCAGTAATTTTTGGAGGGAAATAAGAGGAAGGGGAATTTGTTCTGGACTACCTGGCAGGCTGAAGTCAGCTTATCTGGGCTCAGCAGATGACAAGATCTGCCCTCTACCTGATGCTGGGGATGTCTCACAGCAAGAAGGTGTGCCAAGTACTTAAGGAAGAGTTTTCTGGCTGAGAGCTTTGTTCTGGGTTGGTTAAAGCCTCTCAAAACTTGTCCTTCTGGCTGTTTCTGGTTAAGGACAGTGAGGGTCTAAAATTACAGCAGTCCCTGTTGCAGGGACAGAAGCAGATCCCAGCAGGCTTTGGGAGCCACATTCCCCCAGTGGGGCAGGAAAGGGAATGTTTTTGATCACTGCGGCTGAAGTATTTTCTGCTTGATGTGGAAGGCCAGGTGATGTGAGCAGAGACAAAGCGTGCAGAAAAGCCCTCTGGAGAGGGGTCTGCTCTGCTTGGGGTCTGTTCTCCTGGGTGAAACAGAGGAAGAAATGTTTGGGGAGAAGACTTCTCCATGGGTACTTACTCATATATCTGCTTTCTGACACACAAATACCCCAAATCACTTTTCCAGTGGTGTTTGTTTGTTTGTTTTCCTGTCATCGTATTTAGATAAACCCTCCTCCTAGAACAGAACGGAGCTTTGTGCATAATTCTTCATTAACACTGAGCATGGACTTGCATCCATTTAGGAAATCCCATGCTCTCCATTTTCTGTTCCATCTTACCCTAGAGGATAGGTGGGTTCTACTGGATTTTCCTGTATTTTTCCATCATCTGTGATTGCAAGTGTTTGAGACTTATTAAATGTAAAAGCTCTTTGATATCAGCTGGAGCACAGCTGAGGATTAAGCCTGCCCCTCAACGCTGGCTCTGCTGCTGGTGTGCGTAAATCCTGCACAGGAATCGCTCCCTTCCACAGAAATCGGCCATAGCCTGTGTGAAACACAGCAGATGCTTTGCCAGACAGATTTGAAAGGAAGTGAAGATACCTTTTCCAATGAACTTCGTGACGAGTATAAAATCCAGCATCAGTGCTGCTCCCCGCAGGAAGCCAGCAAGGAGGTATCCATAACTCACAAAATGTGTCCTGCAGTCCTCAAGGGATGCGAGCAAGTGCCTGTCAACCTTCTGCCGCACAGGAGAGGATGGGACGGACCTATGATGTGCCCAGACACCACGCTGCACACTGGCATATGGGCAGGGAGTCCGCATCCAGGAGTCAAACTAAGGCTGACCCCCTAGGCTAACCTGAGAAACCCCTCAGCATCACAGTCCTAGGTGCTATGGCTGCAGGCAGTCGCACATCAATCTCCAGAACACAAGAAATACGTAACAGTTACCAAGACCAAAGGAAACTGGTAGTATCAGTCATCAAACGGGTAATAAAATTTGGCTGTAAGGTGGGAATCTACTTTTTTCTGGCAGTGCTCTAATATTTTGCTGCCAAGGTTTCATCAGCTGTACTATATGTTTTAGTTATTTGAGTCTCCATTAACATGTCTGTTCTGGAACTAATTTTTAGGTGGTTTACCCACAGGAATACCCAGCCCATGTGCTTAAAATAAAATGGGATATATATATATATATATATTTATAAATGTAGGGAGAGGGAATTTAACCTTTTTTTGCAAGTGATAGCATGCCTGTATATGATTACAATGTGCAAAAAATACTCCAAAGCCTTTCCCTCGATCCGTGTTTATAGGAAAAGTCCCATATACTTCCAAAAGAGCAAAGAGTTCTGAAACCAGCGCCATAAATCAGCTGTAAGGCTCCATGCCCTACAAGCGTGATGTAAAGCTTCCTGCGCTGGCTCTTGTTTAGGGAGCCGTGCTGCAGGCTGCCAGGACTCGCGATAACCGCGCTCCTGCTCTGGTTTTAGGGGAGCTGCCTGTTGCCTTAGTGATTTCATCTGGAGGGTGGTTCATTTTGTTGTGTTGTGTTTTTTTTTTGTTTGTTTTGTTTTGTTTTTGTGTTTTTTTTTTTTTGTTGTTGTTGTTGTTGTTGTTTTTTAATTCTGATTTGAAAAGATCTGTTGACAAAGCAGTGCCGATAAGCCAGGGGCAGGCTCCCGTTAGTGCCACTCGCACCCTTGTGAATCAGGCAGCTCTGCAGGACCCAGCTTCCCAGGGGAGCCTGTCAGAGCACCGCTCCTTCCGGACTTGAGGCTAACACGTATTGATTTTCTGCAGTCAGGAGATGAGACCCATCAGAAATAAGCACGCTCTGGGTTTACTTCCCACCTTTGCTGTCATTGCGGCAGAGTTTATCCCTTCTCCAGCTGCGGCCACCCTTCTGCACCATCCAGCTCTGCAGGCTGCTCGAGCTCTCCTGCTGAGCACCCATGGGGCACTGACCCCTCACATCTTCCTAAATGTCTCCAGCAAGCTCTTAGCTCAATACAAATATCTGCGGTGCTGTCTCTTGAGTTATTTTCTTTCTGGCTAAATACAAAGGTGTGCAAGGATGTGCCTCTTCCTTGCAGCATTTATCACATAGCATGGCGAACAGGGGAAGGAACATTCTTTACAGAAATGTGCTGCCAACTGTGTGTGTATCTTTGCAGTTATCTGCTGGCCAGAGTGAGTGGTAGCTGTTTGTTATGGGCTACATATTTAATGCAAGTCAAGGAGATCTACTAGAGGCAAGGAAGCTACCTGGATTTAGGGTATGGCCCTTACATCAATTATCTCTTTATTTCCTCTGTTTTATTGGATTTATTTTATTTTCCCAGTGGCTCATGCTGTGCATCTGTACTCCACATTTCTTTACAGCTTAAGCAGCTACTTTCAGCTACCTCTTGTGCTGCTCCAAATAGCAGGGTCCTATTTAAGCACATAAGGGTCTCTGTTCTTTCCCCACGAGCTGTGTATTTAAGTCCCATTAATATTAAATAGGATTTGAGGGAATACATTCAGGGAGAATAAACCTCTTAAACACCTTCTTTTACCATACCTATTTTATTTCTTTGGCATTTCTCACCTCTTGAAGTTATTTTCTTATTTCCCTGTCTATACAAGCACAGACCACATCTCACCCGACTAACAAGACCCCTTGCCTTGCCTTGCCTTGCCTTGCCTTCCCTTCCCTTTCTTTCCCCTCCCTCTGCTGAGGTCTCTCAAGCAAGCCAGGCATACAGTGTTTTCATTTGCACTTCCATTTCAGAGACACAGTTTGGTTGCTCACTAAACCCATTTCCATTCAGAGACCAAAACTACTTTTCCTCCAGCTTGCCCTGAAAAGGAACACACACTTGCCTGAAACCAGACAAAGATACAAACTAGCACAAAGGCTCATTTCCTTACTAGCCTTCTTAGAGTTATTCACAAAAATTAACATAATTTTATATTATCTTTCATCCTTACCTTTCCACAACTAACCGACGTGTGCCACGGGACGTAGGGCTGAGCAGCCCTGCTGGGTGGAGAGCCGACCGTAGGTCCTCTTGAAGAGGAATCTCTTTGAAACGAATCCAGTCTCTGCCATAGGCAGTGCCACTGATTTGTGGCAACCACTACGGTGGGCAGAATTAGGAGTTAATACCCAACCTCATGTGCTTTTTTGTTCTTGGAATGATGGCCTGAGACAGAAAGTGCCATTTCTGCACATAGCCAGCATAATGAACAGCATTTCTGTACTCAGATGAACCGTTTAGCTTCAGTCTCTGATTCAATTGTTTTTCCATCATCCCAGAATGAACTGCTAAATGAGTTGAAAATCTGTTCTGAGATGTCTTTTCTGTGGTACTAATTGCTAACGAAGTGAAATGGAGTATCAGGATGGAGGAGGATAGAAGGTCACTTGCATACAATTTAATTTAAAAAAATGGAGATATGTGATTTGGGGGATGTTGCAATTTATCATGGATTAATTCTGCTTTAATCACCTGTAAATAGCTTCCAAAGATGCCTGTATAACTTCATGCTTTACAGTTACCTGAGTAGTATGCTAGTCACAACTTTTAGCTTTGGGTGACAATTTCAAGGTGTCTCTAGCTTAGTCATTACCACTGTTGCAATGCTTGTTAGTTAATTTCATCTATCTCGGGTGCCTGTGACATGAATCTGTAATTGTACAGGGCCAATTAACCTTTATTTCCCAGGTGAGCAGGTAGTTGACTGTGTAATGAAGGAGTGCTAAAAGAAAGCATCATTTGAGCTGGAAGAGGTACAGCAGGAGGGCGAGAGAGCCCGAGGAGCCTATCATGCCAGGTACCTCCTAAGGGGTGTGCATAACAAATTTTGAGCAATACACACTGACACCAGTAATCACCCGTTTGCTTTTTGCTCTTTTTTCCTTTTTCCTCTTGTGAGCCGTGGTCTTGTGAGCACCACAAAGCAAGCCCTTCGGTTTGTGCTCGCTGAGGTTCAGGCTTTGTTTCTGTCCTTATTTCCCTGTCATATTGTTGGTGTTTTCTTCAGCTGTTGAGCGGGGCTGTGCCGCCAGCAGTTTGCAGATGTCTCTGAATGAGCTCTGATCCTCCTCTGCGAGGCAGATGCCGTGGGTGCCGCTCCTGCTGTAGGTGCATGGGCTGGGCCACAGGGAAGGAAGGCTCCTCTGAAACCTGGTGCCCAGAGCCAGGATTGCACAAGAACCTCTTTAATTTAAAAAGAGAAAAGGAAGAGAGAAGTTTGTGCCTTCCGGATTTTGGAAGAGGTTTAAAATGCAAGTGCTAAAGGCTGAGACCACAAGCAAACATGAAAAGAAATTTGTTTTGTGTACTTTGAAGATTCATAGACAGTTCCATGATATTTTTACGAAGACCTGCCTGATTCGTGCTTTTTGAATACTTCTTGTTGGTGGAGCAGCTGATTTACCTTCTGATTCACTCTCACAGACGTTAGTCCCTCAAACACGTTTAGTAATGCAGGCAGCACATAAGGAGGCAGAGGGTTTGGATTATTCTGAAATTTACAGGGAGTCACATCGAGGAGAGGAGAAGAAAGGAGAGAAGAGCAGAGCAGAGGAGACCCCCTCCTGCCCAGCAAGCCAAGGACCCCTCACAAGAGCATTCCTTCTGCACGGGGGGAGCACACCGGGCTGTTTCTTCTCTGCATCTGCACTCCCAAGGGAACAGTGCAGGGAGGAAACGAGATGACTCCTCCTCGCTTAACGGGCTGGAAGAGGGGATGATTATCCCCAGTATCCAGGAGAGCTGTTAGTCAGCACGCTATTAAATAAAATCAGGTAATTGTCGCAAGCGGCACGACGCGTTTCTGTGCCGCCCACTGTGCTCCGTAAGCAGACGGGGAGCTGCGCTAGCACGCGGTCAGCATGTAAGGTGGCACACGGAGCACTGCATGCAGAGCCAGCACGTGAGCAAACCAAGCTTTTCTGCATCACCAGGCCACCAACAGAGAGGCTGAAGGGAGCGGGGCACCTTTCGGCAACGCCCCTGCCTGCAGCAACAGCAAGAGGTGCTGAGCAGCTGCAGCCGCACCAGCCTGGGCATACATTACCGCTTTAGATCAGGCCATGAGCATGCTTTGGAAGTAAATCTCCTGATTATACCCCATTTCCAGGCAGCTGGGGTGCATGTGGGCCAGGGGCCTTGCTGGTGGAACCAAACCAGATGATGCCGCTGGGGGTGAAGCCCCCAAAGCCTGTGCAGTGTTGGGGCAGGGGGAGCACCCGTGGCTCTGCCCTACGGCTGTGCTCTGCCTGTAGTGTGTGTGTGTGTTTGTGTAATGTAGTGAAGCTATTACGTTATTTTTAGGCCCGGTTTTCACACGTGAGGTGTGAACATGGGCTTCGTTTTGATTTCAGAGGTGTGACTCTTCCTCCACAAGCTGTTCTAAATACGTGCCTCAGTGTTTAATATGCCAAAATAAATGTTCTGCTACATTCTGATTCTGTTTCGGATTTTGCTTCTGAGTTTTAAGCCAGTAACATGCACAATGACAAATTTAATAGCAGCATTCAACAGCGTCAGATACATGATATTTCATGGCTATGTTGTTTTGGTCATCTTTCTTCTTCCACTTCATTAAGTTATTGGCTCACTCAGTGCTAAGAAAAATAAGGAAAAGGGAAAGTCTTAGAAAGAAAGAGGCATTTAAATCCCCAATATGAACCCAAACCCTTGGCCAAAAGCTTTATTAAGAAAAGGACTACTTTTCAGTTAGGTTTCAGGAAAAGCCTCCTATTTTTTAGTAAGACTTCTGACCATGCCAATAAAGGTCCAGCAATCATCACTGACTTTGGTTACTTAAAACCTCAGCCGCTCAGGTAGTCACCAAAACAGCTGAGCTCTTACAAGAACAGCTTCTAGTATTGTTTAAGTGGAACACAAACCCTAGTCTAGAGTTTCTAGAGCCAAAAGTCCCAAATGCCACATCCAGATGGCCCAGGGGGCCCACGCTGCCCACCGCTGATCCTCGGGTGAGATGGGGCCCGGGCACCCGCACATCGCCCTCCTGTGCTCTCTGGCAGGTGATTTCCAAGCAATGAGGTCACTTCAGGCCCAAATTGTCCTCTCTGCTGCTGCATGGAGGCACCAGACACCGCTGCTGCTATCAGGAGGGAGGGAAAATGGGTCTGGGGGAGGGTGGGAGGAAGGCGGCTGTAAAGGAAGGGGGCTGGTACCAACGCTCTACCCACAGCCCCCTTGATTCCTGCACATCAGCTGGTGGGTGCTTAGAGATGCTCTTTGAGGAAAATTCAGGGATCTGAATCCATTCACGTCACAGCAAATGAGATTAGCATGAAAGAGGAAAGATCCCAGATGCTTGCTCTCCTTGCAAAAGAGCAAATGCTCTTGCGTTATTTTCTAGACGAGGTAATTGTAGCACCTGCCTCTGCTGAGTTGTGTAACGATGCAGCTCACCCTTACAGTGACCTTCAAAGAAAAAAAGAAAAAAAAAAAAAAAAAAAAGAGGAAATAGCTTGTATGCAGAAATACCTATAACATCTTGCAAAAAAAGACTCTGAAGAGAGATTGCCTGCTGGCTATACCGCATATGAGGGAAGTGGGGGGCTGGGATTTCATCCCGGATTCTCACACCATTCCTCTTTTACAACCAAAGAAGGTGGCTGGTTTCTGCTTTTCCTTAGCTGCTTTTCCTGTGGCTGGACTTGTAGCCTGACTAGGAAAGTGGTGCAGCTCTTCATCCCTGCTACATCACTGCTGCAAAGGCATCATGAATACGCACCAGGGAGGGAAAAGGGACTGCCCAGGTGAGAGCCGGTGGCAGTGCAGTCAAAGGAGGCCTTGCTGTGCCTGCTGACCCCTGCCACATGCTTCTGCAGGAAGGCCTGTTTCTGGCCAGCAGTGCCAGGCTGTGTGGCAGCCGTGCTGCTCACAGAAGAGGCAAAGCAGCCCCTTATTCTCCCTGCCACAGGCATTCCCGCAGAGGCAGAGGGCCCGGGGGCTGCCAGCTGCTCTGCCCTTTGCTGCTGGAAGAATGCGGCCAAATCTGAAAAGTTGTCACCAGGCTGGATCCACGACACACCTGTCTCCCCTGTCAGTCTCCCACAGCCAAGTCTCTCGGGGGCTTAAAAACTCAAGCCGTAAAAATGGGATTTAACTAGACTTATCCTAGAATGCAGTATGTAACATACATGCTCCATATGTCCCGGGACGGGAATGTCCTTCTAAACCGTGATATGTAAACAAGAGAGCAGCTGCGGAAAGGCATGAGGTGTCCCGCGTTAATTCAGAGAAGAGTTAGACAAAACTTCAGAGGAACATTCCTTTTTATTAAATACCTTCATCCAGAGCAATGGGAAGAATGTGCGATGGGATCAGTGTCATCTCCCTTTTTATGAAGTGGCAGAGCGGTGGGAAACCCTTTAGACGGATGAAAATGGCTCCTCCAGCAATGAGAATGGGAGAAAATCTTTCCCTTTTGCATGTCGTTAACAGTCTTGCGTCTAGTCTGGGAAGACAGCAACTCGGTAAGCTCCCAGAGCTCACCTTTTGTAGGTCAGCAGTGTGGGAGCCCTGGAGGAATGTACTCTGGTAAATGTACGGGAACGGCTGGCTGCAGCTGAATCAGTTGTTGCCTCCCTGGAGATAAGTGTTTGTCTGTCCTTTTTTTTTTCCTCTTTCTTAAAGTCTAAATAAGACATTGCCGTAATGCAGAGAAATTTCCTGATACTTCTAGTAAAAGCTTGTGTAACAAATGCAGTAACAAGCACTGGCTCAAAGAATCACTTTTTCTATTACTTAGCTGAACTGAGAGGAAAAGGATTGTAGTTTTGCATTTGTTCCTTTGGTGGGCTTTTTTTTCTTTCCCCCCCACATGAACACAAATATATTAACCTCTGGTTAAAGAAAAGGCTTTATTTAACTATAAATCAAACATCTTTGCTGTTTTTTTTCCCGCGTTTCCTTTATTAAACTTGGATAAATTGAAGCTAAGCATCTCCAAATCACAGGTCAAGATGCTTGACCATTCTTTAAAAAAAAAAATCCCTAAAGCATCCCAGTGGTTTGATTAATTTGACTTTAACCTGAAAATAATTAGTTCTACCGAGCTTTCGTTATTGGTTAATAAAACTTCTAGCACTACAAATTTCTTCTCTTCTAGGTACTATACACTTACTGACTTTTGTAACAGGCACCAAAATTTATTATCCTCCTAGGCAAATATTGACCAAGACAAGAGGTCAATATGAACCTGTCAAATCAATAAATCTAACCACTCACATGCACAGAAGTTAACCTGCTTATGCTTACTTCAAAACAAAACAAAACTGAAAGCCAAGATTATCAAACTTGAAAATGCTGAAGCTCAGAAATATATTTATTTATCACATCCTTTGCAAAACTAGCAGCGAGTGTTTGCTTGTGACACGGATGTTAAAAGTTAAGGCTGTCGTAAATCTACTTAGAGCTGAGCAGAAACTAGGGATCATCATCACCCGGACAGTTTTCACTTGGGTATTTAAAAGAACATTTGACTTGCGATTTTAGTGCCCGTGTGAGGGCATACAGGGTCAAAAGTGAGAATTAAGCCCTCACTCTCCAAATATGCCAGCTCTGCTAAATGCCCTGGCTGAACCCGTTTGCACTGACACGCTGGTAACTCTGGGGGAAGAAAGAAAACTCTTGCGGAGGGCAGGAGAGATTTTATCAGAGTGATTTCTTCAAAGCTCTGGGTAGGAAGCCAAAACCTGCATTTGTGAAGATTTTCAGCGAGGAAACAAGTACAATGTGTCCATCCTAAAGAGCTTTCCATATGCAATGATGGAGCAAGCAAGGTTTCCCGGCAGTGGTTCCAGCTCCCACTAAAATCTGCAATTTATGATGGCCTCATGATGAAAAGTTAGTGTGCTGGCTGAGATGCAGGGAAATGGGCATTCACCTAATCAAGCTTTCAGAGGGGATTTTGAAAAGAATTTCCCACTTACTGCATTAATAACCCCGTGTTTGAAAGAGGTACAGTCCAGAAGCTGAGAGCGGAGGTAGACCAGTCTTCTTCCTCCTCTGCAAAGCACATCAGTGAATAAAGCATTTAAGGTCTCTGGACCCTTTATTTTCATGTCTAGAACTCAAGCAACATCCTTGCTGTGGATTATCTGTGAGCTGGAAGTGCAAATTACCATGCAAATGAGTACCCTTATTAACAGAACGGCAACAAAATCTTTTCAAGAAAAGAGAGGGGTAGCAGGCAAGGAGAAAAGGTTCCCGTGGGTCAGCTATGGGGTTAGCAGAGGGAATTCATGACTTGGAGCTGAACCATCAACAACCTCTCTCCACTCTCACAATGGGGCATTGTTCAAGCATCTCCGTGATGTCCTCGGCTAATAATGGTGTATTCTCTTTGCATAGCCTGCCCCAGAAACTGTATAGATTAGACATTGAGTCCCACACACTTCAGCCAAGGGGAAAAGAGAGAAAATGTAGAAAAGCTGGGCTTGCTCTTTCATTCCTTCACTGATGAGGGCAAAGGAATAACACAAAGCATGCAAGAAAATATTCTTAATAAGGTGTCTAAGCTGGTCGTGAAAAGGGGAGGGGAACTACAGCTGTAACACTACCAGTTTGATCCTAGCTTTCAACATTGGGATCACGGTTTTATTCTCTGCCCTTCATATTAATGCAGCTGAAGTGGAAAAGGTTTGTGGAGTGCCATTTATTTCAGGTGTCAGCTGTAATCATGATCACCATCACTTGTACTGCGGCTATGGCCCTACGTAACAGGATAGGGGTCCCCCATTCAGCCAGAACCTGGTGAAGTAGGAAGGGCATCGATCCTATCCCTAAGAGCTTAGCACCCAGCCGACAGACAGCAAGCCTGAGACATAAAAAAATAAGCAGTGAGGAGGAGAAAGAGGTACTAAGAAGAAGTTTATAGCATTTCTGGGTTACAATGGAGAGCTTTGTACCCAGCCCAAGGTGTCTGAACAATTTAGAGGTGTTGAGCTTATAGTAAAATAAGTAATTAAATGATAAAAGCTCTGGTCAGACACGTCCCTGCGCACGCCAATCTCTAAATATGTGGTAAGTCAGGGAGTTCAAGCTTAGGTTGCATCGAGGCTTGGCTTTTCTCATACAGCTCTAATCCAACTGCTACCAAGAGCTGCAGGAGAAGATAAAGCCAGTCGTGGAGGATGGAGGAGGATGGCCACAGAGAGCACCAGCAGCAGCTGGAAATACAGCAGTGGATGTAGGGTGAGAAGCCACCATCTCCAGCGGTCTAACAGAGCGCTGAGAGCTCAGAGACCTGCAGGTGAGAGCAGGTGCAGCAGCCAGCAGGTCCTTGGGACATCTCAACAGTGAGCAGCTAACGTGCTGCAAACTCCCAGCCCAGCTATCTCCTTCCCTCATGCCTTGATCCTACAGATGTGCCTCCTCAGCAGGGGGCAGCCAGGGAGAGCTCTTCCAAATGCCGGTGCTACCTCATGGACAGGGGCCTGGGTTTAGAAACAAGTGAAAACATCTACCTCTCGAAAATGACCCCTAATCTCCTGACATCGAGTCCTGTTCTCAGGGAGTTCGACTGTGATAAACCATGGTCTTCTGGCTTTGTGAAAGGCCCGAAGAGCTGAGACTTTGGTCCAGTTATGGATCCGAATTTTGTAGCAGAGGCACTGCGGTAAATGGTGATGCTAGTGAAAAACAGCGCTTGCTGGAATGCATTAAAAGCAGCACTTTAAAGAAAGAGGCTCTTAACAAACCCCACTCACTTCTGCAAAACGTTTGCTTTAATCCTACTGACGTTGCTGAGCCCCTTAATCCTGGAATTGTCTCGCTTACTCGAGTCCACGCGGGCGGGGAACAATCTGGTCCTATAGAAACAAACAGATCCTTTTCGTAAGTGATAGGTCAAGCATGCCAAGTCTGTCATTGCCAGAGCGACAAGAGTGATGCTGCATGAAGAACACTAATGCACCCACGCTCGTCCCGTCACGGAGGGCATGTCACTTTTAGCATTGAAAGCTGCTGATGTGGATAACATAAAAAGGTTTCTCCACCTTTCCTGCTGTGCTGGAGAGTATGTCACACCGTCACATCACGCTGTTACATGATCCGGTAATGAAACACCGTAATGCACTTGCACACGGAAGCAGCCTCAAGGATACGGAGAGTACATTAGCCCCAAATCGTCTGGCCTTGGGCAGCCTAAATCTCAACCTCCCGGATGCTTTCATGTCTTGCATAAATGCAAAAAGTTGTGCTTCTCAGAGGTGCTCCACCTGCTCCTCACTCTACCTGATTTTACCTGTCACGGTTTACAAACAAACATCCTTCCACAAGCACACCGCACGAGTGTTCAGCGCTGCTGTGTTACGCTGCAGTTATGTAAAGAAGCTGCAGTGTGCCGGTTTGCAGGGATGAAGCTGTTTTGTAAGTGGATGCTCCAATAGGAAACATCTGTCCTTTATTTATGGGCACGCTTTAAGCCTTTAGAGCACTGATTCTCTGCTCCTTCCTCTCTCCTTTCTCATAGTGGCCTATTCTACGCTTTGCCAACAATTTACAGTCTATTCTAGACGTACTTCTCTAGTTTCCAGACCTGAAGTAAGCCACGATATTACTCAATACGCTGACATTTCTGATGCTTTGCATCTAAGGAAATGTCTGCTGATTTCTTTTCAGCTCAGACAAGATTAGTACGAAGCGAGCGAATTCCTCAGGACTCCGAGGTAGCCAGGTCACTCAGGCAGGGAATGATTTGGTATTACCATATCCCATTTGCAATGCTATCGTTACATGGTTGAATTGCAGTTTCCATTACAAGCCTCATTTTCCGGGGTTTGTAGCTCATCCGTAGCTGGCCATTAAGGTTGTCAGCCCTGCAACGAATATTATTCTAAGACCTTGTTAGAAAATTGGCTTAGCTTGCCTTTTTTTTTTTTCGTTTCTTTTAAGAGATGAAGTATAAAAATAGATTTTAGATGTGGGTTGTGAAAATCTCAATAGATCGCAATGCCCTCACCAAAATATCACGGGTGCTTTGACGCACACCCTGGGCAAGCAGAGCTGCACAGACTGAAGCGTGGTTCCTGAATTCAGGTTAATTGAATATCTTGCTGCATCTTGTGTGCCACGCTGCTCCATCCCTGGCCTTCCAGCTCCTATTAGAGACGCTCCCTATATTTAGCTTTCTCACACTAACCCCATTCGGTCTGCCTGTTGGACTCGGGCTCACAGTCTTTATTTGGTTTAGTTTTGCTCAATTTCAAAGGCAGAAACGAGCAGGGTTAAAAGCTCTCAGCACATCTCCAAGGAATGTAAAATAAATTCCACGCTCAGATGGTAGTTCGGAGCATTATCATTGTTTACAGCTGTGAGTTTCATCCTCCCTCTGCTACCAAACTGTATTTGCTTGTCCACCTATGCCTCCACTGAGCAAAAGGGACGGGGAGCAGGAGGTACTTTTTGTTCGTGTTGCCAAGGTTGAGGGAAGAACTGTGCTCATGCTCTTGCACAAGAAAGTCGTCAACTTCTAGGATCCCTACAGCTTTGTGAAACCTGTATACAAGAAATGTGAGCCATATTTTTGGATGCCTTTCATCTTTCCTCAGTCTCTGGGGTCCATCTTTTTCCCGCAGCTCTCAGACAATGTGTCTTCTGATGGATTTCTCTAATTGCTTGATCCATTGCTGAATTTCTGTTGTGTGGAAGGGTCATCTCATTCCCTCCTGAGCTTGCCAGAGCTCCTCTGCAGCCACAGAAACTTTCCTTCGGATAGCGTGAATGTGGCAAGCTATCTGCATGCTGTTGGAAAAGACCTGCATCCATTTCTGAAGTGAATTCCGTGTCATGGTTCGACTGTTAGATTACAGACACTTCAGAGCTAGGACCTGCTTTTGATTTCTTTGCAAAATAGAGTGAACACTTGTAACAAAGTCAAGGAAATGGCAAAGATTTTGATACACTGATAGCCTTGGCAATCACCTGTGGAAACCAAAAATTCAAAGGCATTCAAGTGGAATTCCCCTATAGCAGTACCATTCAAACAAGGGGCAGGACAGCCAGCTGGGGCAGTCAGGATTTAGTTGCCACTGCTAGGTCTGACAGGGATCACACACCAGAGCCCTCAATTTCATCTCCATTATTCACTCATGCTGTATTAACTCATTCCTATCATCTTTTACTGCTTTGGCTAACATATGTGGATATCATATTGCTTACTGCTTAGACGAGCTTGCTTCAGACCGCAATTGGAGGGAATTCAGAAAAAAAGGCAACAAAATGAGTTTGTCACTAACTCTTCCTGCAATGGCATGTCCAGGACTCGGGCATAATTAGTCCAGGATGCTGTAGAGGGAAGTCTTGCTGTCCCCCTGCTCCACATGCACAAGTAAATCACATTTCCTTAAGTAAACTCAAATACACAGTAGAAAACCGAAGCTTTCCCCCAAGTCTCCCTTTTGCTTGTTCAGTTTCTGAACTCTTAAGTTTTATTTCTTTTTGGAATGCCACTGCTAATGTAAAGGAAATTAAATATCAACATTTCTTTCAGCACTTTTTAATCATATGCTTTGTGGCTAGAACGTATGCCGTTAGTAAATGCACGTTAAACCTTGAGAAGACTGCATTGCAGCCCTGGGATTCCACGAAGCTAAAAGAAAATAACCAGTCATTGTCCCGTTATTACTTTACAGCTACCTAGAGTGTTTGGAAACAGAAAATTAATCCTGATTAATGCGTTCCTCTGGTTTACTCTCAATGCAAGAATGAACTAACAAATTGAAAACTAAAGTAATTTTGACAGGAATTAAAGTTATTCCATCCAAATTTATACCTAAAGATGGTCAAAGCCACCTGTTAGAAGTGGAGCAAAACACAGTACCTCTAAACCCATCGCTTTCATAGCTTCACAGAACAAAAGCAGACCTGTCCCAGTGAGTCCAGCTCCCTGCAAATAAGAAATAGAAAATTCCTTCCAGCAGGTCTGCAGCTTCGACACATTTTGCTCTTGTTTGAACTTAAAACTGTGTAGACAGTAACCCTGCTTTAAAGGGAAACTGTGGTCCTAAAGGAAATAAGAATAGGGATGCCTCAAAAAGAGCAGCAGCACATATCAGAAAATTAAGCAATATCCTACTAATAACTTGTCCTTTAGTCTGTCCCTGACCAGAGCTCTGAGCAGCTCTTCTTCTCTGGGTGCATGTTAATCCAGCTCCTCAATCACCAGCTAACAATTTAACAAAGTGGGACACTGCCACAGACTTAATACGTCAGCAGAAACCCTTTAACGCTGCTGTCTTGTTGATGTTCACACCTGAGTCATGTTGGAAGGGCTGTTTTACAACGGGGCGTGCAGTCCTACAAAAATTACCGTCTCTTTTAATTACCTGCAAAAATTACGCAGCAGCAAGGCTGGTGGGAACCTGCAACGTGCAGCGCAACACCTGAACTGAAAGAAACAGTGACAAAAAGGTTTTGCTAATTTAAGGTGTAAGTCTGCAGAAAAACAAAGATGCAAATAGTGAAGTAAACTTGGATTTGAGAATTTCTGGATGCAAACGACACCAGAACAGATTCTTAATGGGAGACCAGAGAGAAAAAATGTGAAAAAGCAACTAACAGGAGAAGTTGTACGGGCGTCTGGAAGACTAATTTTTTGGAAGGTAATTTCTTCCCCGATTTTCTTGCTAAACTCACCTATCCTCACAGAACCAAGTTAATACTTTTTTCACATGTATTACTGTACAAAACATGTGCTGCAAACAACACTGCTTTCCCACATACACCTAGTTATTAAGCAATTTGCACTTGAGGTGCAATTCCTATCGATGCTGAAACAAATTCCTCACATCTTACTAGTGATTTATTTATTTTTTTCTGGCTTTCAGGGGTTATGACAGCACTAGAATATAATGTACGAATATACCCCATACCAGCGCTAAACTCCGTTATCATGGGACTTATTACAGGTTGCTTTCCACACCTGCTTCTTCTCTTTAGTTATGATTTCAGGACCAAGTGCCAGTAGTCTGACTGTCAACCTTTCCATCGCAGGATCCCTTTAATACAGACTTCCCATCCGCCTTTAAAGCAAAGGCTGCACAATCCCCCCAACACATAGTCTTAATGCCTCTGCACGACACTCATCACAAGGCAAGCAGCCCACTTATTTTTTGAACCTGGTGGAAGGCAGTTTACTTCTGCGTTTCAGGATATAAGCCACTAAACCCAGCACCGCTGGACAAAACAGTAAAACTCTTCAAGGCCCCTGGGAAACTAATATCGGTGCATTCCCAACACTGACTCACGAGGAGAGTCCCAAAACAGAGGAGCCCAAGGCCAGCTGGTTAATTTTACTGAGGTTTGGTGCCTGGAAAACTACTGCAGGTCACCTCCACAGCTGGGAACTGAGGCAGTGAACTTCAGCTGCCCCCTGAGAGACCTACGGGCTCTGGCGGTGTACACATATTTCCCACGTGTCAAGCTGAGACCTCGGTGAGGTCTGGGCAAGCTTTGCTTCAAATCCTCACCCACACCAGAGAGCCCCGTTTGAGTGCTCCTGCTCTAAAGCTTCAGATACATCTGCACTAAAAGCCACCCCGCAGGCTCACTAGGTGAATTGTGTTCCTCTGCTTTCCATCAAAGAAGGGGAGCAACTCCCAACAGTAACACAGAAGCCTACATATCCTCTAAAAGCATATTTTTCTTTCCGCTGCAACCGAGATACACTGCCTTCCCCGCTCTCTGTGCGAAGCCAAAATATATGTTATCAATTGGTTACAAGACCAAATTGAAATAGCCTTGCTTAGCAGAGCTTTGCTATTCTGCAGGATAAAGAATCCAAGAAGTATGGCTCAAAGGTGATAGAAGATAATTACTTTTCGGAAAAGAAGTTATAAACAAGCCGTCTGCTATCTGCAACACCTTATTTCCTCATTCACAGCTGAATCCTCCCTCACGAGAAAACGCAGAGGGGACTTTGCTACCATATTTATGGTGAAACCACAGTAAATCCAACAGGATATTCCACTCAAGGGAGAGATCCAGGGGGGGGGATGGTATAAATTGCCAGCAAAAGCAGAACTATTTCAGGGTGGTCTACTTAAAACTGACTTCTCTGCTTGTTGATTATGTTGTTGACGGTTGGCCAAGAATTTTTTAAGAAGTTCCTAAAGTTAGCTCAAAAGATCATGCTTAGGAACACAAATAAATGGCCCAAATTGCATACATTCTGTGCTCCAACAGCTCAGCAACTGCTTCAGCTATGAAGGAAGCATGCTACTTATTCGTCTCCCAAAACATTTTGAAAATCTCGGCCTTTGATTTTCAACCCACTGCAATGCAGCCTCTGTGTAATCAACAGTTCTTAATTGATTCCGGCAAGAAAATAAGCAAAACCCTGCCTACGAGACTGTAAAAGGCATAAAAGCAATCAGAGCAGTGAAGCTCGTTTCCCCAGCATGGCCAACCCAAGAACAAGTTGCCAACATCCCCACTTTTTAGGTGTCTGTCTGCCAAAGTCGGAGAGCCCGTTTCAACCCTGGGTATAAAAAGTCTAGCGTGGAGGATGTTAGCCTTGCTTGGCGGTGTCGTGTTGTTGAGGGACCTTGCCAGGAAGCAAGTGCGTGGAATTAGATAGCGAAGGAGAGACCGAAGGATCTGAAACACAAGTGGTGGGATCACAGTGGGGTAGCACTGAAGAAGCTGGCAGAGAACCAGAGAGCTGTTTGCAGGAACAGAGGAGAAAATTGCTACAAACCCTCGTCCTCATTCCACAAGAGCAGTTGGTAGCTGCTCACTATGCAGACTATAAAAGGAAAATGGGAACCGGCCACCTTCAGCCAGAAGAATGAATAAAATGCATTAAGTCTCCTGCATATGAAGAATCAGAAACCTATACAAATAAACTATTTCTGCAACAGGCACAGTGCCAGCAGCAACAGTCTGAGCTGCTAGTCTGCTCTGACAGCAATGAGAAATGGCAGCTACTCAGAAGACATCACCTTAAAATAATAACAGCAAAAAGCACCCCAAATCTGCATATGGCGCTCACTGTCTGGCTTTTTTTTTCCAGAACAGAAATACTTTGGCCATAGATAGATTAGTTTCTGGGTTTGGATTTTGAGTAATTGAAGGAATCAAGCAGTGATTTAAGAGGAGAGAGTGGATCACCCGAAGTCCATACACGGCTTGGCTGTGTTAGCGGAGCTTACAGCTCTTATCTCATCTCTCTTGATTTGAAAAAGACTAATCATCGGCACAGCGGGGTGCATGCAGAAATCCAAAAGGTCCAATTCTGCAGCTCTGCTGTTTGTAAAAGCCTGAAGTAACTCACATGGGTGAGTGGTCAGTAGAAAACCCATACGAGACAAGGATCTGACCCCTGTCTGGAGAGTTTTAAGGCTGTTAAAGGGTCAGAGAAGCAGGACTACTATTAATTTTAACTGCACTTATAAGTCCAGATTCCCCCTTTTCCTGTGAGAATGTATTCAGATGCACCAGTGTATTAAAAATAATGAAGAGAGCCCTAATAAATTCACACAAACTGAGCTGAACTTTGCAGTGGGGTGCAGTTAAAATAAACAGTGGAGAATGGGAGAGCAGAATGGCCAGAGCCTCCACTTAGCTGTTCTGGTTCCTTTCTCCCTCTTACATTTATTTCATTCCTTCCTTCAATCAGTCTATGTATTTTCCCTCTCCAAATTAATCACTAGGGAAAGAAATACTTTTTAGAAAGGTTAAAGTAGTGCTGGCATTCTCTGACAAGACAAAACAAAAGTGTCCAAACGCAGCTCCAAGAAGTTCTCAGCTGCTCCAGCGAGCACTGAAAACATCGGGATCTGCACATTAATGGGTTTTCCATTTCCCCAGTGCTAGCTTGAAATTAATTTCATACAAAAGACTTCATATAATAGCAGACCTGCTTGCAAGAGGAGCAATGTTGGCATCGCTCTCTATCTTTAGTCTCTTTCTCACCCTCTGTGACTGGAGATTGGTTGATCCAGATTCTTGTCCTGCTGAGTATGTCGCCCATTTTGATGCTCCTAGGAGCACTGCTAATCCTCCTTCCAAAGGAGGGCATACATTTCAGATTAACTTTTGTAAGAACTCGCCGTGAAATGCTCACGAGCAGCCAAGGGACTTTTCGGGCTTGACACTTGCAGATCAAATGTCCTATGATTTGTTTGGTGAGACTGTCCTGAATGTTGTCCTGTCATTTATGGATCAAGCCGAAACATTTCATCATAACCTCTCACGTGCAAAGCTCCCGCCACTTCCTCCTTCAAATCCCTCCTTAAATGCGTTTCCTTTGAAAGGCTTCCAGTGTTCCCCTGCTCACCAACAACATCTGCACCCACTTTATGGTAAAGTAATAGCGGTGCCTTGTGCCTAACGGAGACTTTGTGCTGCCTGTGGCAGGGCCCACTCCTCCACGTGCTCGGGAAGCACACACATACCTTAAGACCATCCCCTTCCTTCCCCCTCAGAAGCCACCAGACACCGAAACAATGCAGGATCGGGTCCTGATGGCAGAGGAAAAAAGTCCCATATCCCTACTGGTTTCTCAGAGAAAACAAAACAAAACAAAACAAAAAAACAATTTCTATTACTCATAGAAATGTTTGGAAGCAGCACGGGTACACTTTTCTCACACAGGGGCTGTTTGCAAGTCTTATGAACAGAAATAGC
Organism: Aythya marila; assembly: GCF_965140915.1. Classification (NCBI taxonomy): domain Eukaryota; kingdom Metazoa; phylum Chordata; class Aves; order Anseriformes; family Anatidae; genus Aythya; species Aythya marila. The sequence continues at coordinate 4,508,186 of NC_139045.1, read as the reverse complement.
AAAAAAGAAACTATTTCTTGTTAAGCTCCCTGCTCTACACACATACTTTTCCTGGTTGCTTAGGGCTCATCAGCATAGACTTTCCCATCAAGAATAAGTTTTTCAGCTTACCCAACTAAGTGCAAATAGTTACTTTATCCTTTCATTTATCTCCTTGTCTCCTCCCTGCACAGCACCATGGAAGTAGTGGGCTTATTGGCAAGGCTGACCCGGCGCTGTGCTGTAACACCTGATTGCCGCTGACCGATGGAAAAACATCAAATGTCTCATGCTGCACACGTGTCCCCTTCACCACGCTGATTTCCATCTTCCTTGGATCCTCAGCCCCTGCTCCCCACACACGTGCCCACCTTCCACGCTGCTGTTTCTGCCTTGGGCTGATGCCTGGATTCCTATCGCTGCTGCCATGCCCACCTTCAGCAGCAGCTACCAGTGGGATCTGGCTGCAAAAGTGGAAGCAGCAGCAGCAGCAGAAGCAGTGGCTGAGGAATACATTTATTTTTTTTTTCTAAAATGGTACCTTAAAAAATAAACACTTGCTTTAGGTTCACACTATAGTGTATGCATGGGGAGGGGGAAGCTTAAACACCCAGGGAGTTGGGTCTGACTGGGAATTGAGCTACTTATTTATACGCTATTCTAGACTTAATTCTATGTATTTAGATAGCCAAATAAATGGCCTCTTTTTCTGCAAGGCTGAAAACTGCATTTACTAAATATGGAAATAGGGTATCTAAAAATAAACATGCAAGTATGAAGATATTAGCCTTATTCTATAAAATGGGGGCAAGAGAACTGCAGCAGCCTATATGTCCAAAATACCTCTAAAAAATATCCCTTCTCCCACCCGACCCTCAAGGAATCCACAGCAAAACAAACCAAAAAAAAGGGTTCACAAAAATTCCCGCAGTTGAATGAACATGTCAAGAAAGGCACAGAGAAAAAATTGCTAGGGGTACGTGGGCTCCCTGTGGATGAATAGCCATTCACGTTGCCAAAGGGCAATAAAAATTCTGCATTGTTTTACTGATTTTCCCATTCTTCGTTTTATGGCCAAAATCATAATAAGAGAGCAAAAGACAATACTATCTAATGGCAAATGAACAATGCAAGCACTCCTGGAATCCTGAGCCGCTGCAGCGGGTGATAAAGCTACAGAGCATCTGGAGTTTGCTACAGCGACAAGCAAATATAAACACATAAATGAAGTTTACAGTTAATCTTCATATTTTTGGAAGTCCTTCAACACAGCTCCAGCAAAAGCTTTTTCAACACCTTAGATTCAAACTGGAATCACCATTAAACCTATCAGGTTTCTGCCCAGCCACAGGAAAAAAAAAATAAAAAATGACTTGAATTCCCAGGAGTATTTCTAATTTCTCCGCTTAATTACATCCCTGAATTTTTATTTCATTTTATCCCGCAAGTTTTTTTCAATACACGTTTAAGTCATATAATTGAGCAGGCTAAACCCTTCCACACAGCGAAACACAGCTCTTTTTGTTACCCAAATCCCAGCAGTCAATATTCTAGATCAGAGAAGAAAATTCCTGGTTTAGTAATTTATATGAGACCAAACGGCAATGCCTTTTCTTAAGTGCTAAAGTGGTCCTCCCGAATTACTGAAAACTGTGAGTTACTGTTTCACTCAACACAACAGTCTTGTACATATTTCTGTCTCAGATTTCCCCTCTAAATGCCTACAAAAAAAAAAAAAAAAAAAAAAAAAAAAAAAAAAAAGTGCCGTGACTCAGTGTGTGTTGAAGTATTTCTTCCTTCCTCTCGTCCTTTACCCGTGGCCCTATTCCATGTGCAGCAGCATCTCCTAGCGGTCACAGCGCCCCTGCTCAGCGGGACATGCCATCGGCAGGGGGATTGGTGTTTTCTGGCGCTTCATTCATTACGTTCCCATTTGTTTGTGCAGTAAAGACGGCATTAGATGGGGTCGGGCGTTGGAAATGATGACACGCGGCGGTATTTACCTTTGTTGCCTGAGTTATGAAGGCTCTGGCACTGTGTGGGTTTAATTCCTGCTCGCCAGCTGCGGAGGAAGGCAGGGAGAGCTTTGCCAAACGACCCTTTCCAAGGGTCCTTTGTGGGAAGGGTTCCTCCAAGCCTCAAATCAGATATCGGGTCTAAATCTGCGCTAATTTATAGCAGGGTAATGCTACTGACTTCCTGGCTTTTATCAGCAGGAATGGAAAAGGTATCCACTTTCGGTGTCAGCAGTTTATAATGAAGACCTTACTCAGCTGAGCAAGGAAAAGTGCTCGTATGAAATTATAGAAGTACTGGGGCGAATTTCTGGATAGCCAGCAGTTTACAAAGAATCGGGGGAGTACTTCAGCGCTTTCTGCGGGAAGGTGAGAGAGATGCAGAGGATTTCAGGACACTGAAGGCAGCAGAGAGATTACAGGCGCTGCTAACACCGGCTCTAATCTCCAGCTAGCAGGCTGGAGCTAGGCTCATCAGTGTGAGCAGAACCACGCACGGTGTTGCAACGCTCCCAGAAGGGACATAATCCTCTGAGCTGCTCAACGCCCACTGAATTCCCTTCGGCCACTGCCAGCACTGGGCACGGCACAAAAGGCCCGTGTTCAAGACACAATCACTGTTCAGGGCAGCTTAGGCACCCGCTTAGCTCCTCTTGAAGTCAAGATTAAATGTCAGGCACATGCTTCAGCACTTCCCGGAGTCCATCACTTTGAAAGGAACTCACCTCCCGAATTCATGCCTAACTCTGGTCATTAAAGCCATGCTTACGCTACCCCAATCTGTGCATGAGCTTCAGTCTTGTTTTTTATTGAAACCGGCTGAAGAACCTTAAAACACACCAAGTATTTCACCTGCAGTGGTAAAAAAATATATATATATATTTAAAAAAAGGCAGCAAAGTACCATCTAACTTGTGCTCTCATGTGGTTTCCCGTCTTCTGCATAGATAAGCCAGAGCATTTTTTTTATTTTATTTTAATTTCATATGCATTTTGATCTCTGCTCCACTATAATTTCTCTGGCAAGGGAAAACATCCTGCAGCAGGAACCAAGCCAGTATTATTTATTTATTGAGCGCTCCCTGTGTGATTGACATTTACAATACACTCAGGGAGACGCAGGCCCTGTCTCAGGGGTCTGACAGCCTGGAAAAACAATACAGCTCAGAGTCATTGGCCAGAAGATAAAAGTCAAACAAGCCAACCTCAAACAATTCACCATTTACATCTCAATGCTGCTTTTTTAGACAGATTAAGATAGAAAGAAAAACAGGATTGTGGGGAAAATGAAGATAGAGTGCTAAGTAGAAAAGGCAAAGAAAATGCTATTTTCACTGCATCCAGAAAGGCAATGTTCACTTGAAGAACTAGGGGATCAAATCCTCAAAAGAACTGAATGATGCTCTTTAATAGGTAAAATTTTTAAAAATGCATATGAAAATAACTGCACCCATCTTCGGTCTGAAGTGAGAATTAGAAATGTGCTGAGCTCACGTGCTCTTGAAGTCCAGGACCAGCAGCACTTTCCGTATTCCCCTCTCCATCTCTCTCCCCTCAGGACTCCTCTGTTAACCTGTATTGTATTCTCCCAGGTAGGAGAATCCTGCTAGGCAAAACTAGGGAAGAAAAAGCTCTGATGTACTATGAGTAACTAGCATCCCTGGCAATGCTGCTTCAGTAAATATTAATTTGAATGTAGCACATCCTACTGGTTTGCCAATCATTCCACGCCAGCACTGGAGCTATACATGTATTGTACACTGCTTCTGACTTGCTATAAACTAATGGAAACATAACAAAATCCAGCTTATTTTTTTAAATTCTGAAAATAAATTATTAATTAACAACAAAAAAAAAGTTTGTTCTTTTTTTTTGTTTTTATAATGTTTTTCTCTGACATCAGTGACTTCTTCTAATTAAAATCCACACAACCTACAGACACATAAAATGTGAATCTTGGGGATGGATTCATGTCCATGGTCAGCAGAATGCTTCTTGGTTATGGCTCCTGTAGATGGGAAATGTGAATGCCTGCCACTCTTTTTGGGGATCCCCCTGTGCTTGGCCAGCTCTCTTCATGAGTATACTCAGGGAAGAGTAAAATAAAATATTTGAGCACAGGCTTCTTAGGTACTCACAGGAAAAAGGTCCCTCGTATCTCTCCTTTCTCCACTTTGCATGAATTGGTTTTGGTTCTGTGGCACAACCCTGGCCTATAAAAAGCAAACAGGAACTATAGAAGTTGTCACAGCTCTGGGGAAGCAACAGCGTGAAATTTTGTACAAGGAATGAGCTCTCAGCTTGAGGCCTTGGATCATGTGGGGTTAATTTATCCCCTATAAATGCAATCCCCTCTCTTACAAACAATAAAATTGTGGAAAAGGTGCCTGTCCAGTTGATTTTTTTCTCCATACTTTGCCCTCAGAATCTACACTTAGACTTAATCTAGAAGGTACTTAAAGACACCATTAATTTTGGGCACATGTTTCTGAAGCAGAATACTGGTTTAAATACGAAAATAAGTACATGAAAATGGTTGTTTTGATCTCCTGGACAAAAAGAAAAAAAATAATTTTTGGGGGAACAACTAGGTATGAAAATGTAAAAGGCTTTTTGACATCTAGGAGAAAAAGAAGGGTGACAGGGGCTGAAGCCAGTAGGTATCATTCAGTTACATTTCAGGTGATACCCATACTTTCATCACCCTCCCTTTATTTTTACATTCTACAAGTGTCCAAAGTGCTAAAGATAATATTTCTGAAACTGAAAACATTTAATCAAACTCCCAAATGGTGTCAATAGAGAGCTGCCTTTTTTTCAGGTAGAAAATAATTCGCCAGCAATTGTTCATCTACTTCTGTAAGTGCCCCTGAACGGGGATCTCACCTGCAACTAAAGCAATTAAAGGCAGAGGTCCAAGGAGCATATATATACATACATATATAGGCTCATATATATAACTGAGGACTGAATTTAGCTGTGAGGAACAGTCAAGCATGTGAGCTTGCAGCTGTGTTCTTAACTTTTTTATTTAAATCTGTTTGCTTCAGGATAGATTGTGCTTGAACTTTAAGCACTGTTAAAGCAAGCAAGAGTGGAAATAAAGAAACGCTGGTCCAGGTACAACCCTTGTAGGGGACGCAGCTCTAACAGCTCCTGAGGCAGAGGCAGCTCTGCAGAAGATTTCAGCTGCAGCTTCTCTCAAGACATAAACCGGCTGCACAGGCAGAGAGAAAAACCAGGAACTCCTCTCACTACAGGCCAAGAAGTGGCAGTGTCTGCTTCTCCTAAGTCACAGCAAACATCTAAAGAAAAATAGTTCACCTCATAAATTGTGTTACAGATCATGCTACTTGTTCTTTCGTAAACAAAATGCTTCCCCTTTGTCCCTGCAGGTGTGATCTGCTCCTGCACTATTTCCAGTGCAAAGTGAAACCACACCATACAAGGTGCTCCTAAAAGATAAGATGGCAGAGACCTATTTTCAATTCGTTTTAAAGCAAAGGCATCACACCAGAAGTAAGTTGATCTTTATGTACAAAAAATTGCACCCTACACCAGAAAAATATGTAGACACAGGCACTTTATTCTTGAAAGAAAATCACTAAATTTTTGTGTTGCTGGGTGTTAAATGCTGCAGCGTTTAGCAAAAGATGTGCTTAATGGAGGGGCTGACTCCCCTCCTTCCTGCTGAGGACAATTTGAAATTACAGTGCCACCACTTATTTCAACAAAAGTCAGTGGTGTAAAAATAAACAGTTAATCCCCAAACTACTAAACAAATAAATAGATTAGAAGGTAGCTGCTGGAAAGAAGCTACAGATAGGTGAAAAGACACAGTTAAAACAGCTAAAGTAAGACTGAGACTGGTAGGGCTGTCAGAATAACAATAAACACAGAAGGCTATTTTTAGATGGGCAGTTTACATGTCTGAAAAGATTAATACAAACATGTCCTTCTGTGTTAATACTACTAGTTGCTTGGAGATGAAACTATTACTGTTTAATTTCTTTTTTTTTTTCATGTACATAATGTTACATGACTCACTTTCTATTACTGCAATCTGTAAGCTTTCTATTAATTACGTTTATTTCTTCTTCCACACAGTGAAAGGTACTCTCCTTGCTCCTCCCTTGGTTGAACGCAGTGCAGTACTACTCATTAAAATATCTAACCTTAAATAAGTAGTACTTGATGGGGTACTATAAATACACAACTGTAAAGGGAGAATGTGTTGCTTTCTGTTATGCCTTTGAGTAAAGTCTTTTCTTAGCAGCATGGAGTTTCAGGTGCCTCCTAATTGATAGTCCCACAGAAGAGGACAAGGCAGGAAGAGCAGAATCTAACCCTGGTCGACCAGAGTCCGTAACATTTAACTGCCATGACATACTTCCCAACTATTGCCAAAACATCTTGTGAGAGGAATTTTTCAATTAGTTTCAGAGGGCAGCAGTCTCTTCAGATAAATATAGAGGCAATTTCAGCCTCTTATGTTGTTTCAAATGTACACAGAAAACCAGAGTTTCTAAAACGTTACTGCAAAGTCATTGAGGTTTATGGCATTAAGCTGCTGATCCACAGCATGGTACTTTTAAGCTTTAATTGTGCTTGAATGGTTTAATTATCTTCTATTTTAGTTTGGATGGTTTGATCTGCAGTTCACATGAGCCTATCTCACTGCTCTCATTCACATGAGAAACCCTTTGAAGCCAAGGGTGTTACCATATGACTGAGCTCCTCAGGACCCACGGCGTACATACACAGCGGTGCCTGCGCAGTCATGTAATGTAGGGGAGGAACTTTGTCTTCTGGTTCAGGTCAGTAGATTTCTTAGTGCCCCTGCAAAGATACAGTGGGGAGCGGTGACTCAGACATCCAGACAAACAGAGAAACTATTTTTAGACATAGGTTCACCCGTTTGCACCACGTTGCTCTTTTAGATGTAATGGCAAGGTTAGCTTTGGGGGCAAGCTGCACATCTGGAGCCACCGGAGGAGGAAGGGAGCTGCAGTGGTTTAGATGAGTCATTGTTCCATCTTAATGGAAAAACCTATAAAAAACTGCCAGAGAGTAATAGATCTTTCAGAGGTTTATTAGTTTTACAGGTCTTATAAAAATTACCAGAAAAATATAAAACTTTAATAGCTGAAAACTCTAAAGGTTTCATGGGCTTAAGCTCAGTCGGTTTGAATTGAGGCATAGCTACACTTCTACAGCTGGGATGTGGCAAGCACACTAGCTGCAAAAAATCCCCCAGATTCTCTTGTTTTTGTTCAGCTTTCCTCTAAGGTCACACAAAACCTTCTATCTAGAGTTTCTCTTTGCACAAAATCTCATGAAAATATTTAGACCTCTGGTTATAGTTGACTTGTAGTAGGCTCTTCCTTAGCCACAGCTTGCCTGGTGATTTCTAATTATTAATGCCAGAGACAGAAGCGTGCAGCTGATGAAACCACTCAAGAGTATTACAAGTATAGCTGCAGATATGTATGTTCACCTACACTGCATACTCAAGGGGCTTACCAGCCATAATTGCCAATTGGGAGTATTTATTCAGAATCCTAGAATCAGAGAATGGTTGGGGTTGAAAGAGACTTTAAAGATCATCCGATTCCAACCCCCCTGCCATGGGCAGGGACACCTCCACCAGACCATGTTGCCCAAAGCCCCAGCCAGCCCAGCCTTGAACACTTCCAGGGATGGGGCATCCACAGCTTCTCTGGGCAACATCTACAACTTCTCTGGACGGAAGTAAGAATGTAGGTCATGTTAAATAAGAACATATGTCATATTTCCTGATGTGAAGAGGTATCACACAAATTATAGACCAGCCTGTAAACACAAGAGACCCGTCATTAGGTTACAAGAAGGAACTACTCTGACTTTTAGTCTTGTGACTTCTCAGACATAAACGATATAATACACAGCTATATTCAGCAATTATCAGATCAGCTGTAGCAGTTTGCAGAGCTCATAGCCTTGGTCCAGAGGAGAGTGAAATCATCTTTTCATGTCACTTATAGCCACCCTAGGATGATGACAATGTTGATGCCAATGGTGGCTGGAGCACTACCATCATGGTAGTGACAATTCCCTTTATCCTTTAGGTTTATTCGTAGGGACTGGTAAAGATGCTGTCTGTATAGAATGCACGTGTAAGGTTTTCCTGAGAGCTACTGAAACCACAGTCGGGGAGATCCTGTTGTTCTAAGCCTTTTCCATCAGAGGTACAAATACCCCATGAAAAAGAAAAATAATCTAAAATTAAGCACAGCTCAGTCTTGTGTACCCAAATTGAATATGTCAAGTGCTTGAGGAAGACAGACAGAAGCCCTGCTCATTGCTGAGATAAAAAAATTCCTCAGATGTCCCTAGGTACCCTGAGAAGGGCAATGGCCAGGCAACCACACTCCTCCTGTGGCTGTAGACCATGCCCAACCACAAATCCAGGTGAAAGAAGATCTCTTCACAAAGAAGAACTGGAGATTAAAGAAGCAGCTACAGATTACAAATTAAGATTCTTTTCCCCTGCATACCATCAGCCAAAGAGAGGGTGAGCAGCATTACTTGAATAATAAAGGAAATAAAACACATGGAAAGGAAATCTGCAAGTGTAAGAAAGCTGAGTTGTGTCACAACTGATTTCTCTTTCTCTGTTAGGTTTTAGATCTTCCAAAGATTTTTACTTAAAATGGAACATGATTACCCTGGGGCCTCTTATACTAATTATCCAGCTCCAAATGAAGTATAGCACATAACTCACCCAGTAGATCCAGGGATTTATCCTTCAGTCAGATGCAGAGGTCACCCAAACAGAGACACACTTTATATCAAGATTTACATCAAGATTTTTGATTTGTCTTTTGCATTCTGGAAAGCAATTGTAGTATGGTGACTACAGGCGACTTACCCAGACACAACAATGGGAATGCAGCTGGGGACTTCTGACTGTGAAAACATGAAGATTTTTCACTTTGCACTGAAGTGGCCCACTTCCTGTAAGAAAAGATAGGGAAGATAATTAGAAATGTATTAGTGAACTAGGGTGACCCACGGCTATATATTGTTGATGGAGATAATAAAAGCACCTAATTTTGGCATTCTGCTTCTGAAATGTATGGTAAACTGGAAGAGACTTGGCTTAGTTTTGCTAAAGGTCAAAATTATTTCTAACACAGCTTTAAATGATTTTTGTTCCCAGATTTTCCCCATTGCAAAAATAACTTTTGCTCTCTAGGCTTGGACATGTAAAGCCCCCTTTATCAGATTACAGGTAATGAGATACACTGTCATGTTTTCCTTCCCCAAACCCAAGTGACAGAAGGACCTTTTTGTGTCATTTCAAGACTTCCTGCACCAAAGGTCAAGAGAAATCTGTTAGCAATTAAGCCTCACCACCTGGCTGAAGAAAACACAATCCTTTTTTAACTCTGACATAAAATTTCCTAACAAAAATAGAATTATTCCAAGTAAAGTTGCTTATGTCTGCAGAATCACGTCTTGAAACAGTAGTTTACAGACTGGTGCGTAATGATTGATATATTTCTATTGTTTTAAATGGAGGCTAAGAGTTGTATGGACATTCATATGCATATTTAGGGAACTTCTGAGTAATACAAAGGAAAATGAGCCATGTGCACCTTGGAATAAAACCATTGACTGGTAGGAGCTACACTTTTTTTTTTTTTTCTCATTTTTGCACAAGTGGCTGCATGCGTTACGGCCATTTTCTCATTCCTCAGAACCATAAAGAATTTCTTACTGCTCTGAGCTTGTTACCAGACTAAGTGGAAGCCACGGCCTAGTTGAGCCAGCTCATGTGTTATTCCTTTCATGACAGCATTAACTGCACACATTAATACTCAGTTGTTGCTAACACTTTCAGATTCATTATAAATGAGGAAAATAAAATTAATGGATTTGAGTTTATGGTGGATTTCCATTAGGGGCTTGTGTTCTAGCTGCCAACACATCTGGATTTCCTAGGAGTGAATGGGTTTAACCACCATGTAATTATTGTTTGTGGAAAATAATTAATTAACCATGCAAAAGGTTTTGTAAAAGCATTTAAAACAATGGGAAATTTTGCAGTTGCCTCTTCTTGCTTTTAGCACAATGATATTTTAGCCCAGTGATATATTTCCCTTTCTGTTTGAGCAGACATTGAAATATTAAAATAGGCACTGCAGTACTTTTCTCAGATTGTGATACAGGATATATTCACTGTCTCATGGTGCATTTAGGGAGTTAGAGAAATGAGTCTTTGGAAGGGGAAAACCTTTGTTAAAATACAGTCTCACATGTGCTGCATGCTGTGGCAAAGGACAGTAGTAGTATCATGAAGCATTCCTGCACCTTTTAAGATGGTACCGAGAATGAAAATACATATATATAGAGCTGTCTTTATTTCTGAATAATTTTGCTGTCATATATTTCAAGCAAATATGTTTTGGGGATGGAGGATGGGTTCAAAAGAACTAGCTCCAAGAGTGGAATATGTCGATCCTATCACAACAACACAGCCCTGGCAGGGGCTCCAGCAGGTCACCTGCACCAAAGCTGGATGACAGCAGGACCCTCACCATGTTTGCCTTACCTGTTCAGAGCCCTCTAGTTATGGTAACGTCACACCACTCCCATGTCACCTAATCCTTCAGTATCTTCAGGTAATGTTTTTTCTTAATAGATCACCTGAACTTCATTGCATGTTCAGCCCATTCTTGCCCTAGCTTATCAGGACGTGGTAAAGAAACTGTTTATTTCGCTAGCTTAAAGAAATTGTATCTTTCAGAGATGGATTTACAGTCTCTCAGATGACTAATGAAGGCCTGCACAAGTATCTGGTACCTCTGCATAGTACCAGGGGGTGTGCAGGCTGAGACACTTGCAGATACAGTCAGTCTCTCCAATACTTAGAGATGCACTGCATGCTTTGAACGAGTAACTGTAACAGGGCTGGATCATATGCTTAGCATATGGGCAAAGCAATTAACCACATATTTAATGACAGACACGCATAACTAGTAGGAAAAACAGCATGCAGCCAGGGAAGGAACTGGTAAAGTGTTTGTAGCAAGTAAAGGTGACTCAGTGTTGTCGGTCTTTATGACAGCTGCTACGATCACCAGTATGTATTTTTGCGCTTTCAACTTCCTTCCAAAATGAGGTACTTGAGTATTCTCCCAGTAGTGCCTGGGAGAATGACAGGAGACTGGTTGTAGAGGCAGGCACACAGGCAAAATGAATACAGGCTGTAGAAAACGCTGTACTGGAAGGAGGTCCTTTGCCAGCTGAACAGGGGTGGCTCAACAACACTTTTGTTTCTGTTTAGAGAATATAGAGCATAAGGCCTATATGGCGAGTGAAAAGCCTTGCCTCGTTATTCCTTGTCAAGGCCTTGATGAGGGAAAGCAAGATGAGGCTTTTCAGCCTTCTTGATGAGGAATAGTGTGGTGACATTTTTCAATCTTGTTGATGAGGAAGGACATCAAGGCCATGGAGCGTGTCCAGAGCAGGGCTCCGAAGCTGGTGAGGGGCCTGGAGCACAAGGCCTGTGAGGGGCGGCTGAGGGAGCTGGGGGGGTTTGGGCTGGGGAAGGGGAGGCTCAGGGGAGACCTCATTGCTCTCTGCAACTGCCCGAAAGGGAGATGTGGGGAGTGCGGGGTTGGCCTCTGCTCACAGATAACCACTGATAGGACCAGAGGGAATGGCCAGGGGAGGTTTAGGTTGGAAATGAGGAGACATTTCCTCTCAGAAAGAGCAGTCAGGCGTTGGGACGGGTTGTCCAGGGAGGTGGCGGAGTCACCATCCCTGGAAGTCTTTAAAAGACATTTATATGTAGAGCTTAGGGATATGGTTTAGTGGGGACTGTTAGCGTTAGGTCAGAGGTTGGACTCGATGATCTTCCAACCTAGAAATTCTGTGATTCTGTGGTGGAGTCCCCGTCCCTGGGGGTGCTCAAGGACAGGTTGGACGTGGTGCTTGGGGACACCGTTAGCGGGTGACACTGGTGCTAGGGGACGCTTGGACCAGCTGCTCCTGGAGACCTCGCTCTCCCTTCCCGAGGCCTTTCCCCCTCCCACAGCCGCCTCGCGGGGCACTCCCGCAGCCGGGGGAGGGCGGCGCCGCCATCGGGGCGCGGAGGCTCCGCCAGGGGCCGCTGTGGGCGGCGGCGGCGTTAGCGGCCGGCGGCGGGAGCGGCTCTCGGGCCCGGCTGCGAGCCCTGCCCGGTCCTCCCGGGGCCCTTGGGGGCGACCCCCGGCCGCTCTCCGGGGCTGGGCGCTGAGGGGAGCCATGTCCGCGCCTGCCGGGCTGCCGCCGCGGCCGCCCGCCGCCATGTACCCGGCCGGGCCCGCGGCTTCCCGGGAGGCCCCGGCGGCGGCGGCGGCTGAGGGCGGCGCTCCTCGCTGCCACAACGGTGAGGGGCCGGGGGGCTCGGGGGTCGCTTCGTGCGCCTCGGGTGTGGAAATTGGGGGGGGTCTGAGGGAGGTTTTTGGGGGGTTGGAGGGGGAGGAGGGTCGGGGCCTTGGTGCTGTGGGGTCAGGGCGCCCGTGCGGCGGGGCTGGGGGGGGCTGTGGGTGGCGGCTGGGTGGTGGAGGTGAAATATTCACAATTCCCCAAAAAGCGGCTGGGCTTTCACGCTGAGCTCCTTCCTTTTAAGCCGTGGGGGGGCTGTGAAACCAGTTCTTTGTTAAGTTTTTAGACAGCCTGCCTCCGCTCCGTGCCCGCCTAACCCTGCTCAGGCCTCGTCGTATCCCTCACGGGGCTGGGGCTGCGGTGGGCTTTGGTCTTTTCTGGGGGCTTGGCCTCCAAAATTTTCCCTCGTGGATGTTGTTCGTGTCCAAAAGGGGCTCCCTGCGTGCCCCAGAAGGAGGTTTTGCCTGCAGGTAGTGCAGGGGATGAAAAGGGAGGTAAGCACATAATGTAGGGAGAAACCAATGCCTCGGCTGCGCTCTGCAAACTTGAGTATTGCAAAGCTGAAATCTCTCTGCATTGCTCACGAAATGCCAACTTACGTGGCTTTTAGTCAAAATACCACGCTGTCAGGACTCTGGTACAGCCTCCTCAGTGAACTGGAGGTATGTTGGACAGAAACAAACAGAAACTGACACTGCCTATTCCCCTTGTGTTTTTAACTGAATGAGGCAGTAATTTTGAAGGGCCATCATTAGGATCTATTATTTTAATTAGTTGGTTTTATGCTGCTGTCAATATTCTATCTTTTAAACCTTCTAGTAAACCATTTGTTTACTGTGAATCCAATGTATGCTCTTTTTTTTTTTTTTTTAAATTCTGAGAAGTTTTGTAGTGTATAGTAATGGTCTTGCATTTTTATCATATAACGTGCTGGCTGTTCGGCTTACCTTTGCCTTCCATGTTCATAAATCATCAGATATATACCACGGTAGGCTAAGAAATCTGAATTTGTGATTTTGTGTGTTTTAACAACACTATTCCAAAGCTTTTAGATGAGTTTATCGGCCTTCTTCTAGTACTACTCTTGTGAAGTTGTAATACAGGATTCCTTTTTTTTTTTTTTTCTTTTTTTAACAACTGTAATAGGGGGATTAGCAACAGAAAAAGAGTACTGGAGACTTCCATTATGTCACATAGAAACTAAGTTTCACAAAGAAGGTAGTAATTGCTTTTGAAATTCCCTTTTACATCAGTATAAGGAAGGTTAAATGTAAGATACTTTAGTGAATACAACTATTTCTGTGTTGGCTGTAAAACAGACAGTTTCGGTTGTTTGGAGTGCGCTATACATGTTAGTTCCATAAAATCTAGATTTTTCAGATTAAGCCTTTGAAGTTAAGGGGTATCTGACGAAAGAGAGGCTGCTTCTTACAGAAAGAAAGAAACTCGTTGCGTGTAGGTTGATATTTCCAAGGATGTTCAGCTTTGTATTTAATAGGATTTACCCAGTCCAGTGACCACATTCATTTGAGACCTTTGGGGACTTTAGTGTTAATGTAAGTTTAAAAAAAAAAAAAGAGTATTCTTTTCCCTCTCCATGTTTTGGGTTTGATTCCACTTTTAAATTCAGTAATTTAAAAAAGAAAGGGGTCCTTGCCTGGTATTTTGTTTGGCAGTCAGGGGCTCGTACCTGAATTCTTCTGAATTAAGTTTTGCAAGTTCATGAAAATTTTACTGTAGCGGTTTTACAGGTAGCTTTATACATAGTCAGAAAATGACTTGTTTCCGAATACCAGCATAATGAGATGTTGCTTGTTAAATTAGTGTTAAAAATGGTGTATTTTCCCTGTAGCCACTGAAGACTTCAGTGTTAATGGTGTAATGGATTGAAGTTTGTAACTCTGAGAGGTGAACTCTTTTGAATTCCCATGTTTCTTGAGACATTTTTTGACTATAGTGTTATCCACGAGTGCTTTGTAAGATTACCGTTAGTATCATCAGGATATTGATGATATATGATACATTTCAAGATCATCATTTCAGTTATGAAGTCCTTTAGGACTGGTCTGCATCCCTCCTCCCAGGTTGGATCCTTTGGATAGTTTTGGTTAAATTTGATAGCGGGGGTAGAGGTACGAAGTTCCTGAAAGCTTTGTGAAACTGGGAAGCTGACTGATGCCATCACGGAGCTGTTTGTGTAGCCATGGCACCTTTTATTTATTTTTTTCGTCCTGTAGTGTTGTGGGTTTTTTCTCCTTAAAAAGTGATAAAGCTTTCAGGGTTCACCTGCTAATGTACGTGTACTTACGCATTATAAGGTATTAATTTGTCTGTGGAAGGAGAGGTTCCTTGCTTTCCCCTGTGGAGATGGCACTTTAGCGGTGTGCTTTCTGTGTGCAGGTAAGTTTTTCAACTCTTCTTACAGAGTTTTCTGGAAGAGAGTTGTCAAGGAAGGTACGCTGCCTGAGACACCAGCACAGCTCGTGCAGTTCACCAGATCTCAAAATGACACCAAAAACATACCCACATTTCCAGCGCTGAAAACGGCCCAATTATCTAGTCATCATTAGCAGCTTCAGCTACTAATTGCACTGAGAAATTACTTTGTTCGCGTTCTTCATGATGAAATGGACAAAAAACTCAGTGCAGATAATGGGAATGATCTTTCCTCTGTAGTTGTAAAAACTTGCTTTGAAAGGACCGGGATTTTGAAATCCGAAAGATAGCTTTTCAGATGTCAGCTGTGTCTTTCTTAATGAGTTCTTGATGGGATTCATACTCACTTGTGTCGTTTTAAGCTCATAATGGATGTTAGGAATAGGAGTAAAGGCAACTTGGACATTCTGTAGCGTGGTAACTGGGATCTTGTACTGGTAATATAATCTCTCCTCATGGTATGTGTTTTTAAACCGGAGCTGGATACTGCAAGGCTTTACGAGATGATTTGATATGCAGCCTTTTATTTAAAGTGAGGTGCTCCTAAACCAGTTTCTAAATTACACTTCCTCAGTTAGTTTATTCAGCATACCGTGCCATAGTAGCACAAATGCACAGACTCCTCAGCTAAAACAGCTTTCCTTGCCACCTTTGACGTCGTAGCTGCTTACAGCAGCAAGCCGTGACAGACGTAAGTTATTTGTGTATTCTTCAGTTTGCTCTTTCAGACTTCCAAAAAGCAGGTTGAAAGTCTGCTAAAGGTCACGTAAGTGCAGCCTGGAGTTAGTTGTCGGTGAGTCACCAACTTGAAAATCATTCTCCCTTAAAGGAGAATAAGCTATGGAGCATTAGGAAGCAGCTCCCACTTTTTCAGAAGAGCGGTGAATCAGAAGCATAAAACTACGTGTGGCTCCAAATTGTTAGTACGTCTCTATTTCTTTATGTTTGTATTTTCTTAAGCTCCTTATGCTTATTCCCTAAAGGCCTTTCTGTCTCTCGGCCCAGTGGTCCAAGTTACTGTTGTTTGTTTGTTTGGTAGCATTCTCTTCTGCTCAGTGTTCTGGGTTTGTCACTTATAAAAAGTCACTTTTAATATTATCAGAGAACAATTTTGGACAGTGTGTTCCTTGCTTACAACGTTCTGTTAACAAATCATTATCAAAATTGCCTTGCAAGTTAATCACAGACCACCTGGATGTTACTTTGGGAACAGTGACTTCCCAGAATTTGATTCTTCAACAGAAGCACGTCCAGAAGTAATGCTTGTATTTTGTGATCGCCGTAAGTGCAGGGGGGCAAATCCACAGTTCGTTACTGGCACAGCTGCTGTTTGATGCGAGTGGCACGGTGTCGTGCTGCGGGTTTCTGTTCACTGAGAGCTGGGAAATAACACGGGCACACAGCGGGATGTAAGCAGTAGGGTGTGGTGAGTTTAAAAAAGGAAATGATCCAGGGAAACGCACGTACGGTTCACTGGAAAATAAAAACAGGGTGCAGGAAAGGAAATTGAGGGAGACTTGAAGATTTACCATTGATCAATTTGCATTAAAAAAATAAAAATAAAAAAGGACATACTTAATGTTTGGTCTCTAGCAAGCAAGTACTTGTTCTACCCTTGCAGGACCAGTATGTAATTAACCTCTAATGTTGCAGAGGCGGTTGCAGTGACAGCTGAGGTCAGTTTCTCTGATACAACCCCCTACCTGATGGAAGTATCAGGCAGTAAACATAAGTGCCTTGTCAGGTACCTGGTGGTTTCTTAAAAATGATGGTTTTTTGTAAAAGCATAAAATAACATAAAGGAAAATAAATGCTCTAAAGCACTTTATCTTGGTCACCATATTGGGGAGTTGTAAAGACAATGTTGATGGACTGATGTGACTGCAGCTTTTCATTTTCACTTTCTGTAGGGTATATTGTTATTTTCAGACAATGAAATACCAGTTTGGTGCTTGACGTTGCTCAGTATTTGCTTAAATATTTTCCTAAAACCTTAAAATATTCAAAATAGAGCTGTGATGCATAGGATCCTGGCATGGAAAGCATCCGTTTTTCTGGTACTTTTGTGTGTATGCAAATCATTTCAAACACGGTATTTTACATGCATTGTACTTGGTTTGTTCTTTTTGTTCTGTTGATGGACCTTGACCTCAAAGACAGGGAGGGAAATCAAGGAGAAAGCAGTTGTTTGTTAGTTGCAGTAGGTACGGAGTTTGTTGGCGCTACCAGCAGATGCACCTTGAATATACTGAGATGTTTTCTCTTCGTTCCAGGTCCTGTGCAGAGTCCGATGCAGTTCCCTGCTGGCTATGGCTCGCATCCTCCAAACTACAGCGCGCCCTCAGGACACTATTCCCAAGTGCCCAATAAAGCTGTTTCTCCCCACGTGGATAATCAGTACAGAGCTAGTTACCCCTCCAGCTACTACTATTCAGCACCAGCACAAAATGTCGTGGCCCCTTCGGTGGGTCCCAACGTGTTGAATACCCGAAAATCGCAGCAGTTCTACAACAAACCTCCCCATGCAGCGGGGCCGGCTGAAGGACCTGTCCAAGGAGCAATACCACCTGCACCCTACTTGCATACGAGTGCTCCGCAGTCGTATTCAG
Organism: Aythya marila; assembly: GCF_965140915.1. Lineage (NCBI taxonomy): Eukaryota > Metazoa > Chordata > Aves > Anseriformes > Anatidae > Aythya > Aythya marila. Next base: position 4,490,731 of record NC_139045.1, on the reverse strand, counting down.
CGTTTGGTAATCACTACAGCACTTCTGTCAGCTCCTCAGTGGCATCTCAGGGATTTCCCCTTAATTCTGATCATTACGCTATGCCCGTGGTTTCTAGTGCCGTGTACCCTAACATTTCCTATCCTCCTGCAGCTACTGGCAGCGTGTATGGGCAGGCGTTTACTTCTCAGAGCCTACCTGCTGCCGGACAGTTCAAAGAGACAAATATGTTGTCTAGCCCGAGTACATCAGTACCTCATTCGCTTCAACAGCATGTTCCTGTGGGATATAACTCAACGTTATCGACCGTTTCATCTGCTCAGCCCGTTCAAGACAACCTCAGCAGGAATCTCACTGGATCAGTTGCTCAAGTAAACAACCAAATAAATACAGGTACAGTATTAGTTGAAAGATAGTGAACTTCCAGATGTGCCTGGGAAACATCAGAAATCACGGTTTTGTTGCTTTGTACCCATTCAGTATGTAAAATTCTGTATCACAAGTTTGAATTCTGTCTTTATTGATTTTTGAGGTGTTTCTCATTTGGTTATCAGAGTCTTACCAACAGCAGCTAATTGTATCACTGACGTGTTCCATTAAATGATGCAGCAAAAGACCCTACTGGGCAGATGGTTTTAGGGTTTTGGTTTTTCTGGTTGGTTTGTGGTTGGTTTTTTTGGTTGGGTGTTTTTGCTTGTTGTGTATTTTTGCATTTTTAAGTTGGCTTGGAAGGCAAGTCTTCTGTGCTGTTTTGAAGGAAGGTGTAGATTCTTAGATACATCTATGGAAAATGTACTTTTTTTTTTCAATCTCTGTCTGAATTTTATTGTTAATTCAGGAGTTAAATTTGTTCAGTAACATTTACCTAAGTGAACATGTGTGTGCTCTTCTCTTCAGGAATTTCAGAAAAAGTGAAATGAGTTAGGGGGCAATTAGTTGTGTTTTTTGTTTGTTTGTTTGTTTGTTTGTTTTTTAATAAGCATTTGAATGAGACAGCAATTTAGGTGTTTTTAGATGATTTTTGTAAGCAACAGCACTATGATTTTGATGTGGATGCAGCAGTAGAGAATTGAGGTTGTGAGGGTGCCAGGTGAAGACAAGCAGACTGAGTCCTTGCGGGTAGCTGCAGCTTCTGCTGCTTTGTGGGAAAACTGACAACAGCTTTGAAGGGTAAGAAAGGTGGAAGGGATTAGAGATGTGGGAGGGCACACACAAGGGAACATTTTGCTCCTCATCTGTATTCTCCAAATAGTGCGTCCAAGCAAATTCTGGTTGTCTTACTATGCTGGTGTTGTGCAGTTCTTACTTGTAAGCTGTGCAAGACCAACAGTTTTTCTTTCTGATGAGACAGATGTTAGAGAATTATAGAATGTTTCTTTTTTTTTATGCCAGTTATTTCAGATTATAGTTAAGCATTGGAATTGTTTCAGAGTCCTTGTAGCTGAGGTTTTCTAAGACCAAGGACTTATGAAAAACATGGTTTTGATGATGGTAAAGCTTTGACTGGGGAAACCAATAGAGCTTAAATCAAGTTCATACAGTACGTGTCAAGGTTGAATTCATTTTCAATGTTGGTTGTTTTTTGTTATTTTTTTTCCCAAACTGTGATACAGAGTGGCATCCTTTAGCACAGTTTTAGAAGATGAAATAGTAGATTTGAACTCTGTCTTTATATGGTGTTGCAATTATATGGTTTTCCTTACTATTTCAAAAATGAAACAAAATACTGTTAAGAAAAGTAGAAGGGAGAGTTTTAAAAAGCTTCTGAAATTAATGGCATTTCAAGGCTGAGCATTAAAAAAAAAATATTTCATGGACTAAAGGTTTAAAAGTATGTCTGAAAAATGAACTGTGGTTACAGAATGTATAGCTGGACTTCGCGGAACGCAGGTATCCCTCTAGGCTATTGCAGGAGTTGTATGGAAAAGGTTTCTTGTTTGTTCAGAATCCTTCCAGAATAGTGAGATTTGCAGTGGTGATATGAAAACCATCTATTGGTTGTTCAGACCGTAAATGCTTTATTTAGAAGTCTTTCATTTAAGTGCATATTATTTCTCCTCCTTTTTGTTTGAAACCTTACTGTTTCATATCTTTTGTAGTAAGGAGCAGCTGTATTGAAGGTGAGGCAACATAGCTGGCCAGACTCTGAAGAACAGTCACGGATGCCTTACTCCTGAGCCATTCAGTGCACTTCTTAAGGGAGTGATTGAGTAAACACATGGCTTCGAGAAGAAGTAATAATTTCATGCTTAAATTTCCAAGAACTGATGTTAGAACTGATTGTGGTAGTAGTGTGTAATAAGTACATGCTTCGTAGTTATGAAAATGAACACTAGTCCACTGGTTTTGTTACACTTAACTTAGACTCTTTTTGAGCTGGTAAAGCTCTGCGATAAGCATACACCCCCTACCTTACTTATTTAAAACTGGGTTGTGGAACTGATTTATCTGGAGCCTAACTTCTTTCTTTTCAGCCTGAAATGATTTCCTGGTTCATGCTCAGCACACAAATGACTCTGGATTTGCTGACTGGGAGAGAGCAAATCAAGGTAGCAACCAGTAGGTAGACTGAAGGGAAAGTGGGGCTGATTTGCTGGCAGCATTGGTGTGACAGGCTGGAAATCCTGCTCAAAGAGCAGCCTTGGTGCAGTTTCATAGGAATTTAAAGCCTGGATCAACGTGGTCCCATGCTTACGCTAGTACTTGACTGCTTTGTATGTCACTGTAGGCATCTGATCAGGTTGAATTGCCACATACAATTGATAAGATACAAATTTAATTCCAACTGCACAATTAGGATTCATAGAATACCAGCCTATCATGATTTAATTTTCCAGAATGACATCACTTACAAAGTCTGAGGCTAAACAGACTGCCTTTGACGAAGTCTGACCGTTTTTATGTGATTTTCTTTTTTCTTTTTAAGTGTAGAATTCAGTATCTTTGGCTAAAATGCATTAATAATTCAATCGCTACAAAACCAGGCTAATAGAAGATGCCAAATGAATGTTTGGTCCTGATGTAGTTGCGTCACTTCTTGGGGCACTGATACACTTTCTGAATTTCCCACTGCAGTTTTACTGTTCTCAGGTGGAGTGCTTTGTATGGAATTTGAAGCATTAGCACCTTTTAAAACAAACAAACAAACAAAAAAAAAACCAGTAATCTTGAAAATGGCTTGCCATTTCTTGTACATCTTTGGAAAGAGTATGAATGTAACACATGAGGAATTCAAGGAAATTATGATGGTTTGTAAGAAGGAATGTTTCATCCTTCCTGCTGTTTATTCTCCAGGAGGGAAATGATGGAAAACGATTGCAGTCTGTTCTGTGCAAAGTTGCTTGAATGCTGTTTGATGTGTTGAAATTCCTAAGGATGCTTTCTAAAACTCTTCATGTAAAGAAATTTTTATTACCCTCTCCTACTCCTAGAATACTGAGAAGGCAGTTTGTTGTCACTGCTGCTGTGCTATGAAAGAGGACCCCTCGCAGTCCTTAAATTATAAATAAGTACGTTTTGGAAGGACTCAGGATGCTACCGACTTACTGTACTTTTTCAATACTAGTTTTGTGCAGTCAGTGAACGCTGAGAGCTCTCTGGGAGGAAAATGGGGCATGCTTTACAGAGAAGAATGGTGTGTTTTGGATAAAATAAATATTGAATAAAATCCCTGTGTTTACACAGGACTTGCCCAAGAAACTCAGGTTGGCATAACGTTATGAAATGTGGTAATTTCAGTGTTTTTATGCTTGAGTTAAAAAGTTGCAAGTGTTGTACTTCCAATCAGATTTTTAAATAAACCAGTTAAAGAGCGAGTGCAGGGCCTTTGAAAGCCCCAAATTTGCTGATGCCTGTTAAAATCAAACCACTGAGCTGTCTGTGTCATGTGCTGAGGGCACAGGAGAAGATCTTGCTGCATTTCTAAAACTTTGTCAGCCACTGTCTGAGATCATTAAAGTATTTTCAGTGGAGCTTGCTGAAATTTCAGCGGAAGAAAAGAAGAAATGTAAGAAGAATGTTTGTCTGGAAGCTGGCCTGTTTTGATGAATACCAGCCAGTAAGAATAATTTTATTTGCTTTAGGGAGTGTAAATGAAGGAGGAAACAAATATTTGTGATTTTCTTCTTGCTGGTATAAACTAGTTTCCTCTACCAAAAATGCCCTCGTCTAGTTTTAAATTCTGTATTTCAGCATAACAGTATTGGTATAAATCTATATGGAAACAGTGATGTCCTATGTAAATAACACACGCTGTATTACTTGGGCTTTTTGTTTTTCTAGGTCAGTAGCTTTGCTTATTGTTTTTTCCAGCTGTTTCAGCTGCAATTGGTACGTTCTGACTTCCTTGGTACTTTCCAGTCTGTGGATCCACGTGTTTTGTCAGCAAGAATGCACAAATTTTACTTGAGTCTCCCCCCACTCCTGAAGAGGGGGTGAGAGAGGACTCCTGAGGGTGCCTGCTGTGGATTTCTTTGCTTTATGGATCTTGATACTGTGGGCAGGCAGCTTGAGCTGGAGACGCTTCTATTTCATGATCTCATGAACGTACTTGTACTTCCCTTCATGTCAGATCAGGGTCTCAAGTCCTCACTGCCCCACATCTGTAGGAATTCAGGGTACAATCCTGTAAATCCAGCAGCAGAGGTGTGGTAGGAAAAAGGGGAAGGGGCTGCAGCCAAGGTGTAGGAAGTTGTACAGATAGGATGCTGCTGAAAACCAGGCTGCGGGGAACTGGTCAATATCTTGGTAGAAATTACATGCTATACTGGGGGGAAATAAATTAAGATCATGCATATAGCAACTCAGGATGGTTCTGCCATCTCTTAAACACAAAGATATTACTATGATTTACTTTACTAGTTTAGATTTCAAGTTGGAAACGGAATCAAAGCTTTTGGGGTAGTGCACAGGAAAAATGAGATTTATCTCTGATACAGAGCTCTGCCAGTATTTTCATTATTTCATCATTTCAGTCATTTGGTATTTTTCAGTCCAGGAGATTGTTCATGGTTGAAAGGCATGGAGGAAAAGTCAGTGCACATCGAAGGAGGAAGGGAGTATGAGGGGAAATGTAGAAAATTCTGCCACGAAGTGGTTGTGTTTACAGCAGCCTGGCAAAGGTCTTGGCTTTGTGTGCTTCTTGTGACAGCGATTGTCGGGGTGTGGTGTGGGCTAATGGGGCTCGTCCTGGACAAGCTAATGGGAAACTTTAAACTGGTGGTCAGCCCAGTTCTGTCTTGATCTAGAATCCTAAATTGCATCATCCTAGATCGATCAGTACTTGTGTAACAGGGTGCAATCTTGTTACCGGCTAGACGGAGAAAAAACAAAAAACTGATAGAGTGTTTCCTATAACCGTAGATTGTCTGGTGAGATGAGTTACTAACAGTGCATTTCTAGAGATTAAATTTGTTCAAGTTTCCATTCTAATCCTTTGTATTTAGTTACGTATGGCTTCCCAGAGCTTTCTAGGGTTGCAAAATAAAGCTTAGCTTGTAATTTTGTGGGTTGGATTTCTGTAAGAAGAAAAAAAATAAATATATTTTTGGTCAGAGTTCAAAAACATTTTCTTCCAGTAACTCTGAAGGAGCCGTGTCATTTATAGGACACTTTGGATAGCTTATGCTTGAGAATAGCAATCTCGTACTTGGCAAGGAAGTATTTCATCTTCGGCTAATCCAGGTGTAAACAGGTTTTGGCTGTGACACCAGCGTTTGTCATGCTCTGCAGCAGTACAGGTATCTACAGCTGCAATTATCACTCCATTGCCTTGGCGTGGAAAATACCCAAACCCCGTATGCAGCTCTCTGCTACAGAAGCTGGGTAAAGGCAGTAAGGCTGGGTAAAGGCACCTTTTGAAGGTAAGTTAGAAAAGCAGGAGGATCATCTTAAACCTCTTTTTGCCCCTGTAAAGGAAGCCTCAACTTCCCCACAAAGTCCTTTCGAATGCCAGCTCCATTATTTAGGAGGAAGTCTGGGTCTGCACGCGCTGCTCAGCTGTGTGTGCAGAGGAAGCCAAGTTGCAATTGCACATGAATCCTCTGGTGAATTCAGTAACCTAAATTGGGACTCGGCAAATAAAAACATCTCAATCTCGTTGCTTAATTCCTGTGTGTTTGCTGAGTCACGTTGGTCGAATTATTTTCTTTCTATTCTTGTTTTTAACAGTTTGGTCCGTCGGTAGTTTGTAGAAAGGAGGAGTTTTTAAAAAGAATCGTCATACGATGATTTTTTCCAACTTATAAACAGGGAGAGACCCTCTTTAAAACTAACTTAATTGAAGTTATATTGTCCTTATCTGATAGGAATTTTGACTGGACTGTGTTAAATCTCTCAAAGCACTAATCTGACTTTTTTTTTTTTAAGCAGATTATATCTAGTCCAGATGCTTAAAACACACCAGAAGTTCTGTGGCATACTCAGGGCTGATTGAAGCAGATTGCTTAGAATATGGGTCTCATAATTGAGTAACAAAATTGCAAAGCTCCTAGCCTGCAGGGGAGGCAGATTGCTGCTGTGCTATGCAGCTGCCTCGCAGGTTTCCTGCTGCTGGGAGGAGTATTGCTGGGGAGAGATCGTGCACGGGCTCTGTTCCTCTTACCTAGGAAGAGGAACCTGTGAAAGCATCGTGTTTTGGGGACAAAAATGGATTACTTCAGCTTCTGCTTGGTCTTTTAATGCTGCATTGTGTCTTCCTTTTTTTTTTTTTTTTTTTGCTGTTGAACAATCTGTTAATTTTAGTGGAGTTCTTTAAATTACAAACCTTTAACGTTAAAAAAAAAAAAAAGATAACCTCCTCTTTCCTATTTACTTATATGACGGCATCTCTCTGAAGTACTGCGTTCTTGTAGTCACAGTGAAACAAACATCACGTACAGTGGCTTGCGTTGTGTGATTGCCTGTGCAGATACAAATGGTGTTTGTGCTTTCTTCCCTTTTCAGGTGGCGTTGATCCTGTACAGCCTGTGCACTCCGCAAGCCAGAGCGTTCAGTTCACCAAGCCTGGGGTGGGAACATCTGCTTCCCCTGCTGTGATCTCCTCAGCAAGGACATCTGCTTCAGGACTTTCTCCACAGCCACGATCGTCCCCCTCTGTCACACAGTCACCTGAGTCAGCTCTTCAGGAAGGTACTAAAAGGGAATGGGAGGTTGTAATACAGACTTCTGCCCTGTTCCACGTGCACATGTGAATGCTGGAAGCTTTATTGCTCTTTTATGTTTGTCTGACAAGAGTACTGCTCTTGTGTCTTCGTCAGGCTCCTGAGAGCTCTCGTTTTGTAGGTCTGTTGTTCTGTCTTTTTCTTTTTAGCTCTTCTGTTTGATTTCCTAGCTGTACACTGTCTTTGGCTTGCCTGCGTCTTTTCCTTACAAAGCCTTTCTCTCGGCACTCTTTTTTTTTCTAAAAAGTTTCTCTCTATTTTGACTTATTAGAAGAAGGTCCTAAAAGGATCTTTTGTAATCAGTTTGTTGCAAAAGCAGACTTAAACTAGAAATAATGAAATTGTCTTCTTAATCCCTAGCTGCAAGCTCCTTTGGAAAGCTGCTGCAGGGTTTCTTGTTGGAGAACAGGGGGTTCTTACTGAGCTTCTTCCCATTCTCCCCTTGGTAGCCTGTTGACAAAGAATCAGTTGGGTCTTGAGCCTTCTTTTGCCATGTGAATTTTGCCCTGATGTTTTGACTTGCCCTTTAGACTGTTAAATGTTTGTGTCTAGTATTCCAAACCTATTTTATTGCAGTGATTTCATTTTGATATGTTTTCTCTTGGGAACTTCAGGATTTAAAATTCCTTTGGAGACATAACTTAGTGTCTACTTGTGCCCTACACACTGATTTTTGTCCAGAGCAAGGTGGTATAGCTAGCCTTCAAAACAATTCTCAAAATCATTTTTGATAGTCACAGCATGCTTTTTATTCTTAACTTTCAAGGCCCCCTGTCGTAAATGTCCTAATTTCTCCTTTTCCTCCATTTCTTTTTTTTTTTTCCAGTGAGTTAGGGACTGTAAAGAAATAATTTGCTTGTGAATTGGTTCTGTTTATTTTACAAAAATAATTATTCATTGCTACCAAGACCTATGTACACTGTACCATTTTAAGGAAAACAACTCAGTTTTTCTAATTGTGTTTGTTTCTTGCACAGTTTTATAGTTTGCCTTGGTACAGGGTAGAATTTAGTTGTTCCGCAAATGTGTTTGCTCGAATAAACTCTTGCTCAACTTCCAAAGAAACAGCAAAAATGCTTCAAATGACAAAATGGATTTTAGCTGTTAGATTGTGCTTGCCTTAATGTGCAGTATGTATGAAGATGAATGAGCATGCTTTACAACCAACCCTATAAATATGTGTCAGGAGCATAAAGCAAAGTCAACAAGAGTTGGAATCCATCTGGTTGCATTTACATTAAGCAATAATAAATCCGTATCTGTCATCACACGTGTCTCTGTACTTAGGTGATATTTTTAGAAAACATTAGAGAACTTTAAACTTTTTGCAATTGGATTCTTTTTAGGACTCTCAAATACATGCTGTATTCTTGTAAAACTTCATCAACAATTAAGTGTGATAAATTCATTTGCTGAAATTAACATGCTGAAAAAATCAAATGCATCTGAATATTTCTCCAGGTTGTTAAAATTCCAGGTGTTTCTCAGTCAATGATGAAATAGACTGAATTTTTTAAAAAATTTTGTCTTTTTTTAAGTCATGTTATGCAGTGGTGTTGTCTACATGGAAGCATTCTGGAAAAACAATTTGAATTGTTGGTTTGTTTGTTTTAAGCCCCGGTGTGAGCATTCTTATGCAGTATTAAAGTATTGTAGTTATTTAGTTGGCTGAGTCCTAACAGAGGAGAAAAAAAAAAAACACTTAAACTGTATTAAACCTGTTTCATTCACGTTCTTCCTATAAATATCCATATTGAGTTAATGCAGATAAACCTATCCACTTGGAAATGACATCCTAGAGATGAACTTTGGAGTGCCTGTCTCCTATCAGGACCTTACAGACTTCTGTAGGATTTGTGATGATGAGAGGAGCTGTTGAGTAAACGAAAATAACGTAAAGCAAAGAGTTCAAGAGTGGAGAAAAGGAGGGTTCGTTTCGTAAAAATTACTGTTGGGAATAGAATAGTAGGGTGATTTTAATGTCATGGTATGTGCACTGGAAAATATGAGGGTTAATGAGTAGAGAGGCAGTTAAAGAGCTTTAGAATATAGTTTATTGTTGCATGTAGTTATTTCATTTTTGGTGGGGCTTCTATTATGAAACGTAGCCCACGTGAGTCTTTCGTGGTGAGTGATCGTTGCTTAAAATACCTAAATCCTTGGTTCATTTCAGACAAATGAGTCCTTAACACGGTTTAGCCTTTTGCTTTCTCCCACAGACGTTTACAGGTGTCTGTAAAATAAGGTGGGATAAAGCATCAGTGTACTATTGCTGTAATACAGGGGCACTACCGACAGGGTTGACGGCTGTTACGGTTTGTTTGTGGTTGCATTTTAAGCCAGATGTGTGAAGTAATCTCATTCAAAATAAATAATGATCTCAAAGTAAGCTTTCACACTTCTAAGAGTGGAAGATTTTAACAAGTTTTGGCTACTGTAAAAGATACTGAGCAGAACAGGGTGATTGGATCGGTGTGGTGGCATTTAAATTGCTGTGTTCAGCCCCCCATGGGTGTCCTTCGCTTGCTTTCTCCCACGTGCTATCCACTGGGGCTGTCTTTGGGCTGCAGACCAGGATGGGAGGCTTCCCCACCTCAGCCTGACTTTTAAAATTAGTTTATTTTTTGGCCAGATCAGCTCCCAGATTTGTTTCTTATTCCGGACAGTTGTGCTAGCAGGATGCTACAGTATCCTAAACGCAGAAATTGGGAGCACTGCTGGCAGCAAAAATAGATACACCCAAACTCCTCAGGCAGCTGAGAGTCAAACCAGTCCTGCCTCCAGACCTCATAATGGCACAGTTTGTCATTACTTAATCCTGGCACTTGCATATTTTTATTGCTTGTCTGTATTTCTGACTTAAGTCTACTTCATCTGTGACCAGTAACTGGAAAAGGCAGACTGTTAGCAGTAGGGTTTTCTTTGCTTGCTTGTTTGGTTTTCCAAAAAGCATTCCTCCAAAGGGGCGTATCAGAATGACTGGTTCACTCCTTTCCTTCCTTTGGCCTGTGCTTGGCACGTTTGCAGTGCTGTGCTCTTTCCAGGCACATCTACTTCTCCTTGCCCTGTTGATGTGCTGTGTCGGAGCTCTGTCTTTGCACTCACGCTGGGCTGAGCTTCTTTCACTTGGGCTCTACATTTCTGTTACACTGCATCTCTTGTTATCCTGTTCTGCTCTGAATCTTTTTCCCATTGCTTGCACGTTAATGGTTTTAAGTTGATTTTTCTCCTTCACCATAACACAGAATTCTCCTAGGCCTGAGAAAAAAATGTGTTCTCTTCAGCTGGGGTCTGATTTGGGGTTGTTGTTTGTTTGTTTGCTTTTTCCAATTCTCTGTATTGAATGCATCCAGTGCCTTTTATAAAAGATGAGAATATGAAGCGGTCAAGTTAGTTCTGTGTGTTAACAGCACAGAGAAACTGAAGTATTGTGCCTTGGTTGCCTTCATCATTCTGCCTTGTATTACGGAGAAACTTGACCGGAGTCACAGGAGCGATATGCGCCAGATGAAGTGAAATACTACCAGCCTCTCCTTCCTCTAAACTCTGTATCAAAGTTACAGCTTCCCAAGAATGTTGCAATAGGGTTTTGTTCTCTTCTCTCTTTATCTCTGAACAGATGCTCTTCGCCTTGACTGCTGTTTTTCATAAGTGAAAGTAAAGCTGTCCTCTTGGGTTTATTCATAACCATTTTTTAAGAAGACAGGAAAATAACAGCATTTGTAGTCCGTGCATTACACAAAACAAAGATTGGTATAGCAGATATGTTTTGGGTCAGGGGAAGGTGAAATGCCACGGTGGTTTCAGATTATTTGAAGTAGCTACAACACTTCTGTAGTGCATTATAGTGTTAAAATAAAATTAGAAAAAAATACGTCAGAGTGATGCTGACACGGTGTTTTTACAGGGGAAAAAAAATCCAAGCTCCTGTATTTTGAAGCCTTAAGATACTTTCTTGCAATCATGGCCCACTGGATTGCTGGGAGAGAAAGTGACATTTCTTCTGAGGATGTCTCTGCCTGACTGCAAACATGTATTAAAATCTTTTCTAACACTGCCCCACACCAAGAGAAGCTTGAGATTTCCTGGAAGTGTTAGGGCTGCACTAGTAATGTCACACATTAATTATGAGCCATTGCTGTGTGCTTTACTCTGTTTAAAAATGGTATGTGTATGTGCTGCTTTTGTGTCTTGTTCACGTATGTGTTAAAATGTATACATGGTTTGGAGGTGCCTGCGAGTTGTCGCCAGTGGGCAGTGTATTTAGGTGCTGAAATGTGTCTATGAGTGTGAATTTAGGCACCATTTTAAAATAACACTAAGTTTTCAGGTTCACCTGATGAAAATTTCACTGGATGTGTAGCTGGAGCGTGCATTTGTACCCGTAACACGCTGCAGCAGCAGTTTGTTTCATTGATCTCTGGCTGTGTTCAGAATTCCAAAGTGAATGCCTGCTGCCTTAGAAGGGCAGGGGTGCCAAGCAGAAGTTGAATGTCAATGTTTTAATAATGCAGTTTAAAGTTACCTGGGAAAGGACACATTTATCCATGCATATCACTTTATGAAAGTATTCCAGTGACCAAACTGATGCGTACACATAGACTTTCAACATAGGTTTTTAATAACCTACACACACAAACTTTCTGCTAACTTCTGTACGCTACTAATACTTAACTAGCCCACTAAAAACTGCTTCTGCCGTACATAGTTCACATATGAACTATGGGTCTAGTGCTGTAGATGGTCAAGGGTTGTAGAATTAACTATCTGCATGTTGGGATTTTCTCTGGAATGGCTGGTTTCTCTCACTTTTAATGCAATGATTTGTGACTTTTGTTTTTCATCTTTCCTGTCTGTCTGACTCTGATGTTTGTGCTTTCCACTTCACAGGCATGCAGTATGGTGGATATGTTAATAATCAAGCTAGCTCTGCACCAGCTCCCTTGTCATCAAGTTCAGATGATGAGGAAGAGGATGAGGAGGATGAGGAAGCAGGTTGGCTTTAGCTTTACACCAGTATCTTGTTCTCTTCCTACTCAAGTTTTGTTCCATATTTCCATCCTCTGAAGTTATTTTTCCTCCGTAAAGGTAGAAAGTTGCTCTGACTCATCACATATCGAATTAACTAGAAATTTTCCAAATGTTACTAGTAGAGTAAACAAAAAGGGATTCAGCAGTGGCCATCAAATGTTTTGGTGTGTTTTTTCTGTCATATTAATATCAGACATTTTATGTGTCTCATCACATAATATTCACAACCTAAAAGACTCCCTGAGTTCTACCATTTCCATTTGCAGTAGGCTTTAAACTCTTAAGCAAATATACCAAGCCATAGAGGCACAGACTGATAATTGTTTGTTTTACAAATTAATCAACTACATGCCATTTTTATCATTACATTAAACAGTGTTTACCTGGCTTCCCATTCTATATATGGAGAAGCCTTATAATTAAGGTAGTAAATACTGGAAGGTGATAAGTGTGTTTGTTTTAAGGCAGTGAATTCATTTGTGCTGCTTTTCTTCCTCCTCCTATGGCACATCTCTGCAATTCAGGAAGATTAAGTTTTATCCTGCTTGCTTTGCGGGGAAATTAATAAGTGCATTTCATGTTTTTAAGAAGCAGTTTGTCCTGCTTGTTTGAAATGTCATGTTCTTGGCTGCAAGGATTCTGTCTGTATTTGTCAAAATTTCCTGGTTTTAAAAACTAGCTTAGTGCCTCTTGCTACCTTAGTTTCTTGAGTCGTGTTGGGGTTTTTGTTTTTTTCTTCTGACTAATGCAAAACAAAGTTTGCTTTGGCAGTTTTGATGCAGCTGCCGTTTGGACCAGTTCTTCAGAATAGGTTAAAAGAACTGGGAGAGTTGTGTTTTTTTGGTCTCTTTCTTTTTTTCTTGCAGGGCTCCCTAGTGAGTTTTCTGCAGATAAGTATCTTTGTCTAATCTTATCCCAAGGCTTCTGTCAAAGGAGATGTCCAATTTTTGTCAGCTGCAACCTTTTTCTCCTTACATTGTTCCCTAAACTTACCAGAGACAGTTTTCATGCTTTCTGCCACCTGTATTTCTCAAGTTCTGTACTTCTGCTAAAGTCCTAGCCTTTGAGCTACTGTTGTAGTTGAATTTCTTATGCAAAAGAATGAAAGGGCACCCAGGCAGCCCATAAACTTCCTGGTTTATGCCCAATCACCAGGGGTGAATGTAAATCCTAACAGATTTCTAGCTCAGGATATGCAAGTGGTTTTATGAAAAACAGGTGTTGTACATCTGGTTGTCTGTTTACACAGCTCCTCAAAGCCTCAAAGCTTTTTTTTTTTTTTATTTAGTAGTTACATCTCTGACTACATTGCAAAACAGTTGAACAAACTGTGTGAAAGTGTAAGTCATATTGATGTAAATAATTACATAATCCTAAAAGTATTTTATAAGCATTGTTTCTGTCTAGTCAGTTTTCTATTTTTTTCCTTTTTAAACCTTTTCTTTCCCCTTTTTCCTAATGCGTTCTCTTGCTTGGTGCTTACAGTACTAAAGCAAATTGACAGCTGTCGTCGTTTAATTTAAGCATAGGACAACTGTTTCATTTTGTGGAAGTTCCTGTGTTTTTTGTCGAAGAAGAATCGGTGAGATTTCAGATATGCGTGGCCAGCTTAGAGTCTGAACCTAGTGTGCAGGAAACTGCAGAACTCATTGTTTTTGTAGACAACCAGATATTCACCAGGAGAAAAAGGAATGGGGCATAACATAGTTCTTGTAGGCATCAGTGCCTTAAAAAAAGTGAATGACTTTGAGAAGGAAAGGCCTTATGTATAAGGTCTTCAGTAAGTATATAGGATGCTCAGTAAGAATTCATGTTATTTCGCTAAGCAGACCTTTTTATATTTTGAAGTATCTGAAATTTTGCTTTGAATACAACTTATCTGTACGTTAAAAATTAGGCTTTTTTGTTTGTTCATTTTTTTAGTAGAAATACGACTAAGCTGATTAATTTTAGCATGCATTTGAAATATTTTCTACTTCTGCATATTTGCCAGATTGTGCTGGAACTCTTACCTGTTCCAGCAGGACTTGAAGTATATAATATTTCCTTTTTACTAAGTCATTGTGTCATTAATATCTTGCTAGGGAAAAGAATAAACTAATTTTACGTGGAGTTGTGTTAGAGATGGGTAAGGTTTTATGAATACAATTTATTTTGGAGAAAACCGTATCCATTGACACAATAGTTAAATCAGAAAGCTTGAACTAGTCTCACCTGTTCCAAGCTGTGCATATATCCTTCTGGTATTTTTTGGAAATGAAGAAAAATTCTTCTGGTCAGATGAAAACAATTAGTTGGAAACTCTTAAATCTTGATCTTGTTGACCTAGTAAAACTGTATTTTGGCTTTTCAGTAGAAGGACTTTCCAAACCTAGAAAAGCCATGTTCTTATTCATGATAGAGCTCAGAATAATGAATCCTGTTTCTTCCACTTCATAGAATAAATAATAATAATAATATCTAAATAGTTATTGCACTTATATTAATTTAAAAAGCTCAAAACCAAAGGGAAATTTGAGGGTGTGAGGGATACAGGACTGGAAACTGATGTATAAGTTTCACAGTGTTATTTTAAATGTATGTGTTTCTGTTTTTTTAACGTAAAATCTGTCATTAATTTTTGGACCTGTTTTTCTATTTCTTACCTGAACGCTTTAAAGACAACATGCTCAAAAATATCCTGTACAGTCATAATGTTGCCTTGATATTAATAATGTTTCCTAGATTTCAGTGATGTTATATTCACACTGCTGCAGGAGCATCTTTACTTGGAAACATCAGTTGAGGGGGGATTGAATCTCAAGTGTCTGGCCACTGAAGTGTTTCCCTTGAAATAGTTTTGGCTTCACAAAGGGATGTGTGGTCATGGTTGATCCTTCTGAGTAGAGCAGTGTCAGCATCTCTCCTCTGCATCTGTTCTGCTCGTCTTGCCACAAAAGTTATTTTTTTTTTTTTAAATTCTGACGTATTATTTCATTTCTGTTAAATTTCATGGCCTGTTTTTGTTAAGGAGCACTTACATTTCATCTCCTTGGCCCTTTTTCTTTGGAAATGTACATAAAATGGCACCAGTAGAAATATTTTAAAATATATTTTCATGTAATGTTTTACAGTCAGATATTCAGAATATGTGCATAGGGTGAACTACGAATTAAGCATCAGCAGTCCCTCCAGAACCAATCAGCATGTGCTCATCCATCTCCTCTATAATTTTGACTAGTTATTTTCATTACTTTAGCCCAGGTACTTCTTATGTAGTTAGTTTTGGCTGTACCAGACTTGCTCATTCCATTTCAGTAGAAATTAGCTTTACATCAAAACCAAAAGAAGCTCTGAATAACAACAGTAGAGAAAGGAAGAAAGAATTAAATGCATCTGTTTTGCCTGGAGCGGGAATGGTATGTGATTGTTCTGAAGACAACAGGAATCTTGTGTCGTGAAGGAAATCATGACAGAGACTAGTTTAACAATGTCATATGCTAATTCATTTCACATAGTCTAGAAACACGTGATAATTTATTAGATTTTTTTTGTTAGTTTCAAGGAACAACTTTTTTTCATTGCTTTTGTCCTCCCATTTTTCTTTCTTTTGATTTTTGGTGTATGTGTGTTTGCTTAATACCATGCTAATTGCTTGTCTCTCTCTCTTTTTTTTTTTTTTTTTTTACCCTCTCCTTTTTGCAGTGATAATTGCTTTCAGGTCATAGGGCTGAAATGGTCTTTCCTTTTTCTTTTCTCCCCCAGAATCTTTCTTCAGTTTCTTATATATTTTTTTGAAAATATCTTGGTCTTTCTTTAAAAATTTTTCAAAAATGTGCTGTTTCTGAGTCACCTAATTTTATTTTTTTCCCTCCTTAGCAATTGATAGTTCTTCTACTACTAGCAGTGCCTCTCCTGTTCTGAACAATTACGATGCCCTGGAAGGAGGTGGCTATCCAGGTGAGCTGTTTGTTGTTGCATGTTAATTTTGAATTGTTTGTTCAAATTGACTTAAATGTTTGCTATGATTTTTTTTCTGATTTTGATGTCAATTATTATTAATTAAACAGTCTAGAGGAGTTGCCTTTCACCTACGTGTGGAAGGGTGCAAATCATCAGAGAGAACCAAGTTTACTTTTTAAAATCTCATAGTTTTAACGCTAAAGTTGGACAAATAAATTAATAAAACCTCCCTGTATCCTAAGTCATACTTTCTGTTGTAATATTGAGGCTAGTGCCAAAAGTATGCTCTGTGTGAAAGCAGGTATCTTTCTCTAGGTTATGCTGTTTGCCTGATTGTGTTGGCATTAGTAGCTGATAATAGTTGACACACGCCACTGACGTTTTGAGAGACCAAAGCTAACAGTTTGCAGAGATGCTTGGATCAGGTTATTTTTTTCTATTTTTTTTTTTTTACATATAAAGAAAATGTGAAAAATACGGATGCTATGTCGCTTATTTTTATCTCTAGAAATATCAGGAGTTTCAGGTTTATACTACATGATCTTACTACCAGACTAACAGTCTTGAAATCTCCTATTGGGAATAGGTGGCAAAGATTTTGTTCCTTGTAGATATGTTAGTTAATATTCTAAATGATCGGATTAATTTTGGGCGTGTCTGCCTCTGGCACTGCTCTGACCTGGGAAAATGTCACAGTAGTTTGCGTAGGTGATGGGTTCCTCGTTAAAGTGAAGTCTGTCAAAATCTTGATGCCGCTGTCCATATAGGATCTAGCTCTTGCAGGTAAGGGCAGAAAAGGCATGGCTGCAGGATTATGAATTTTAATTTCTTAGCTTCTAAGTAAGCTTCTTGGTCCTGCTGAAGACATATTCTAAAAACAGCTTGTTCCTTTTGTTTTTCTTGAAGAGTAACGGGATCAGCTTTAAGAGATCCCCACCCCAACTGCCCAAGCCAAACCTAGTTTCTGAGAGGTTGGTTTCATGAGTGATCCACCTGCCGCTCCCCTGCAGGTTTTACCAAGCCTGAATCCTTCTGAAACTTATCTCGTATTTGAAGGCATTCAATTCTTGAGTATCACAGAATCATCCAGGTTGGGAGAGACCTCCAAGATCACAGAGTCCAACCTCTGACTTAACTCTAACAGTCCTCCACTAAACCATATGACTGAGCTCTACATCTAAACGTCTTTTAAAGACCTCCAGGGATGGTGACTCCACCACTTCCCTGGGCAGCCTGTTCCAGTGTCTAACAACCCTTTCAGTAAAGAAGTTTTTCCTAAGATCCAACCTAAACCTCCCCTGGTGCAACTTTAGCCCATTCCTTCTCGTCCTGTCACCAGGCACGTGGGAGAACAGGCCAACCCCCACCTCGCTACAGCCTCCTTTAAGGTATCTGTAGAGAGCGATAAGGTCGCCCCTGAGCCTCCTCTTCTCCAGGCTGAACAAGCCCAGCTCCCTCAGCCGCTCCTCGTAGGACTTGTTCTCCAGGCCCCTCACCAGCTTCGTCGCCCTTCTCTGGACTCACTCAAGCACCTCGATGTCCTTCTTGTAGCGAGGGGCCCAAAACTGAACACAGTACTCGAGATGCGGCCTCACCAGAGCCGAGTACAGGGGGACGATCACCTCCCTAGCCCTGCTGGTCACACTGTTCCTGATACAAGCCAGGATGCCGTTGGCCTTGGCCGCCTGAGCACACTGCTGGCTCATATTCAGCCGACTATCCACCATCACTCCCAGGTCCTTCTCTGCCTGGCAGCTCTCCAACCATTCCTCTCCCAGCCTGTAGCTCTGCTTGGGGTTATTGCGCCCCAGCTGCAGGAATAGTTTTGTCTCTTTACAGCTGTTGAATTCTCTTTGATTTGAGGACTATATGTTGCTGCAGTTTAATCTTTAACAACAGTGAGACCAAACTGTGCTGCAGGGATATACTTGAGTTACTTCAAGAAAAGAACGATTTCTACATTTAGAAAATAGTTCTTTCATGTCAACCTTATGTTTTAAAACTATCCGCAAGTGGCTAGAGAGACTGAGCATGAATAGTCTCTTCTGCCATTTATGTCAAGGGCAAATCTTGGAATATAATGTAGTTACAAGGGTGGAGTTGGACTTTTTTTATATATATATATTTACTTTTCAGTTGCAATGCTTGTCTTTTTTTGGAAGCTGTGGGTTTGTTTTGTTTTGGTAGAACAACAACGTTTTGAAGTTTATCTTAAACGTATAGGTCTGTGGTTATCTTCCCAAGTATACCTTCCTTATCAGCATCAGCTCCAGTACTCTTACTTGCTAATGGCTTATAATTTTTTATATAGTCAATAAAGATTAAGAAAATCTTGATGGATAATGCAAAAAATTATAAATGAAAAAAGTGTTGCTTGTTAAGCATTCGGGAGTTTACATAGAAACTAAGAAATAGAAAGTATATATCCGTGGGATTTTTTTTGTCCTTCCAGAGACACGTTCTGTGACCAGCAGCCCAGTTCCTGCTCCAGCAACCCCCCAGACATCAAAAACTTCCAAGCCCTTTGGTTATGGATATCCAGCACTGCAGCCTGGCTACCAAAATACAGCGTCACCTACTCCTGTGCAGCAGCCCAGTAATCCAGGCCACCATCCTGGGTTTCAGCATTATCCACAGGTTCATATTTTTATTTTAAAAGTTACTTGATGAAGTAATGAAAAGTCTTTTCAAGTGTTATTTTTACAGCTTCTGGACCAATAAATGCTGACTATAATGCTCATGTAATAGCACTAGTGTTAACTTCTTATTAAAAGGCTTCTGAAGTAAGAATTTAAGTGTATCTCCAAATAATCAGGCTTAGCCAGTTTGCTTCACCAGTTATTGATAGCAGCCACAGTTTTAAGGTTTATTGTTTTAAAGACCTGTCCTTTATTGATAGGAAACTGTGAAGAAGTGTCTTATGAAGTTCCTTATCACCTAGCACACGTTTGCTCATAGCAGTACCCCTGGTGTAGAAAACAAAACCTTCCATTTTTTATATCCCGCTCTTTCTGAAATAAGGCCCAGCAAGCAAATCCATCAAAAGTACTGCTGTACATGATCAGAATTCCTTATTGATCTGAGTGTAATACAATAAGGAAGTATGTAACAGTCAGAATTGAGGGCTTTCATTGTTATAAAGGTAATGTAAAATCTGACGAAGTATTTTTTTTTTCCAGTTGAAAGAAATTATTCTGTTCCACATAGCTTTGTCTACCTATTTCTGTCCTTTTTATTTTTCTGATTCCAGGGATAAATGCCACTAACTTGAGTACTGGCAGGTGTTAATTTGGAACACTTTACAGCTTAGCGATCTCTCTAAAGCTGTGTTAATCATCTTTATTTATGATAGCATTCTTTGAATTCAAATACTATGTATAATGAATCTGAAATTGTTTTAAATTGACAACTCAAAGCTTAACCTAGTTTTGAGCTCCTAAGCTTGCAACAGCTTTGTAATGTTCTTTCATAGAACCAGCAAGGCTTATGATGAAGTCCAAGACCTCTCTTTTATTGAGGAGACATAATGAGAAGGAGGCATCTTAATTGCAGATTCCAACCACGTAGCAGGTGGATGATAGTGAAGATGCAGCTAAGTTGTTTTCCAGAGTGCGCTGTTAAAGAACAAAAAATTGCTAGGTGCGACAGGTGAAATTCCAGTTGGACTTAAAAAGTGCAAATTCCTCAGAGTGTGCTTTTTTTGCTGTGAAATCTTCTGTCCCTGGGGACTTGAAAAATTTGCCTCGTCAAGGCTATGAGCAACCTGATCTGACTTTGAAGGTAGCCTTGCATGAGCACTGCCAGCTCATGTCAAGCTCTTCATCCAGCAGAACCCCCAGTCCTTCTCTGCAGAGCTGCTCTCAATGAATTCTTCTCCCAGTTTGTGCTTATGTCTGGAATTGCCCTAACCCAAATGCAACACCTGGTGTTTGGATTTGTTGAACCTCATGCAGTTCATATGGGCCCACTTCTCAAGCTTCTCCAGGTCCTTTGGGTGGCTTCCTTTCCTTCTGTTTTATCAACTGCACCACTCAGCTTGGTGTCATCTGCAAACTTGCTGAGGGTGCTCTCGATCTCACTGTCTATGTCATAAGTTCTATAAACATGATTGTATATTTATGATTTGCAATGCTCTTGCTTTTTTTCAGCAATATCCAGGTGTGAACCAGCTGTCCTCTTCCTTAGGAGGGTTAAGTCTACAGCATTCTCAGCAGCCAGAAGGCTTGAGACCAGTAAACCTTACACAAGACAGGAATATTTTGCCTGTATCTTCAGTTCCAGCTCCTGTGCCTAACTTGAATTCCGATCTTAGGAAATTAAACTGCAGTCCAGAGTAAGTATAGTACGTCTAGAACTATGTTCAGTCGCTATTAATTATTTAAACCATCAAAAAATGTGTAAACATGCTCCTAATTTGAAATGTTAAAGTTAATATAATCCTATTCATCTGAAAATAAGTAATCCTCTGCATCCTTATGCAAAACTTGAAGTTATCCATATGTCAGAATACTTTATATGCAGCGCGAGTATAGTTCACTTACTAAAAAATTAAGAAACCTGCTAAATCTTCATCTTGTTTTATCCATCTAAAAAAATCTGCTAATAAACACTTTCATGTTATGCAGTACATTTCATGGAATATTTTTATAATATTGCATAGGATTTTGTTCCAGAAAACTATGATGATCATGCCTTAATATACTAAATAAACTGTGAGTATGTTCTATCACCATCATACTGTAATTACGATGAATACTTTCACCTCTAATTATCATTAATCTGCTTTCCCAAGTCCAGTGCAGCTAGGTACAGTGAAAATTGTTCTCCCACAAAGATCTTAATTCTAACTAAAAAATAAATATCCGTTGCCCTGGATTAACTCAGGTGACTGCCATACTGACAGTGCATGGTCCCACCAGAAAACAAGGCACAGCTTGGTGCCTCAAAATCAATCTTAGGCATGGAACACTTTGGACCGTGCTATTGATGCCTTGGGTTTCTTTAGTGCCTTTTTTTTTTTTTTTTCTTTTTAGCTTGAAGTCAATCCTGCTCTTTACATACATGAATAAAAATAAAAGGCTATGACTCTTTCAGTATTTGAGCTTCTTTTCTACCATTTTCTTACATAAATTTTACTTTCTGAGAACTAGTAAATTTCGTATTTCTTCTTTAGTTCTTTACTTCATTAAAAAAAAATCTTCAGGATGAATAAAAGCTGTCATTTTAAATTGAGCATTGTACCTAAAGCAGTTTTTTCCTTTGTTTTAAGCTTGTTTTTCTGTATTTGCATTGCTGAAATTGGGGAAATTTTTTTTGATTCTTCAGGAGGATTTTTTAATCATTTTCCATACCTTTTGTGTATCTTTAAATCAGTTTAATTAAATATGTGGTTTCTTAAATGTCAAAGTTCTTTAAAATCGGGTGTTAATATGACATTTTCAGCATCTTTTGAAAGTTTTCAACTAAGTGTTTTTATTTCTTTTCAGTTCATTTCGATGTACGCTGACAAATATTCCACAGACACAGGCTTTATTAAACAAAGCTAAGCTTCCATTGGGTTTGTTGCTACATCCCTTCAGAGACTTAACGGTAAAGTAGCTTACTTTTTAAAAAATATATATGTGCATCAAATATATATATATATATATATATATATATGTCCCATTTTGTTTTAGACAGAAAAAAATGTAATGAAGTATAATAGCTAAATTTAGCAATTCCAAAAAAAAAAAAAAATTTGCAAATTAAAAACGAGGCAAAAGAAAGCTTGCAATTGCTACCTCACTGAACTTTGTAAAGGCTTTGGACATGCCTGCCCTTACATTTGTTTTTTTTCTTGGAATGACTAACCAAGATTTGCTTGCTAGTAGTTCTCTGAAGCTCTGAATTAAAGTTTTGATTGTTGGACTCAGAACTGTCATATACCTCTTAAAAAGGTGTTTACTTTGCTCTCTTGAAAAGAGGTGCTAATGGGACTATTACTGGCATGATAATTGCTGTCAACAGAATCTAAGCACAATATATGATTGAAGCCTTGTTCAGAACTCCTAATCCACTCTTTTCCATCTAGTTTGTTTATAATTATTTAAAAGGTGAATATCTATCTAGTGCAACCTTTTTTTTCCATATCCCGTGTGTTCTTTGACATGTAAGGTTTGCTGTCTAGCAATGTTAGTCAAACAGTCATCCTGTCTTTGATAATTTCTCTTACCATAGTAGCCATGTTATCATAACTGTGTAATTTGATTTCATTAAAGATTTTATTGCATTGAGGATTAATGAGGTTGGATTAAGATAATTTTAACTATTACTTATAATTTTAAAGGGAATTTTTAATAGGCATTGTTATTGCTACATGAAAATGGTCAAAAAAAGATAGAATGAAAGATGATTGAGGATCTAGGCTTTTGAAGCTTTTACGCACTGTGCAGTGCAGTGATGTTCTCTGTAAAATGTATTACATTCCTTTTGTTACAGTTTTCCTTTGTTTCTTTTTAGCAATTACCAGTAATAACATCAAGCACGATAGTGAGATGCAGATCCTGCAGGACATATATCAACCCTTTTGTTTCTTTCATTGATCAAAGGAGGTGGAAATGCAATCTGTGCTACAGAGTTAATGATGGTGAGTTTTGTAACAGAGGATGCTTGCATTAATATCTCTTTCAAGTATTTGCATCATAACCATCCATGGGGTACTCCAAGTGGATGCTAGTATAGCTCTTAAAATGTTTTTTTAAATCTCTAGGTTTTAAGTCAGACATAGCATGCATTTCCTGAAGGAAAAGGTCTTTTTGCAATTCTGTAGGAGACAGAGAGGACGTAATCAAATTACACTGATTACTTCTGTAACAAAATGAACTTACTCCATCATCTGCTATTGCAATATGCAAATGGTAGGATGATGGGAGCTAATGTCTGCAATCTAAGCCAGATATTATCATAAGCAATCCAGATTGAAGCTTGTTGTGAAATACTCTTTGCATTTCTGTTTTAAATTTGGAGATACACTACTACTGAAAACAAAGCTTTTTTCTTTTCTAGCTATTTACCTTTGATGTTATGTGGCATACTTGAAATGTTATGTATCCTTAATCTTAATTATTTTTCTTTAATTAATTGCAATGTCTGCATTACTTCAGATTCCATAATGGTTTTTGTTTGGTGGCAAACATAAATTTTGGAAACTTTTTTTTGTAGTTCCTGAAGAATTTATGTATAATCCTCTGACACGATCTTACGGAGAGCCGCACAAACGTCCAGAGGTCCAAAATTCTACAGTGGAATTCATTGCTTCCTCTGACTATATGGTAAAAAAATAAAATAAAATAAAATTCTAATGGGGATTTTCCACAAAATTGCACATTAATATAAATACATTTGAAATTAACATGGCGTATTATTTCAGTGGTACATATTAATTTTCCCATGAAGTTTCTGTAAGACCATACAGAAGTTCATATTTGATTTTTGGCAAATGCATATATTGAGAGATTTGTCAGTTAAAGGCAATTACAATGTATGTAGCTGCCCTGCGCAGTTTAATGTTGTATAGTCTGTTTTGAGTCTGATGCAAGCTAGTTTTTGGGTCTTTCCTACATTATTAAGAAGTTTTGAAAGACCGGTAGAGAAATAATAAAAGAATTAAGTTGGGTTCAATTTTTTACTTAGTAATCTCACAAACATGATCCTAACTAGGAATCAACCTTTAATTGCTGTGGTAGTATCCTAGTTAGAAGGATAAACAAGGCCTGGAAAGAGGTCCTGTTCACAATGACAATATAACCACAGCAAAAATAAATTGTTCTCTTAAATTAGAATTGGAACAGGGTAGCCAAAATGTTTGGAAGTGAATAAATACAGCTTCTTACATGGTTGTAAAAAGGTTGTAGGTAGAATATTGCAACTCAGATTAATGGATAGCGTTGTCCACATTCGGAAAGAATAGTTTTGAAGAGCATATTCTGTATCTGACATTAAAAACAACAACAACAAAAAACCTGTTTGAGTTCACTGTTGGAAGAAGAGACTGAAATATCCGATTTCCACTCAGAAGCATAACTTGTGCTTATTGCAAATGGGGTTTATTAACCACTGGGAATTGTGTTCAAATCTATTCGCATGACTGTTAGTTGTTTAATTTCATTTTACTGCATGATGTGTAGTTTGTATTATTCTAAGTATTCCCTTTGCCCACTTCCCTTTCTAATGACTAAACACTTTTACTATTTCTTTTAATATGATTTTTGAATTATTTTACTTTATTTTTTGTTTGTTTGTTTTTACTTTGTAGCTTCGTCCTCCTCAGCCTGCGGTATATTTATTTGTTTTAGATGTCTCTCATAATGCAGTGGAGGCTGGATATTTGACAATACTCTGCAATTCATTGCTGGAAAACCTAGACAAGTAAGATTATAAATAACCTTTTCAAATTACCTAACAGGTGATTATGAACAATACTAACCTACAGTTTTGAAGAAAACTTGCATATAACATTTAAATGAGCTGTCTCTAAAGGACAGATGTTCTGTTGCATGAGATCCTGAAATGAACCCTACATATCTTAAAGCCAGGAACAATAATAAAATAAATAAAACAACCCAGCTGAGAGGCATCTTCCTTTTATGTGATTAAAGATGGATCTGCAAAGAATATTTAGCTGTAACTTGTAACAATGTGTTGATTCTACAAACATCTGAGGTGCTCTTTTACGTTTAAGAACAACAAAAATAATTAAATTACAGCAATTAAATTCATCAGGTTTTGTGTGCTGAAGCAGCTGAGGTGCTGCAAGCTGGAATGCTGTGACCACTAGTGTGGACTACCTTGTTGAACTGTGTTGTCAGTTTTTAGTTCACAGTCACCTAGATCAACCAGTGCCACTTTCTGTATATTCCTCATTTTTGCACTGGAACAATATGTGTGGGATTTTTGTTGGTGCTTTTATGTTGAGGATTGATAAACTTCACTATGGTCGTGTCTTTTGGAAACTGATTTTTCATCCTGTAGAGGATAAAAAGAGGATGAAACTATGAAAATTATTTTCTAAAAAGTTGTGTTAGGAAATTTTCCTTTCTGATATCGACACCAGCATGTACATATAATTCTTTTCTTACATTTATTATACATCATTTTTTGTTCAGAGTATTACTGGTATTTCGTTAACAGATTTTCAGAAGCTTACTAATTTACTTTTTAGGAGAATTCATGAAATCTCATGCAAAGCCTACGCAAAAATCAGTATATCCAATTAACTTATATCCAGATGGCAAGAACCAACTTTTGCCTCTTACTTTGGTTGAAAGTCAAGGTTTTCAGCACTTCACAAGTCATATTTGCAGTCTACGAATTCTAGAAATCCCATTTAGTTTTTCTGTCTTTGTTTTTAATGCTATATATAAAAATATGGTCCACAGGATAACTAAATATTGCATTGTAGAGACACTGGATTTTGGTTTAGAGAAATTCAGGGCTTAATGGTTTGGTTTGTTCTGTTTTAATGTTTTAGGCTGCCTGGAGACTCAAGAACAAGAATAGGGTTCATAACATTTGACAGCACTGTTCATTTTTACAACTTGCAAGAAGGTTTATCTCAGCCTCAGATGCTGATTGTTTCAGATATTGATGGTAAGTAACTACGTTTTTGAGAAGCTCCCTTTTTTTTTTTTTAATCCAATAGAAAGATTGTGTCTTACATGTTCTGGTATTAGGGTAATTTTATTAAAATGAGAGAGAATATACTTTTCAAAAATAGTCATATACTTTTTGCAGAATAGTTGGTGTTTTAACAAGAGAAATTCAAATGTTACTTTTTTATTTGAACAAAGCAAGCTTTGCTGAGACTGCTTTTTACTCTAATAGTTATCAGAAAAGTAGACCTTATTTAGTGACACTTATATCTATGGGAAATGAGCTGTTATGTTCTATTTGAATGTTATTTTTTATTTACTAAAATGTTTTTTCCCTTTTCCCTACAGATATTTTCCTTCCTACACCAGATAGTTTACTTGTAAATCTCCATGAAAGCAAAGAGGTATGACTACTCAAAATAGATCACAACATTGAAGCAGTTAAATATTCAAAATAGATTTAAAAAAAAAAAAAAAAACACTTAATTCAAGACTATGTAATGTGTAATTCCTTTTTAATGATAAAAATATTACACTTCATTCAACACAATGTAGTTTTAAAAGTTCTAACTGTTTTTCCCAATTTGTTTAAATTGAGCTGAGGTATTTAGTACTGGTTTGGTCATGGCACTACAGCTTTTTAGAAATAGCAGAAAAACTTAAGATTGTAAATCTCATAAGAAACTTTCCATCTGTTTTGCAGCTGATAAAAGATCTGCTGAATGCATTCCCAAATATGTTCACCAATACACGAGAAACCCACAGCGCTTTGGGCCCTGCTCTTCAGGCTGCATTTAAGCTGATGTCTCCAACTGGAGGTCGGATATCTGTGTTTCAAACACAGTTACCATCCTTGGGTGCAGGGCTTTTGCATTCCAGAGAAGATCCCAATCAAAGGTCAAGCACAAAGGTATAAAAATTTCATTAATTATTCATCTCAGGAGCCTAGGGACTGGACGTTTGAGCCTAGGGACTTGCATCATCTACAGACCAACTCTTGTTTTTTGTTTATAGCAATTCGCTAACTTTTAAATGTTCAGTGTCTGTGCATGTATGATCACTAATTCATACATGCATGTGTTTCTCGACAGCAAAACCTTTTTTTCTTGACAGCGAGAAGAAACTGCAGGTATCTTTTGACTCAATTCATTATCAAACGAGGCTTTGAATATATATTTATCATGTATGTATGGAACTGTACACCTAAAGCACGATTTCTTATTATTTTTGGCGTTTTAAATGAAGCATCTAGTAAATGTTAGAGTTAACATGAATGTTTATTTGCATGAGGGTGCAAACCTTTTCCAAGGGAGTATTATACCTGCTTGTAAAGATGATCTAAAAGAATGTACAATGTGAAATAATTTCTGCAGGTATTTTGAAATGCCTATAAAATTCTGCTTAAATGAAACTTGCTTATGATACTTTGCTATTGAATGGTAAATCTGTTGTTCTTTAAATTCTTACGGAAGCACAATCACTAGTTTAATTCTTTCTCATGTAACTTTTTCACCAAAGGTGGTCCAACATCTTGGTCCAGCTACGGATTTTTATAAGAAGTTGGCATTGGACTGTTCAGGCCAACAGATTGCTGTGGATTTGTTTCTCTTAAGTTCGCAATATTCTGATCTAGCTTCTCTTGGTAAGGAGTGCCTAATATATGTATTTATTCCTCCCAAAGTGTTGTCTGTCTTTGAAAAGCACGGGCTACTTCAGAAATTCTTTGATCTTGTAAGTCTTTATGCACTCTTGTAAATGCAGCTAATACTGCATAGGAATTGACTTCGAAGTTGATATCAGTGAAGAGCAGGTGTATTGGATTGGTGGTATCAAAGACAATTTATTTTGAGATTTCAGTTTTAAACGAGAAAGTTCTCTTCTGCTCAAGAATAGAAAACAGGTAGATGGCAGGAAACAAATGAAGTTTAATCATAGGAGGAGAACGCAATTCTCACCTCTGAGTATAAATAGGATTTGTCTCTGCACGCACACTTAGTTTTATGCCTACATCATTAAATATTCTTGCAACCACTCTGTGCTACCCTTGGCAGCTAAGACAGGTTATTGAAGTAAGTGTATATTGAGGTAACTGTGTCTTGGAGTGACTCCTTAATGTCTTCAGTGGCCTGAGTCAAGGCCAGCTCTTGTCATCTTACAGATGCAGTTCATATCAGGAAAAAGGTCAATATAGATGTGACTTGAAGAACATTGTACCCAATCTTTATGTCCTGACCTCATGGTTTACCTTCTAACAACATCTTTTCTTCCTTCACAGCTTGCATGTCCAAATACTCTGCTGGGTGCATCTATTATTATCCATCTTTTCATCATATCCATAATCCTGCTCAGGCTGAGAAGTTGCAAAAAGACCTTAAAAGATACCTTACGAGGAAGATCGGTTTTGAGGCAGTTATGCGCATAAGATGCACAAAAGGTATATTGTAAACACTCTTACAAATGGGAAAACAGATGTAAACATGTTAACTGTCATTTTGAATGTGCTTAGTCTTCAACAAGATTACATTTCAGTCTGTTTCTTTCACTGAAGAATCAGATTTTTGTCACCTTTACATCAGTATGTGCTGGTAGCTTTTGCTATTTGGATATTGGTTGTGTGTTTTTTTTTTTGTTTCAGTTCTTAGTTAAGAACTCATTTCAACCAAGTTGAAGTGTGTAGTGTAAGAGCATTGTTCAGTTTGGAGCATTCAAAATTGAGTATGAAATGTATGGGATCACTCTGAAAGGTGTGATGGTTCCTATAATAACTGATTCTGCTTAATATTTGGGATAAATATTTTTTCACTGTATTTTTAAAACATAAGGACTGTGGGCTTTAATTATTGAAGGAAGTTTTTCATGCTGTTACAACCTCGTTGTCTGAATTATTTCATCTGCTTCTAGGTCTTTCTATCCACACTTTTCATGGGAACTTTTTTGTACGATCTACTGATTTATTATCCCTCGCCAATGTCAATCCTGATGCTGGATTTGCAGTACAAATGTCCATTGAGGAAAGTCTCGCTGACACATCCTTGGTTTGTTTTCAAACAGCTCTTTTGTATACTTCCAGCAAAGGTAAATGCATTTGAATGAATTGAACACTGTTTTTGTTTGGTTTGTTTTTAAGGTAATGTTTGTATAGCTACTTGCGCAGCCTTCTGTTGAACTTCATAACTTAGGGGAATCTTGTCAAAGTTAGGGAACCTGTTTGGCCATTAGTCACATAAGATAAAACTTCATAAGCTCTATTTTGATGGAAAAATTGTATTTATCTCAATTTTACATAATCTTGTTCAACAACTTGACTTAAAAGGCATATCATTGTTATAAGCAGTAACATATTTGGCACTTAATTTATCCAGAATCACAGAGCTATGAAAGTGGTGGATGCTACCAGGTGGGCATAAAGAATAGCAGCCACTTTCTGTTGTGGAGGATGCCACAAATTTTAGACTGTACTTCATCTGTACAGTCAAAAAAGCTTTGTGTGGACATTATAAAGTAGTTCATGTTATGAACCTGTGTTCGTTATTCAGTTGAATACTTGAGAGCTTTTCAGAATTTGAGACAGGAGTGAGAAATGGTGTTACAGCAAACGCGTGACTGGTGTGTTTTCACCAAGAGTGCATCTTGGACAAGAGAAGATGCACTGTAATGACTGAATTCGGATACCTCTTCCTACCAAGCAGTACTGTGTGATGATTTCTACGTATTTTTATTAGGTGAACGCCGAATTCGAGTGCACACACTTTGCTTGCCTGTAGTAAATTCGTTGGCTGATGTATATGCAGGAGCAGATGTACAAGCAGTTGTATGCCTCTTAGCAAACATGGGTGAGTTTCAAATGTCTTTTCACATGTTCTCTTTTAAAGTAGCAAATGAAGCCTGGCTGTTCATTTTCCTGTTAGTTTTTGTGTGCTTTAAAAATAAAAACGGAGATGGGGAGTACTGCTGACATCTCCACTTTCTGTGTTAGTTCTCTGTGCTTTCAACCTGCCGTTGCTAGATTGAGGATTCTTGCTTACTCCCTACGCAAGGGCCACAAGCAGAGGTTTCATAGATTGATCTCTGTTTGTGAATGTTATGGCTCCGTGCAGGATTTTAGTGTGTGCCTTGTTGTATATTAGTAGTCAAATGAATTACAAGAAATGAACAGTACTTCTGTATCTTGTCTCAAATGCGCATTCAGTCCAGCAGGTGGCTTCCTCCAACCAAAAGATTTGCAGCTTTTTCTTAGCAGAGAAAGATGGGACTGAAGTTGCACAAACTGTTACGCCGTGGAAATGATGAGAGAACATTATTTTGGATTTTTTGTCACAAGAATTGTTGCAAATCATCTTGGATGTACAATAGCAAATAGTTTAATCAACAGCTAACCTACTTGCATAATACTTAAAACATGATGTGTACGTAGTCTTGGGTTCATACTACAGCTTAAATCAAGTGATAAAACTTCTTTTATTTTTTTAAGCATTGTAAAAGGAAGCTTCTGTATGGAAAATGGAACGAATGAGGTCAACTCTACTAACCTTTTCTATTCTTCTAATCCAACAGCGGTGGATCGCTCAGTTTCATCTAGTCTTTCAGATGCAAGAGACGCCTTAGTTAATGCTGTGGTAGACTCTTTGTCAGCGTATATGTCAACTGCCTCAAATCTGCAGCAGTCCATGCTGATAGCACCAAATTCCCTCAAGCTGTTTCCATTGTATGTTTTGGCTCTTCTCAAACAGGTATGTGTAAGCTAGTAGCAGTGACGTTTGATTCATTGTTCCATTGGAGGAATTGAGCTTTCCCCCTTGATCCTTTCCTATAATTATCAAAATAGAGTTTTCCTTTTTGAACTTCCAGGACAGAAACAAATAATGACCAAGCTTATTTTAACTGATGAGTGCCTGAATATTTTTTTTTTTTTTTTGGTTTTTACTTGAATTTTTAAAATATATTTTGTTACTTGATTTTAAGTGAAAATCGTAATGTATATTGTAGCAGCAATTCTTAGATTCTTTTGGCAACTAATTAAAGTTGCCTGGGGGGGTTGTTGTAAGGCTCTTATTAGTACTTAATTTTATTTTGTGAAGAAAAATCATACAGTTTTCAGTGCACGTATTTGTGTTTTCAGGTACTAAGAAGGAACATTTAAATTCCATGGAAATGAAATGAAACATATTAAAGAAGCTAAAGTGAATAGTTTAAAGTTCATATAAAAGTAGTTACTGCTTTTTGATTTTCTTTAATATCTTTTGTGTTAACAAAAGTCATACTTAAGTATAATGAGAGTTTACTGCAGGATTTTATCTTCAATAAATCTCATAGCTTCAAGACATTTAGTACTTGACAGTTGAGTGTTTATTTTTTCTTATTATAAACAAAGATTTATGTAAACTCTGTAAGAAATATGATCCTGATCATTTATTTTCATTTGGCTTTGTGATGATTTCAGTGTCTAATATACTGATCAGGACTTCTTAGCAGTCATGTAAGTAAAGCAAGTAATAGGGGGGAAAAACAACCATGTTTAGTATCAGGAGAATCTGGGTAAAAGATAGCTTAGAGTAAGAGCTGCTGGGAAAATAAGTAATTTATAGAGGTTTTACCTTTATTAACAATACTAAGAAACTAAAACTGGAAAAAGAGGACTTGCATACACAACTTTGGTGGAGAGGTGAATTTGCACATTAGTTGTAGGAATATTCTCCATTCAATCAGAAGATGGTGCTTTCTCCGTTGTGTTGTTACCGAGAGAATAGTCTTACTGGCTCCTTCTAGGGGAGAGCTGAAAAATTCAATAGGATGGAGAGTTACGAAATAAATCTTTATTCTGTGAGAGCCTGGTTTCTGCTCTAAGATACGGAAATATATTTTCATGCCAGAGCTTTTCCTTACCATTTCATCTTTGCTAATATAAAATCAGATTCCATCTTACTATCCACTTGAGTATTGTTTTTGAACCCTGCTGGGCTCTCATCTTCCTGTGTCATTGTGTCAGTGAGTTTCAAAGGCCAGTACCACTCATAAAGCATGAAAATGTGTAGTGCTGGTCCCACCACATTAACGTTTTACACAAAGTGGGGGATTTTTGTAAATCTTTCTTCTTTTTCATCAGTATGAAGGGAGAATGGATAAAGTTTTATAAGGTATTCAATTTGTATTTAATTAGGAATTTTTCTAGCATAGCGCACGTTTTTATAATAAATTGGGATTTTCTGATGTATCTAGGTAAGATGCATGTCTTTACAGAAGCTTTGTTTAACTGACAATCCTCCAAAATAAGAAATACACTGTTCAGGTGTGACGTAAAATACAGGTTTCATGATTAACAATATTTTTTTTTAACAGAAAGCCTTTAGAACAGGCACTAGTACACGTTTGGATGATCGTGTGTATGCGATGTGCCAGATTAAGAGTCAGCCTCTCATTCACTTGATGAAAATGATACATCCCAACTTGTACAGAATAGACAAGCTAACTGACGAGGTAACGTACAAAGCCTGTTTTGTAATATTTTCTAGTTTTAATAGTGTTGCTTAATGTGCTGCAGTAATTAATTTGTGTATATATACACACACACATATATATATTTATATGCAGGTATGATAGTATGTTATGAAGAGATCTGTTTTTTTTTCACCTTCTTTCAGTGATCACAATAATTTCATGTTTTTCAATTACATGAAGAAAGCAGAGAAGGTTGTATGCCTTAGATGGCTATCCAGTGGTTTTGTGTGTTAGAACTCTCAGTGGGAAATGGATAAAATTTGGTAGAGAATATTAGGTATTGCATATTGAAACCAGATAAAGTTGCATGAAATAACAAACTTTCAGTGGTTCCTCTGACTGATGTGAATGAAGCAATTATAATTCGAGATTGTCATGATCAGACTGAGGAAGTACTTTTTTACAAAACAAGTTTTAATTAGTAAGCCCTTCATGAAGGGAGGCAGCCTATGAAATGGATGCGTTAATTTCTAATAGTAAGAAGTAAGACTAGATACAAGAAGTAAGACTTAATGGTCATTTAGTTTATTTCTGTTATCCAAGAGGGGAGGCAGTCTTGTCACAGCCTGCTTTAATCTGAAATTATGCTGCGAATTTCTTGCTGGTGTTTTGTTTTGTTTTCTTCAGCATTGCTCTAACCAGATTGTTTGATCAGATCAATTTTAGTGCTGTGTAGCCATTCCCATATATAAGTTTGAAAGTGTTTTTAAACAAATTGGAGTCACCATCCCTGGAAGTCTTCAAAAGACGTTTAGATGTAGAGCTTAGGGAAATGGTTTAGTGGGGACTGTTAGCGTTAGGTCAGAGGTTGGACTCGATGATCTTGAGGTCTCTTCCAACCTAGAAAATTCTGTGATTCTGTGAAATTGGTTGATCTAAGTGAACATTTTAGATTTAACATGGCACTTTATTATATGAGAATTCTCAAATCATTTGTAGAGATTACCAGTGTTTTTCTTCCTATTTTATCACACCTGCTTAAGACAAAAATACCAAATTACAATTTATTATCATTACAGTATTATTGACTGTTGTTTTCTTTACAGAGTACGATACATGTAAATGACAGAGTTGTTCCTCAGCCTCCTCTTCAGAAGCTATCTGCAGAGAAGTTGACAAGAGAAGGAGCTTTTCTTATGGATTGTGGTTCAGTAAGTGACCAGTTTTGCACGTTCCTGTTTTTAAAAAATAAAATAATGCTGAATTGTTGAAAGCAGCCAACTCAACCTTAGCTGTATAATGAATCAGCATCCTAAGTAACCTGGGAATAGTCTGTGTTGCGGTAAAAAGCTTTCATATTTTTGATCTGTGGAAAATCTCTAATCAAGATTGCACATTAAGGTTTCAAAGGTTCATTTTTTTTTCATGCTAGACAAACTGAAATATGCCAAGAGTTCATATCAAGTTTTTTTTTTTTTTTCCTGGAAGTAATGGATTTCCATTTTTGAAAATTTCCTTTTAACGGTTATTAAATTGCATGTACTATAATCTGTCTATAACAACGCACTTGTCATTGAGGGAGGAACTTTTTCAGTTACACATAAATGTAAGTAGTCTTATGCCACGTGAGCCATATACCATAAGAGTTGCAAGAGTTGAGGGATCTGTAGAGAGTGAATAAAACCTGTAAATGCAGTTTAAGTTAATTATAGGAATTACCCTAAAAACACTTAATGGGTTATAACGTTATGCTACTCTAATAATGCAATAAAATACAGTGCTGTAATGGCACTGTAGAAGGAAAGTGCATTGAAGTTCAGGTGCTGAGTGTGAATATCAAATTAGTTTCTGTCTTCAGATGTCCAAAATAATTATTTTAATGTGTTTTGGTAATTAGTGCTTTACTATAGCTTGTTCAGATTGGATGTCAGTGTGCAGTAACTGACACTGGTGTGACTTTATAAAAATCTAGTTTTTGTATTTTAGGAGGTAATATGCATTAATTGTACCAATATAGACATGTCCTGCGTCCTTTCAGTATTTGTGTTTTAACTGGGTTTTGGACATTTAATCATCTTTTTTCCACATGGTACCAATTGTTACTAAGTCGATGTACAAATAATGAATATAGAGATGTGAATTGCAACTGGAGCTCTCAGGTGATCAATTTGCATGACTGGTGTTTCCTGGTAATATTCCAATTTCATTACTATTTGTCTCTTTCTCTAAAACGTATGCAAGGCCTTTACTAAAAATGATTCTGACATCTTACAGGCTTTTTATATTTGGATTGGAAAAAACTGTGATAACAACTTCATAAAAGATGTCCTTGGATACCCAAACTATGCGTCAGTACCACAGAAAATGGTAGGCGTTTTAATCACCTGTACTGCATAACGCTTACGTTTGGAAGCTATATTTAATCTATTTTTTTCTGAATTGTCAGTTTTTAATTATGTAACTGCGAATTTTTTTTTAATGGACACAATCTAACTTCTTGCCAGCTTTATAGAAAACATAAGTTGTCAGTTTTAAGGAAAGAATATAAATGTGTTCACTGAATGTCAAAAAAATGTTCAATAATATAATTGGTTTGGGTTTTTGTTTGTTTGTTTTGAAATGAATTTGGGCCTACAAAAATATTGTGAAGTTGTGTAGATCATGTCTTGATTCATTTCTTTCACAAACAGTAGTTGTTAAGATTGAAGGGTTTTTTGTTGTTACGATTTTTTGAAATCTTACGTGCAGTGAACGTGGTGTTATATACCAGGTCTATGATATTTGGGGATAGGTCTGTATGTGAAGGGCAATGTAAAGGTCTGTATGTCAAGTAAAGCTAGGTTTTATTCAGCTTCCAGGCTCAAGTCTGGACAAACAAAATGCTTTTAGCTATTAGAACATTGAAGACCCTTCAATATGTGTTTCAGCATAGAAATTCTTACGTTGTAACCTGTGTCTATGATCTTCTATGGGAAGCGAAGCAG
Organism: Aythya marila; assembly: GCF_965140915.1. Lineage (NCBI taxonomy): Eukaryota > Metazoa > Chordata > Aves > Anseriformes > Anatidae > Aythya > Aythya marila. The sequence continues at coordinate 4,455,571 of NC_139045.1, read as the reverse complement.
CAAATAGAGAGGACTCTCTCTTCTGTGGGGAGCGGTTCCAAGATATCAACAACTGGGGATAAACCCTGTTGAGATACTCTAGAAGAGTTCTGAATTGAATGGTTATATTCAGATGGTACCAAAAATGTGTGAGGCACTGTGGAAACATAGGAAGATACAAAGGGAAAAAGCAAAAGAGAAGCAGTTCTTCTGAGAATAGGTCAGAAAGAGTGGTGAGCTTTAACACTACTATAAAATTGGACTGCTTGTTCAAGGTTTTGTATTTTGCTTGTATTACCAAGATAGAATTTTTCCCTCTGATCTGCCAGTGGTATTATTAATTGACAGTATTTTCAGGAAAAAAAAACTTTAATAAACAAAGGATGGCTTTTTTTTTGAGATGTTAAATAGCATTTATTGTAATGAAAAATTAGAGAAAAAAGTAACATACAAAGTTGCCATCTTTTGCTTTTAAATTCTATTCCCCATTCATTTACTACAACGGCAGTAACACAAAAAAAATCCTTCCTGATATAGATTTGTGTTAAATTATTTCAACCCTGGAGTTGATATATTTAGTTCAGTGAATGCCTCAAACAAGCGTTTTCGTGGTGGTGGATTATTTTTTAAGCTCATTCCCCAACCAAATAATCCCTTATCTTTGCATTGAATTTTGCTTACAGTTCAAATTTTGTTTCTTCGCGTTTCATTTTTTCAGTGGTGCAAAAGACAACATATAGGAACTTGATTGATGGGGAAAGAAGGCAGGAAAACTGTGAAAGCGGCATTTTAAAAAGATTACTGTTTACGTGAGCTCACTTTGCAAAATCTTTTGCACGTAAAAGGCAGTTTTAGATAAAGGTGTACTACTTCCTGTAAAACAGATATTACAGAATTGTATTTTAATCTGAAGAAAAAATGTGTATATCTAGTACATGGTAATTCCATAATAGAAATTGTGGTTATTCTGGCATTGGGCCATGTCATGAGTATGAGGATCTGTTCTTTAAAATAGTTCTGATATTAAAAGATAATTTCTTTCCATTACCTTCAACCAGACACAGCTTCCTGAGGTAGTTGCACTTTCTTCAGAAAGGACGCGGTCATTCATAGCCTGGCTGAGGGACAATAGACCTTTAAGCCCAGTTCTTCAAGTAATAAAGTAAGTATTTCTGTTAGATACTGAGTGATTATTGGCAAGTTGTACTTACAGTTTCTAATTGACGCTGAAAAGTGGGGGTGTCTAGCTGAGAAGAAACCAAATACCATCTCCTCTACACTTGGTAGAGTGCTGTTATCTAAAACCCCTTTGCAATGGAGGTCTGTATATTCTGTTGTCAAATGAGGAAAAAAGGAAGAAAAAACATTCAAATTCTGTATACATAGATGTAATTTCTTCTGGGTTCAATCAATATTGGGATTTAATATAACACATTTAATATAACGCATATAACATAACAATGAACTCAGAATTCATTGCCATCAGCATATTTGCTTACATCTAAACACTAGATCACTTTTATGCTTCAGTTCTTGAGCTTCTACGAGATACTTTAAATGCTATTTCACCTATCTTTCTTCCATGTTACGCTTGTTAAGAAGATGCTGCTGTTTGATAGTCATCCCAGACTCCGGGGGTTTTTTCTTAACTTTGGATTATTTGTACTATAGTATCTTGGGACTGAATGTAGACTTCAAAACGCAATAAGCATTTCATTAGAATTTATGCCTTTACTTGAATTTACAGCTTATCTCTTGCTAAATGACTAAAATACGTTCCTCCATCTATTCTTTCAGAGATGAGAATCCTGCCAAGACAGAGTTTTTTCAGCATTTAATTGAAGATCGGACAGAAGCAGCTTTCTCTTATTATGAATTCTTACTTCATATTCAACAGCAGATTTGTAAATGAGCAAGGAGTAAACTAGAAGAAGAATCCTGACTCCAGATAGAAGCATTGGCTGAGAGAAGTACATGGAAAGTTACAAAAGTGGATGTTTGTTCTTCACAATATACAGTAATCGGCGCTGGTTGGGAAATTTTACAGCTAAAGGAGGAGATGTATACATTTCCAGAAGAGTTTTGCAGATTTACTTCAGTCTAAAAGTGCTAGGGATGATGAAGCTGTTTTCAGTAGTAAACTTTCAATTGGTTTATCCACGTTTCCAGTAGTGCAGCGGTATGGTGCTCTGTTTATTGCAAGCTGGTGATTCTATGTAGCTATGTGGGATGATATTTCTTACTGAAATGTACAATTAGGTAAAGCCTTTTTTTCTTACGTTTGTTATGGTAGCCCTTCAAGATTCAAATTCTTAACAGACATGTCAAAGGGCAGTGCTGTATGTTGGTTGTTTATATGAATTTCTTCTTAAAAGGAATGATTCATATTTAGTAAAGACTTCGGCAAATTCCCTTTGAAAGTTGTAGAATTTCACTAAAGTAAATGAATTGTAGAAATAAAATATATAATGTACATAAGTATTACATTTGTAAAGAAAATGTAAAAATGTAACTAAAAAAAAAAAAAAGAGACTTAGCTCAGTGTGCTGAATTGTTGAGTGCTCAATGATGAATTGTTTCAGTCCCAAGCTAGACAGTGAAGTTGACTATTAAAACATGCTTAAAAAAAATCCATGTAGAAGGAACACAGCTTCTTGTTCTGTTTAATTTGTAGGTGGATTTATTTATGATTGGCTTACTAATTAAAAATATTTTGCTTTATCATGTGTTTTTATATTTATGCAAATACTATCTTTTTGCAACTGAGCTATATATTGAAGAGAACATGTTTACCACTTCATTTTGCAAACCTCTGGAAGGGAGGAAAAAACGTTGCACTCTCTGAAATGAGCTATCAATACAATACAATAAAGTTCCTAGAACCCTCCTTATGTATTATCCTAACGAAGACATATCTGCTAACCTTGTTTTACATTTTGTAAACTGCTGTAGTCTTGGTCCAGGTTTTCTGTAACTTTTGTCTGCTGTTTAGAGTAAGCATGGGTAATCGCTCAATCTAACTTGACGATATGATTTCTGCTGTGATCCGAAGGGGGGGAAAAAAAAGGTGAAGAGGGGTGTAAAAATGAATTAGCTTGCAACAAGGGAAGGAAAGGCTTTAAAATACAAAATTTCAAAATGCGGTCACACATTCACGTTCGTACATCTTTCCAAAACCTTGTTCTTGGTAATGTTTTGGTAACTTAATTGTGAAGTTTCAGATGGATTTAGCTCAGACTTGGAAACTTTGTTGTGAAATTGGGATGGTTTTGTTTCAGTTTTTGGTTTTTTTTTTAGAAGCACATTAGAAATAATTAACAAATTATAGTCACTCATACATAGTACTTTCTGTTCGTTTGTTTGATGAAATATAACTAAAATGATTAAATACCCAAAAGTAAATAATAATTAGTATGATTACATTTTATTTTAAGGTAGTCTTGAGAATGTTACCGTGTTACGTAACTGCCATATCCCCTGAAAACAGAACTTGAATAGTGGAGAAAAAATGTTCTAGCTATGGTTTGGAAATGCTTTAAAAAAGGTACCCTAGTTAAATTGTTCAAGTGGTGTTAGTCTGCATGTTAGCATCAACCCCTTGTTTGGGGAAAATATGATTTACATGTGTGTGGTCCTTAACTAAATGTCTTTAAGTTACCTAAAAGAAACTTACCTAAAAGAAGTTACTTCAGATATTTTTTTTCCATTTAGTAAATTATCATGTAATAAATGTCTGAGGTGATGTTGAATGTTGTCCCTAAATCAGACCACCAGGATTTTGGTACTGAAATGCTTGTTCATAGATGGCTTCACAGTGGGTGAAAGCTACATGCTGCTGAAGACTGGGGCATCTCAAAAATTATTTGTAATTGCAAAGATGAGATGAGCATGTTACAATTTAAGTGCCCCATGACTTGTGAGCTTGGTATTGAATACCTAGAAACATCCTATTCCATGATTAATTGCAATGTGTTCTGTAAAGCCATTATTTAAAGCTTTATTCTTCTATCATTTTTTGTATATGAAAAATTATAACAAGTACAGCAAGAGCTATTTGTTCAGTAAAACCCTAACACAGCACAGAATCTAGGGGTTTTGTTGTTGTTGTGACTTATTTAAATTAGTTAGTGGAGCACATGCGCTTCCTGACTGATCTTTGTTTTCAAATTCAAGACAACAGTCCCCCAGAAATATTTTGAATTGAAACATCTTTGGATTTAGCACGTTGATTTTAGTGTTTTGAACAACAGAGTATCTGTAGGTATGGAAGTAGCATCTGAAAGATGGCTTGGATCTCACCACTGTACTGAAGGTGCGTGCCAGAAAATAAATCCCCGTGAAGACTCACACTGTGAAACTTGAAAGATTTTTGCCCACCGGATAATATTTTGGTGAGGAGATAAGAGGTAAGCTTTTGTATCTTTTTAAAGTGTTGAACTGTCCCTTGAGGTTCTCTGACTGTTTTAGGGATTGATTTTTTTTTTTTTTTTCCCCAAAAAGCTTTCAACTCTGTCATATGAATCACGCCTGTTTCATGAGAAGTTCAAAATCAGCTAGGGGAAAGATATACGAGCCCTGGCTAAGTAAGTCTTTTGGGGAATTGATTCAAATTCTCTACATTTTAAATACAGCTGGCATCCCTTTCCATTTCTTAGTTGTAAAAGCCACATTGTTTACATCTTTTAACGTCAAAGGAATATGTGAACTGCTGATGGAGAAATTACAGTCCAGGAGGCTCTTAGAGTAGTAAAGACATGTAATGTAGCTCCCGGAGAACCAGTAGTAAACATAATTGTGTATTAAACTTTCACACACATCAGAAATAAGCCTATTTGTTAATTTTGATGTAGAGCTTCATATCTCTGGAAAAAAAAAAAGATGAGTTGGCGCAGTTGACTTTGGCTTTCTGTACATTTTGACAGATACTGAAAAGATGTTTTTCAGTCATTAGTGGTGGTGTTTTTTTAACAAGCCAAAATGAACTGTCAGTAATCCTGACAGTCAAAAGCTCTTTAGTAATTTCAAATACGAAATATTACTTTGGTGTTGACCCCAAACACATTTCAAGAACTCCATTTAAAAAAAAAAAAAAAACAAAAAACTTACCAGGATAGTGGGACAGACCTGGATTTTTTTTAGGGGTGTACTTACAACCTCAATCATTGATTTCAGTAGGTGGTGTTAACTCATGTATGAAGGACTTGCAAGATCTTGAGTAAAATTTTTGACTGTGTTTTGTCTCAGTGCTGTCTTCTGATCTTGGACAGGCTGCAATCCTGCAAAAGCTTGGTGGCCAGTTTCAGTGAGTGACTGAAACAAGAAGGTTTGGAGGCCTGAGGCTCTCGCTGGCAGTCTTTGTCTTGCTCACATAGAAAATTCTCTACCAAATTCTTTATTTTGGAGGAGGAGAAGTGGCTTTTTTTTTTCTTTTTTTTTTTTTTTTTAATTAATAGCATAGGTCATTGATTTGCATTCCTGCTGCTCATCCAAGAAAGTTCTTTATAGATACGGGTAGAGGAAACTGGAAACATATGGCGTAGAGGCCAGAGACCTCCCCGTGGTGGTACTTGCATGGTGTGAGCAGTGCAGGAGCTGAGAGCTGATTTCAAGTAAAATGAGTTTATGCTGAAACCTATCCTGAATTTTTGAGGAGTGGCAGCAGCCAGCCTAGTTTAGAGAAGCCATCTTCTTCCTCATGCTGCATTTCTAACAGACTTACCTGTGGTTTCATTCCCTGTGCAAAAGCTGTGAGGTCGCACAAAAGATTACCTAGTCCCTGAAAGAGGTCATGAGCACAGGACCTGGTAGGTCTGTTCTCTCACACTGAGAGCCAGCAGTGAAGGTACAGATACTGGGCATTAGCAGGCTCCAGTGATTTAATAAATACCTCAAACAACAGACCAGAACTCAAACAATTGCTTCAGATCTCCCAGCTGATGCATGGTGTAGATTTTGCTCAAGAAAAAATGAATTTATTGAATATCTCAAGTGTGTCAGTTTCTATGTCAAGAATTACTGCAGTGACTTTAAGTGCAATTCTTCAGATTTTAATGCGTTATTTTTCTGATGTATTGTTTTTAAAAAAAAAAAAAAAAGTGGGGTCTACACATGCTATCGTGTTTCAGGTTTTCATAAATGAGGTAGAATATGATCACTTTTGCAGAATTACAAAGGTTAAGTTCCAACAAAGCCTGCTGGACCCAGGTAATTCTGAGATTTAGTGTAACACTTTCTTCCTTTTTTTTTTTTTTTTTTTTTTTTTTTGGTACAGTGGTATTGGGAATTTTAAATGCAAGGGGAGAGAGAGCCTATGATGATTTATTGATGTATTTATCTGCCAGTTCCCTACAATTAAAAACAGAGCGGCCTTGCTTGCCTTTAATTCGATTGACGCTGTTGTAGTCAAATGCAGGAGGCTGGAAAGTTTGGCTGCAACTACTGCAAGTAACTGGAATTTGAGGTCTCTTGAGAATATTTGCTTGCAAATTACTGATGATTCATTTGCACAGCAAAATCCAAAGGCATCCTGTGGGGTTGTGTCTCGCAAGCGAGTTCTCGCATGGGTAGTGCTGCATACAAGAGATTGTTACAAGAGCAACGAAAATTCAAACAAACACATTATCAATGATTCTTCAATTTTTACTCCAACCTTGAATTCTGATGGATTACAGATTATCTGCTTGCAGGGCCTTTGTCTTTCCTTTACAATTTTAATAACAAGGAAAAAAAAAAGCATTAAAATATTTCACCTATTTTTTTTTTTTAATTTTCTTCTGAAGATCTTTAGCAGAAATGATAACTTTTATTGGAGATGCCTAATTAGGAATAGCAACCATACACAAGATTGAGTGGTTGCATGCTTCTGTAAGAGAGAAATTGGAGAGGGGAGGTGGCAAAACTTCTGGAAACACTTCAAAATTTGTACAAAAAAAAAAAAAAAAAAAGAGCTTTAGTATCGTTTCTCTTGTACCAATTTACCTTTCTGATTTCTGTTGTATGTTTTCTAAAACTACTGGGTATTTGATTTTCAGTTGTCAAGAGAACACCACCCCAGAGACATCCGCAAATGCAGATTTCACATTACACCCTTCATCATTAAAAGAAAAGCACCAGTTCAAAAATTATATATTTTTTGACTGATTCCAGTAGGAAAGAAATTGATTTTTTTTCTCTGTTGGACAATAAAGTAGTGTAATAATTTTTTCTTGCATTTTATCTCTTTGCCACATGTGTAGGAAGCCCCCCCCTTGTGAGGCACAGGCTTTGTGACTTTCTTGAGTGACGAGTTTACTGTCACAACAATCCTCAAGCATTAGGAAGAGTTGGTGATGATTTACCATCTTAGTAATCTGTTAGCCATAGAAAATGTCATTCTTATCAACTGTTTGAAAAAGAGTTTGTTTGTTTGTTTGTTTTTTAATTGTGTTAGAAAATCATTGAAGGGGATAAATAACATCTAGGAATATGCTGTCGTTTGTTACTAACTTTTCGAGATACCGTGCTTTCAAAAAGCTTGACCCATTGTAAATCCTAACTTTTATGAATACAAAATGTTACTAAAAACTGAAGCTGAAGCAGACAAAAACCTAAATGTGTCCTGATTCTCTGTAGTTAAGGGTTCTTCTCTGTTCCTTGGCTCTTGTGCACCTGAATGTTCTGCCTTTGTTCTGAGCAGAGCTTAGGAGAAGCCAGGAGCAGGACTGGGCCCCCTGCTCTGTGTCGATTCCTGTGCTGTGAGCTGGGGGCACCTGGAGATGCCAGCCTGCCCCTGATGCACTGGTACCCTGTCCTCTTGTTAATTTGCTTTTCTAGGGCTTTCACTTTTTCAGTTTAAATTTTTGATGGTGCTCCTCAGATCCATGACGTGATTCCCATAAAGATGGGATATTGCTGCCCTTTCCCCTATTCTATTCTTTGTCATCCTAATGTGTTGTTACGGTGAACTTTGAACAGTGCTACCTTGGTCTTTTAATAAGTGTGTGTTATAAAATATAAGTTGTTATATGGCTTCTGGGAGAACTTTAAGAACAAAAAGTGAATTATCTTCCCTCCTTAGTGGTGGTTTCTTAGGTAGCAGGAACAATGCTTTGGCTTCTTCCTAAAGCAATACTTTTGGAGTTTATGACTTTATTATAAAAAAAATAAAAAGTAAAACCTTGCAGACAGTGTGTGTGTGTGGTGGAAAGGGACTAGGCCAGGCCTGCAGGACTCGGCGGAGCAAGAGTTAGGACTTCCATGAAGGATAATGTCAAAGAGAGGGATAATTCCTACCCCAAAAAGACCATTGCCACTGTTAGTGCCTGCAGCGTAAGGGGCTGAAACTTCAGCCACTGAAATTGTACCAAAATTGTTAATCATTCCGTAGGAATTCACGCTTCCAGCTCAGCAGAAATGGATTAGAATGAGAAAAAAGCAGCCACCGAGGCACAGTACAGCGCCTCAGCAGAGGAGGGAAGAGCAATGACCAGATGCAAAAAGCTCCTCGCAGGCATGACTCAGGTCCCAGCGAAGTGCTCCCCTGCTGTTTGGACAGCCTGGCAGCTCTGTAGTAAGAGCATAATTTATGATCCTCCCTCCGCCCAGTTGAAGCACTTCCTATTCCTGGAGTAAGAATTTCTCTCTGTAATAAAAGTCCGGCTCTCTTCCCCTCTGGCAGCACGCCTTCCAGCAGCCTGGTTAGCAAATCCTACCTCTCTGACACACCGCTCTATAAAAAATATGGAGATTTGGTCTGTCCTGGGTGAGCTGGGGAGGTGTCTCACCTCGCTCCTCTCCTAGAGCAGGAGGATTAGTAAGCTGACATGTTGCAACGAGCTGCTCCTCTGTGTTTTGAAGAGATCTTTGCTCTCTGTGCCCTGGGAGGGAACCTAATTCTCCCTGGAGAGAAAAAAAATAAAAATAAAAAAAATCAGTCTGTCTTTGCACCAAATGATGGCCACGGTCTTGTTACCATGCCCAGAAAGAAGCAAAAGGGTTTTATGTGCTTCCCTCTTCATAGAAACATAGGAGTCCAGGTTTCATCCCTGTGACTATGTGGAAAATTCAGGCTATTTAATAATGGCTCGGGGCCAAGCAGTAGGATTTGGTTTTTGGGAGGTGCATCGGCTCACTTTATTCCATTCTGCTATATTTTCTTTCATCCTAAAAGCTGACCCCCACTTGAATAGCCTTCAGGTCCAGACTTTGTTTTAGTGGTTGTACTAAAGCAACTTTGCTATTTGCTCCATTTTATACCCGTTTTTATGGTATCTGTGACTAGTGATGTTTCACTTGTATATATGCGTGTGTGTGTATGTGTATGTATATATACGCAATGTTTGAGTGAACAGAGAAATACAAAGATGATATGTATGTAGACCTATCCTTGTCAGGTGTTAATGACATGTGGTAGTTTAGAAGTGAAGTATTGAGCAGATACCTTTATGAGGTATAAGATGAGAAAACCGAAGTTACAGCCAACAGATAATATTTAATGGAGGAAACTAAGATGCGAAACACGTTCCTTGGAGAACAAAGCAAAAGTTACCTCATGAAGCAATCTGAAATGTGAGAAATGTAAACAGAGAGTAGGATTTTTGAAGAGGCAAAGTCCTCGTTTTAAACAGGGTCGTGTCACAAGCCCTAGCTGCTAAAATGTGCTGTTGGCTCTCTTGGCCCGTGGAAAAGACACACGGCTTATTTCCTAGAGCCCCAAAAAGGCTGACATGCACATTTTTCCTCCCCGAGCTGGGGACATGAACGCAGTGGGGGCTTTGGTGACAGAGCTGTGAGACGCTGATGTGGATGGAGCAAGTAGCTGCCAACAATTTCCTGTAGATAGAAGTCTCTGGGAAATAATGAACTTCGCCGGGGCTTGCTTCGGCGTCTGCCTGCTCCTCGCTGGGGCAGCAGAGAGCACTCATCCCGCTGAAACAGCCTCAAAAACAGGCAGGGCGCGGGCTAAACCCTACAGCACCCCAAACCCACAGGGTGCAGGGGTTGTGGCAGGAGCTCCCTCAGCGAGGAGCCGCCCTCCTCCTCCTCCTCCTCCCCGGCGGGAAGGGGAAGGGCGCCGAGCCCCACCGCCGCCCAGCCCCGGCGGCAACGCCCACGGCGGAGCTGGAGGAAGAAGAAGAAGAAGAAGAAGAAGAGGAGGAGGAGGAGGAGGAGGAGGAGGAAGGCTCTGGCGATGCTGGGGCGGGCGCTGCGGAGCGCCGAGCGGCGTCGCCGGCTGCTGGCGGGGGGCTTGGCGCCCCTGCCCGCGCCTCAGGTGAGCGGGGCGGGCGGGCGGCGGGCACGGGCTGGGCTTCCCCCGCCTCTCTCCTGCCTCCCCCCCGGCCCTCAGGGGCTCGGACGGGGGATTTGGGGCGCTGGGGGGGCCCAGGGAGGGTCGAGCCGGTGGTGGTTGCTTGCTCGGAGCGGTGCTGCCCGGTCCCGGCCAGGCGTTGTGGTGGAAGTTGGCAGCGCGAAGGGCTGGGGGCTGTGGCTCGCTGGGCTCGGGCAGCCCCAGCAGGCAGGGGAAAGAGAGGAAAATAAAAGTTTGCTGCGACTTCACAGCTCAGAAACCCATCGGCAGGATCCCATAGCCTTAACCTGCCCCTGCTCCGCTAACCTGAATGGCTGCCCTCGGGTTTGGCACGCGTGGTTACGAGGGCGCTGAAGGAAGGAAATTAAAATAATTTAATTTTATGCCTCCTGCATCGCCTACAGCTCAAACACAGAGTGCTAAAAACGTCAGAGAGGGCATTTATGCTGCCATTCAGCATGCTCTGGCGTTACACAGCCAGTGCATCACCCCGAACTTCCCCGGGGTACCGCTTTGCAGGGCAGCTTCATGCTTTTCGAGGGCTCCAAAATGAGGCTGAAAGCTGGAGAAGATGCACCAAAAAGGGGAGGAGGAGGAGGAGAAGTGCTTGTTTTGGCACTCCTGCCAGTATAGGAAGGAGCAGAAAAGCGAAGAGCTCTGTGACTTACCGGGGTGGAACTTGACATCGACGTGATTCAGGAATTAAATTTGTATGCTGCTTTTCTAGGCTAGGGAGAGGGTGTGGTAGCGTCGAGGAAAACTCCAATTTGGAAAAAAAAAAAATGCTAAATAGGAAATCTTGTTCATTCCTAAAGTAGAAGTGTTGGGAATGTATTAATATAGCCTGCTTTTCATATGTGCAGTCCTGAGTTCCAACTTTTCTACAGAGCTATTAGCATGATAGATGACGAAGCATGTTTACTGACTTTGCCCCTTCCTGTTTTCATCTTTGGGTGCCTTTCAGATTTGTGAATATGTCTCTGCAGAACAGTTAGGGCACTTAAAAAAAAAAAAAAAAAAAAAGTGTGTTAGTATAAAAATTAAATGGATGGCCTGTAGTTGTAACTTCAAGCTAATGGAAAAATGTTAGTGTGCTTGTTTAGCACTTTGGATGTTGATGTCGAGCAGAACGTCAGATCACGTACATCGTGTCCAGTGCAAACGCTGGTGTGACCATTTGATATATTTCCCCCTGTGCTTTTTCTGAGGGGTTATATTTGCTCATGTGCATTGCTAGTTCTCCTGTTCATCATAATCATTCAGTTGAAGAAGTGTTTTGCCTCCAGATCTGGAAGGAGAGGCTGGAGCTCCTGTGGTCAGCTCGGGAGAGCAGAGCTTGGTTGCTTGTTGCCTTCGCCCTCGATGTATGCCGGTGCCATCCGTGGCCCCGTGACCTATAACGGGGATTGGTTTGCCCAGAAACCTGCTGGTGGCACCAGCTGGGGGTTTCCACTTGCAGAGCTGGAGGTGATGCTCCTCACAGGGCTGGTCCTCACGTGCTGCCGAGGTGGGTGCTCAGCTGGTACTGTGCTGACAAGCAGGTGTGTAAGTACACGGCGTGTCTGTGTGCTCTGGTTTTGACTAATAAATAAGCTGCCCTGGGGACAAATGAACCACTTCAGAGTGCTGGATTTGCTGTAATTTTTCTGTAAAAGCAGGGATTCCTACCCTAAAGAGTGGGATTCTCCACTGTCGTCTTCTCAGCTCAGTACTTAAACCAAATCCACACCTCCTCTGACAGCTCCGATTAGCTGCTCTGCTTTCAGAGCAATGTTTGTGCGAATTCCACTTAATTTTATAAAGTTGAATTTTCAGTTGCGTGGTTTGATTTGAGTACACGGCTTTTTTATCTTGCTGAGAAGCGTTGGGTGTTTATCCAGGCACGTAGTTCTTGCAGCGAAGCGCGGCGTGTCGTTGTGTTCCTTGGGCAGCCCTCGGTGTTACTACCCATAATATTATTCCCAGCAGGACGCGGTTCGTTTTGGTGGAGTCCCAGATTTGTCATGCTGCAGTTATTTGGTATGTGGCGAGGCCCAGGGGTTGCCAGCTGTTCCGCTTCCCACTTGGCTTGCAGGTTTTAACTCCCGCTGCTCGTGCTGTGCTCAGAGAAACACGCAGAGGCCCCGGCTCTCGGCGAGGAAGAGTGCCTCTCACCACGCCACGGCGGAGAGTGGATGTGTTAACACAGGATCGAGCTTAAAATTCCCATTTTTCATGAACAGTTCGAGCCAGACAACATTGCAGGGGCTGATTTATTTATTTATTTTCTTTTTTACTGATCTAGTTAGACTCGGCACCGCAGGGAAGCTAAAACTGTGTTGCTTTTTGTGGCCGTTCCTATGCACGAGGCTCGCAGTTCAGTTCGTGCAGTGGGGACCTGCAGCAGGCTGCCGGCAGCACCGGGGATGCTCTGCAGGGAGATGCAGCCTGTGCTGGGCAGTTCCTCCTGGCTTAAAACCAGGTTCATTCGCAAACGCATCTGTGAGAAGTGTTGGGCATTTGCTTCCTTCCCGAGTTAGGATCTCGCCTGTGCTTGTTGCTGAGGAAAAATTTCTTCCTAGTGGCAAACTGCAGCCGGTTGGAGAGCCATTGTGCTTGTTTATCTGCAAAAAAGCAGGCCAGGGAGCTTTTTGTTCTTGTTTTGTCAGTTCCCAGCACCATCCGTATCTGTCAAAAATGTTTCTTTTAATGCGTTCAGCTGATAAGTTTGTTGACTGCCCCGTTCTTCAGACTGGGTCTAACATTTTACTGTTCTTCCTTTTAATAACTTTTAGTTGTCCTTGTTTACCCCCAGATTACCATAACACTTCGAGCATTAAACATTTCCAGTTTGTCCTTAGGTTTTAGGCAGCGTTGGGAGAAATGCTCTAGATGTGTCCAAACAGCCACGGGATGATTTGAAATGTCCCTTTCCTTTTTTCCCCGTGTTTTTCCTTTTACCCCTTCTCATTTGCTCTGTTGGGATCTGTCAGACGCTCTGCCAAAGCAGCCACCCCGGGGCATCGCAGGCAGCTACCGGAGTGGATTTATCATCGACTGCGCTGTGCGGCTGAGTATCTCACTGCAGTGTGGTTCAAGTCCTGGCTGTGTATTTGCAGCCTACACAGGCCCTTCGGAAATTGAGGTAAAAGTGAAGCCAAGAACGGGAATAATTTGTGGCTGCTGGGCGTATCTTCCCCTGTCTTTCCTCCCCTTTCAACAACAAAAGTTTGCGTCGTGATCCAAACCTGGCTTTCTGGTCAGAAGCCGTGTGCTTGTGCTGGAGGAGAACACACAACCCACCGAGCTGTGTATGGAAGGAAGCTCCCACGTGTGAACTGGTAAACAGGAGAGATTTATAGCAGGTATGTAGGGAGGTACACGTCTGGACCGTGGAAATTCATCATCCTTTGTATGTAGGTACTCATGTATGGTTTGTAGTTACTCATGCATGGGTGCTGCCATAAATCCCAGCAGTGCAGGACCCGTGTGTGAATTCTCACCCCTTGTGGGGTGAGGAACACCCGAGGCTGGTGCTGTTCCTTCTGGCACCCCGAGCACGGCTTTGCTGTCAGGTTTTCCTGTACGGGGAAACAAACTGATGCTGAACCTCTGGAGGATGTCTGAGAAAATTGCTCTGCAAATGTCTGGGGTGCTCTGGAGGTTTACCACAAATCACCGCTGAAACACTGAGGACTTAATGCTGTTTACAAAAGCCGTGTGTGTTTTAGGAGTATCACTCGCTTGTAATAGTGCTTGTTTTGCTTTTGCTGCTCTGGTGTGTTTGTTTTTTTTTTTTAATTTGTTTTAAAGCTTAAAGGTCAAAAAGTGAGAGCCTGTTCCAGAGCTCGTAATATCTTCCCGTGAAGGGAAATGAGAGAAAGGGGAATTAGCGGGACGGCCAGGCTCGATGCAGTCCCACTTTCTTCAGCATCTCTTCTTACCATGGCAGCAGCAAAGGTGAACTTCTCCTTAGGGTGCTCGTCGGCAGGATGCTGTTGCAGGCGGGTGAGAAGGCAGCAAGCTCTTCTGAGCCTGGAGGAGGGTCGCTGTCCCTTCGGGGCCTCCTTGGAGTACGGTGTTGATGATGAGAGCTCTCTGCTAAGGGCATCTAGCACCAGCTGTCGCTCTGGGTTGCTTACTTCTCTCTTTTGCTCTTTTCCAGAAAGGCGAAAGGAGGGAGAGGTTCTCTGCGTGTGCCTTGTCTTCAGCCAGGATGCTGGTAAAGACCTCGGCGATGAGGTTTTCAAGGGGAAGAGGTGGCTTTGTTGTGAGATCAGTTCTGCCAGGCGTACGGCTGCTCACCGTGTCCCGGGCTGAAGCGACGAGCCCAGCGTCGATTCGTTTGAGCTCTTTGTTCTCTGAACTTGCGTAGGGAGGCCAGGAAGAGGGCAGTTTCCAGCCCTGCCTGTTCCGTGCTCTGACCTTCTCCGTCCTCAGCTGACCCGTGTGTCCTGGCTCATCCTGAAATTGCATCCAGTGCAGGTGCTGCGTGCTGTCCCCGATGCGCTTGGTGTTTGCCAGAGCAGCTCTGCCTTAAGTCCTGCTTGTAACTGAGCCGCTTTACGAGGGCTTTGGAGCCTGATGGCTGCGAGGATAGACGGCCATACAGGGCACGCCTGACCCAAAGTCCACGATCCCCAAGTGCTGGGAAATTACAGATTTAGGCTCTTGAAGGTCAGGTCCATCAGTAGCAGAGTAAATCCCTCACGTTAGAGTGGCAGTGTGTGCTGTAACGCTAGAGCTGAAGGCAGCAATAGGAATTAAAGTGGACGTGGCTGGCTGCTTGCCTGCTGAAGATTAAACCTTTTTTGGTCCATAAACCAATTCTTCACCAGGCTCGTGCTCTGTGAGGACGTGGCACCCGTCAGCAGGCTGGGCAGGCGTGGATAAACAGCTTTGGGCTTGTGTGGTGGTGGCCGGAGGGCACGACCTCTGCTGCTGGTGAGGAAACGTTTAGTCCTCCCCCAGACTGAAACCAGAAAAAGTTGCTCACTGTGAAAACAGGAAACTTTGGCTTTTGAGACCGGTGTTTATCGTGACGAGCACAGTCAGAGCGTCTTCAAAAGGGCAGAAACACTGAGTGCATTATGCACAGGCAAGATCATAACTTACTTTTTTTTTTTTTTTCCTTCAGAGAAACAATTTCGAAGCAATTATCTTCGCATTTACCGTCTGGTCATTTTAAAAATGACTTCCGTCTTCACGTTCTGGTCAGATGGAGAGGGAATAAATTAACTGCATATGAGAGATGTGTTGTCAGTTTGCAGTGCAGGCAGCGATTTTATCCTCTCAGCACCTCCCTGCTGTTGCTTAAGAGTAGAGCGAGAGACCACGAGGTCGATTTGGAGATCACAAAAGCATCTTTAAACGTATTTGCCCGAGTGGAGGAGAAATTGCATTACTCTTCTGGCAAACCAAATGCTGTATGTCGGAAGGAAATCAGTTGGGTCAGACTGCTCTCCTCTGGGTTGTTCTCCGTGGGGGGAATGCTCACCTACCTGTTGTGTGTCACCTGCTGTACCACAGTGTTCACAGAATAACGTTGCCGTGGTTTTTGCAAGTGTTTTTTTTTTTTTGTTTTTTGTTTCTGAGACCTGTCCCATTCTCGGTACCTTCTCATGTTGCTTGATGTCCTTCGCTTGCTTCTTGAACCTGGGTGCTGAAGGTTTGGTGCTGTAGGCTGGGTGCTGAAGGTTTTCCTTGCCCAGAAGTGGGGCCGAGGTTTTGGCTAGCCTGGTGTACCTGGTTGAACAGGCGTGTTTGTGAACGGGCAAATTTTAAGTTAATTGCAGTAAGCGAAGATGGATTAAACTGCCCGAAAAATGGTAGGAGATGACAAAGCTGCTGTGTAACCACAGGGTAGCTCAGTTTCCTTTTCTGCAGATCCTGTTTCTGCCTTGCCCAGAAGAAGGAAAGAAGATGAAGGTGAAGGGAGAGATTGCAAAGAGTGAAAGGAAAACACAGCTACAACAACAGCAGCCTGGTGGAGGTGGATGAAACACACCTGTAATAGAAATGTAATGCCTGAAGGTGGGAGTTTACTGCACCAGGAGCACAACAAATGCTATGTGAGGAGCTGAAGTCACGATCTGGCTGTGCCCAAGGATAGTAATGCTGAATCCACTGAGCACTGCTGGTCAAGGGTCTTGACTCCCACTAAGAGCACGACTCCCACTAAGATTTTTAACTAAAAGCAGGAAGTCTGCTAAATCTGGGCTGGGAGGGGACTGAGGCGCAGCAGCCTGTGGTCTCGAGCAATCTGTTTGCTGCTGCTGCCAGAACCGAGAGTAAGTGCATCTCACCCGCCCTGGCCACGAGTGTGACAGGAGGCACTGCATCGAGCATCAGGGATCCTTCGTGAGGAGCTTCTGTGCAAGGTAACCTCCAGGATTAAACCCCCCATGGTGCCTGTGTTAGGTGTGAGCTTTATTTTAGTTCACAGCTTCCTGCTTGGTCTCTCATGCTGCTGGTTGGATCCCAGATCCGTGTTTGTGCATCCTCCAAGGCTGTTTTTAAGTGAACCCCGAGCTATCCAGGCATCACGGCGCCCATGCTCCTGGCACGCATTTTGGCAGCGTGTGATATTCCTACATGTATGATGATCGGGGATATTCCTAGCTGTAGTGCAGCAGGTAGCTGCACGAAGCAGCATAATAAGGTAGATGCTATCAGGAGTTATTACCAGCCTGGAACAAAAAGGTTCACGTTGATCATTCATACGCTGATTATCTTGGATGCTGTGTAACACTTAGAAGTCAAGCCCTTAGGTACTGCTCCTGGCTTTTATGGTTTTCCTCCTGGTTTCTAGGGTTTGGAGGAAGCTCTGTGTCAGTGAGCGAGCCTGCTGTGTAGTCCTGCGACTCGAGGGGCTGAGCGTTATGAAAATACTCCGGGCTTTGTGGCAGCTGTCAGACGGGCAGGAAAAACCCAAGTTGAGGAAAATATGCTTGAACCCCGGCAGCACGTACTCAGAGGGAGGGAAATGTTGAACAAAAATGCTTATTCAGAGGTGATGGTGAAAGAACTGAAGTGCTGGACCATCGTGTTGAGCCCAGACTCTCCGTATTCAGCGAGCAGTTTGTGTGCATGGGTCCTGGCTTGTAGCACTGTGCTCTGCTCCGTACAACACCTTCTCTGGGGTCTTTATCTCCCCTCCTAAGTGCAGAGCTGTTCAGGCCATCCCTGTTAGTTTAAATCACTGTTTTGGAGCCTTGATGCCTCTGCTTAAACGCGAGAAGTTGGCAGGTTGCTTCGGAGACTCCGGCTGCATCAGGTAGACACGGAAGAAGGCAGGTATTGAACTGGACTTCAATTGTGTGACTCTGAGGGGAAGTAAAATCTGGACATGGGGAAAACAAGTACAGAGCCTGATCAGCCTCTTGTGCTCTGCAGAGCCACAGAACAAGTGATAAAAGAGCTTTTTCAGTATGCTCATGAATCCGTAGCAAATGCTCACTCGTGGAGCTGGCACGCTACAAAAGCAGATTGCAGCAAAATATGTTGGTGTCAAAGAGATTGAGATTGCTCTTTTCCTTGTGTTTTTCTCCCGTGATGGCACATTGTAAACATCGTTCTGTGTCTGTATTACTCACTTGTTGCTAATTAGATACTTTTTTCTTCATTTGCTAGGGCGTTAGTAAGCCGATTCAGATGTTCTTCAGCACTCCAGGAAAACTCCTCAAGTCAGAGGGGTGTTTGGTGTAAGCTGCTGCAGCTCCCTCAAGGCGCTGTTTTCTCAAGGAGCTGCAGATTTTCTCATCTGAGAGATCTACAAGAGTCCTTTTACTGTGTGTTTGTAGGGAACTTAGCTCAACCTTCTTGAGTATTTTGTGTGTATGTGTTTTCATAAGGTCACAACTCGCCAAAAACATCAGGTACTTACTTTCTACACAAAATGCAGTGGCTCTGTGTATCTGCCTTCCATTGTTATTGGAGCCCTTGAGGTGCATTTGGGTTGTGTTTTTTTCCAGGCTTTCATAGCCAAGATGTGACGTTGTTTCCTGAGAACTGAGATTCGTGTCCTGTAGATAAGCAATTCCTGAGATATGAAAAAAAATAGCACAGGAATTTGGAAAGTGTGCCCATCTGTGGGTGGCTGATGGGTCTGATTGCGTCCTGGGACTGGGAGTTTGGTTTTTACCTTGGTCAGATGTGTTGACCGAAGTTAAAGGTTGACTTGGCTGAATGCAGAAGGCGTTGTCTCGGAGGAGGAGGAGTGTCAGCACCAAACTTTTGAGTTTTGTCAGCTACAAAGATCAGAGTTTCTTCAAAACTGAAGGAAAGTCAGCTTTTTGATGCCAATGAAGTAGATGAAGTTCCTAATTTCACCCAGGTTGCAATGGAAAACGGAGTCTTGAGCCTTGTTTTAAACCTTTTCCAGCTATGAGCCCTGTTATTTACTGGTTGTGCTCAGGATTTTTTGCTTCGTGTTCTGGTTGCAGCTGCAGAATGCCCGTCCTTGCCGTGAGCGTGGCTGTCAGGCTGCAGCTCCCCGTAATGATGAGGGATCAGAGGTGCTGTAATCCCTGCCCTGCGGAGCTGTGGGTGCTGCCAGGACTCGGGGGCATCCTCTGGGAGCTGCAGAAATCTGGGCTGCTCTGTGCTTGCCTTCGCCCATAGCCCCAGGGGCCTGGAGTTGGATGACTTTTTCCGTGCCTGTTCCTCCCTGCCCTGGTCTATATCTGGCTGATGCGAAGCTGCAAAATGTCACCCCTCTGTCTCCTCCAAGTAATTTTGAAGACTAAGAAGGAGTAGGCTGACATTATTGCAGTGGTTAATTATTTACCTGCAGCAAGCTGCTCTCAGTCTCCTTTTTCTGCACCCATCAGCATCGTAAGGTAATAAACCACGCAGAGATCATGTGTCTCTGGGGAAGGGGTTGCAAAGGGCCCTGCTTCTTGAGCAAGGACAATTAATGTCTGGTTCCTTTAAAAAAAAAAAAAAAAAAAAGAGAGAAAGAAAGAGAGAAAGAAAGAAAGAAAGAGCAATATATTAAATATTTTTTGAGAGTCTCCAGAAAACAAAGTTTCTGCTTGAGCTGTACAGTTGGTGAAGCACAGTCTGCTCACTTCTGTGAACATGGTAAAGTGGACATGAATGTAGTGGTTTGATGGGGTCGGATTTTGCTGCTGAAATTAAACAGCAAGCCCTCTTTAGTCTGCTGTTTGCAAAAGAAACAGTTTTTAAGCCCATTCTCCCAGTGATGGTTTGTGTTCGTGTTACATCAGTGGGTGCGGAGACCAGGCAAGGGCTTCTCTCCTTGTGGTTAACTGCTTTTGCACCATGGCTATGGGTTTGACAGCTTGTTTTGGTGTTGTCACAGCACCTTCACCCCTGAAAAAAAAAAAAAGGTTTTAATAATGAGGACACTGTGTGAATATGCTGGGGTGCTGGAAAAGACCAGTGTCCTTTCGGGTTGTGTGTGGGGGAGGAGTTGTTTCAGGGGACAGGGGGATAAGAGCGCTCACACGGCAGTACCTGAAATAGTCAATTTGCTTTCAGGCTTCTTGGTATCATCAAGATCCCGATGATTGAAGGGAACTCACAGGTGGTGTAAAATGGTTGGAAGCTGCAGAGATTCATTTGTTAGGAATCACGTAGGGATTAAGTAGACATAACTGGCCTAAGCAGTGAATACGGGGTTGATAAATCTCACAAACGTGAGAGGTGAAAGCACAGCAGATAGAAAGGAGCTGCCTTTTGTGGCTTCAGTGCCGTGCCTTCTTCTGGACGTGTGATCTGCCACGCAGACAGCAAATCGGACAGCACTGCAAGCAAACACACACAAAAATAAAACCACCAAGGTGCTTTGATCAAAACAGAACTGAATCAACACAATTATACGGATTTCTTAATATATATATGTAATAGATTTGAAATGAAGACAGATGGACAGTCCAAAATGTAATGATTTTGTGAGCTGTTAGTATTTTTCTCTGCTGGGGTGAAGCTGAGGTGCTGGCATGAGGAAGCACACGGTGCTGTTTCATAGGTGCTGCAGACACGGCGCACGGGGTTTGTTCTTTGGTCCCCCACGGGCTTTGTGTGTTACCTTTCTGAGCCTTTCCAGCTGTGGTGCTGTTTGCTTTCTCCTCATCTGGATAAAGGATGTAGTTGTTCTGCCCTGCCTGCAGCGGGTGTCTGGGGATCAGAGACAGAGACGCTCAATTAGCCTGAGAAGAGACTTCTAATCAAATTATCTCTAAGTGCTCTAAAGACTAAAAACACGTTTCCTGCCTCCAACCATTCATCTTTTCCAAAAACATTTAAAAAAAAAAAAAAAAAAAGGCTTTTGGCAGCCTCAGTGCCTTGTGGTTGAGCCCTGCCAGCTGCTGGGTGCAGGGACGAGCTGTCTGCCGGCTGTGCCTGAGCACCCAGCAGCTGACGGCGAAACAGGAGGCACGAAGACACCGAGCATTCACCCCGTTTCCTCCTGAGGATGCAAACTGTGAGTGCAGATAGATGCCTTAATAAAAATTCGGTCTCTCACTTGTGTTTTTCAAGGGTTTTGGAGCGCCCAGGCTTGTCATCTGACCCCCGTTTCAGTGGAAGCCTGGCTGATTTTCCTTGCAGAGTAAGTCTTTGCCTGCCACTATGCAGTGTCCATCTCAAAAAAAGCTGCTGAATACGTTTCTTGTCCCACTGCAGTAGCTTTAATTTCCTTTCTGTCCCATTCGTGCTTCTTCTGTGCTGTTAGAATAAAATGAAAACCAATGAAAGAAGCAAAAGGTAGAGTGTTTGGGGAGAAAGCTCGGGTTCGGAGGAATCGGATGTGTCTTGGGAGAAAGGAGCACGCCGTCGGCGCGCCCCATGGCCTGCAGATGGTGGTTGGCTTTGCTGTGCTCGGGTGTTACTCAAGTTCCTGGATCTGTGCGTGTCCCAGCCCTCTAAATCTGTGTCTGCAAATCTTCATTTGAGCCTTTTGGATATTTGGCCTGAGCCTTCTGGAAACTGGTACGTAGTCAGCTAGGCCAGAGACTCTCCTTTTAGGAAAAAGGCTGATTTTTCCTTTCAGAGGACACTTGACTTCTACTTATTTGTTGTGTCTATTTTGCTTTTCTGATCTGATCTAAGATGTACAGGTTCCCGTAGGTGACTTCTTCAAGACTCAAGGAAATGCTGTGGAGCACCTGAGGCTGCCTGGGCGAGCCGCAGGAGCAGTGTGGCTGCAGAGCAGCCCTCCCAGCAGAGGTTCCTCGAACCCTTTCTGCCCTTCTCCTGGTGGATCTGTCCCTCTCTGCTGCACGAAGCTCCTGCAGCACCGCTGGTTGTGCTTGTTACGGAAGGTCTGCCTAAAAACAGTAAAACACAGACGAGATCTTAGGGGTGGGTAAAAGGCAAATTGGGAGTCAGGGGAGGGTGTCACCACGGGCACGGTGGCACTGGTGCTGGAGGTGAGATTGAGGCACGTGGTAGTGTGCCTGAGAAGTGTGTGAGACTTGCACTGTGCACTTAATGCCATTGAATTTAATGTTTTAATAACGATGCTGGAACAAACATCAAGCACAACTTAAACAACACCAATACATAACTGCGTCCGGCGAGAGTAAATACCTGACATCTTCAATGCCAGCTGTGTAGAGTGTGAGGCAGAAGCCAGATGGATGAATTTGAGCTGGAAGACTAATAGTTGTGCAATGAATTTGCTGCATACGAAGCTGCCTTCCAGCCAAAAGCACTACGCTCTTGATATTACAACTCATCTCTTGATAATGCTTATTATTATTATTATTCTCACCTAGTAAACTCCCATGTAAAGCTACTGGAAATGCAGGAGGAAGGAGCAAGGAATAATAGCACGGTGGAGACGGAGGCTGGTGGAGAAGTGTGAGGCTTCAGCATCTCTTTTGGACGGGTGAGACCGGGTAGCCCTGCCCAGGGAGCTGACGGTAGCTGCCTGGGTACCTGTGTGAGCTTTTTCCCTTGCTGCTTGGCTGCTGTTCGGGGAGGTGAGGCTGGAAGGTAAGCAGTACGGCTCTGCAAGCAATGAACACGCTTGTTTGGCAGCAAAACAGGGATGGATCGTGTTGAATAAGCCCCAAATAATGTCACCGTTCCTTACCAGAAGAAAATCCTGAAGTGAATTGGGAGTTGGCTGAGCCCTGTCCACATGGTTTTCAGGGTTTCATTGACCTGCCAGTTAATGTGAAACTCTGGCTACAAAGGCTTCTTTGATTCGCTGCTTTAATCCTCGAGAGATAACACTTAGTGTTTGACGTAGCCTGGCTGTCCACGGAGGAAAAAATTGAGTCCTGGGTCCCTTAAAGTCAGTAAGTGGTTTTACTTCCGACGCCACTTCGCCTACGTGTGAATGATGAACTGGGAAACAAAAGTGAGCTCTGTTTAAAAACGGCGCTGAGAGACTTCAGAGACTTCACTGATTGCTGGGGAACCGCCTGCAGCTGTCGGCGTAGGATTTCAGACCAGAAAGGCAAGGAAGTCGCTCGCTGTTTGGCAAAGGCTGGGTTCTGCCTGGTGTGCAAGGAAGCAGGTGATCATTCATCCTGTAACGGGGGCATGACAGAGCAGGCTGGCTTGACCAAGGGGAGAAGAAAATAAGCAGTTTTCTCCTGGTTGCAGGGAGTTTGTAAGCACCTAATCATGTTTGTGCTGTATGAAACCTTCTGCTGTTACCTCTATTGCATTTCGTCTGTGATTTATATTCCCGGAGCCGATTCTCCTGGTAAAATGCACTTGAAAAATTGTCTTCCTCCTTTCTGCAGAAGATGCTATAACCCGTTTAAACTCCTGATGCTTGACAAACCTGCGGTAGGAACCAATAAAGCCTAATGGAGCTACTGATACACTGATGGGTAATCGCTACTAAATTCTACCTGTCATATTCATAAAGAAGATGTCAGTGAAGTGGGAATCCCACAGTACCTGAGCTCAGTGCTGCCGTGTGTTTCGGGGGGCTGAAGGAGCGTTTCGGGCAGGCATCTCGCTGCGTTGTGCAGGCAAACTGTGCTGATGTGCTGTGATGCATCGCGTGCAATTCTTTCTAGTAAAAAATGAAAAATGAAAGCTCGTAGCAGAGCTCTCTGCCGTCCTCCTGTGTGTAATGCTCTGCTGCTTGGCTGATCGAACCAGGCATTTGATTATACTCAGTTTTTATTACTGCAGAGACTCAAATTAAGCTTTCCCTGTGGTTGTTTACACGAACTTCAATCCGCGTGTATCCGCGATAGCGCGTTTGGGTGCTAACTCAACAAATTAATTCGCCTGCTTGTTGCCTGTTGAGCTTTCAACCTCTAATAAAAAGGAAGCTTTATCTGTGGCATTTCGAACGGGGGAGAATTAATTCAGGTAACGCTGGCGGTGCTCCGTCACTCAGCCACAGCCAGAGGCACCCGTGGGTCTCTCCTGAACTCACCGAGGTGCTGCTGGCCAGAGGGGGTCGTGCCCAGAGCTCTCATCGTCTGGCACCCGCCTGTGCTCCTCAGCTAGCTGTTAGTGCATTGAGCACGTCACCTGCTGTATCCTTTTGGAAACGTAAATCTCAAACGTCTTTGAAGAGTATTATCAGCAAAAGGCTGAAGGTGGCTCATTGCTTCTCAGAGGGGACGGCTGGGGGAGAAGGAGGGGAAGGAAAAAAAAGAAAAAGAAGAAACAGGATTGTTGTCCTGCGTGCTTTCCTTATACTTCCTTACATGCAAACATTTCTACTCTCCTATGAAGCTGAATATACAGAATATTATCGGTGAGGTTATCCAGTATAACGGTCCTGCAGATTTGACATCCCCATTAATGACCTGTAGCACAAAACCAGATCGTTTCTTCTGGAGAAAGCTCTTAAAATATCTTACTTTTTACAGTAACCTTGAGGATATTCTTTTTTTTAGATAGGTCCCTTTTGGGATTAAAGGAGGGGGTTTGGAAGTGGACGTCAATGCAGCTTGGAGGAGGATGTAACACCTCACACCGATATAAAAGCACGATGCACAAACATGCTGTTGGCTTCATTCCTCATCCCATGCTGTAACGAAGCGACCACTGCAGGTGATGGATGTCGCCCAGATCCCTCCAAATGCCCACACAGAAATCTCGAGGCCTGATGGCTACAGCTGACAAAAAGGAGAAACGGGGTCCCTATTTGTTTTAGGGACTAGGAATAACTTTAAATTCAGTTCAGGGAGCCTGCTGGCCGCAGCGGCCCCGTGCCTCCGTGGCAGCTTGGTGTAGGTGTGTGGGGCTGGAGGAGAGATGCTGCCTCTCCATCACTGCTTTGAGCATCTGGGGATAAGCTGTTCGTGCTGGAACAACAACATCTGAGAGGTGCCGACGCTTTGGTGGGCCTGGGGAGAAGGGCAGGAGCTTTCGGCTGCTGCTTTCCCTGCCTGTTGCCCCAGCCCTTCAAATAAATGTCCTGAGTGAATTCGCAGAGGAAGAGGAAGCCGAGCAGCTCCTAATTGCCTGGAGTTGAAAGGCTGCGGGGTGAAGAGCGAGCAGCTAGCCTGCAGATTTGCTTACACCCCCCCCGAGGGCATGGTGAGTGCATCCGAACACGCCATGCAGGGCACACGGGGGCTTTGATCTTCTCTTACTGGGTTTAATTGTTTTTCTTAGGATAATAAGCTTTAGAAAAAGCCTCCGGAGATCTCTACTACAAACGTGTCTTTGTTCTCTTTGCCTGCTCTGCAGAAAGGCTGTGAAGGCGCAGGCTTCTTGTCCACAGCCAAGACCTTGAAGGGTGGACAGGTGTCAGCGGCGTGGAAGCTGGCAGCATCAGCAAAGCCACAGCCTTTTGGTGCATTTAGATGAGAAGTCTTCTCCCGTCACCGTTCCAGAAGCTGAGATTTCCACGAGAAAGATAGAAAAGGAAGCAAAAATGTCTTTCCTTGACATCTGGCAGCACTTCGGCGTGTCCCTTGGGGCAGTGGCAAGGTTGGAAACCTCCATCCACGAGTATTTGATAGTGGTAGGTCCTTGGAGAGAAGTCCTCATATATTACCATTGTGGCTTTCGTCTCTTTTTTTTTTTTTTTTTTTCCTGCTGCCAGGATCTAAGAAATGGCAGCTTCACAGTTCCTGACAAAACCTGTTGAAGTTTCTTACAAGTTATATTCTTAAGTTCTCTGGTTTCTGGCTGTGGATGTTCTTACAGTGGCTGCCTCAGACATTTTCTGACGTTGCCCATCCGAAGCTATGGGAAGGAGAAGGAGCAGCCCTCTGCTTCCTTGCCTTGCTATGCCATTGCTTTCTCTGGTTAATTTTTAACGAGGTTAAAAAGTGTATTAAGCACTCCCTGCGAGTAATTTGAGCGTCCGCAGCGGAGTAACAGGATACAGGGCTGGAAAATAAACTAACCACTGAGCTCCTCTGGGGAATTACTCTTACAGTCGCCTGTTATGAAGGATGTAAATCTTTGCACGTGCGTATTAATACCAACCACTGACAGAGAAAGGCTTTCGATTTGCTCTAACCTGTCAGTTCTTCCGTCCCTGCCTATTTTTCATCAACTGATCAAAAGAAAATTGTAGTGTCCCTTTGGAAAGCTACCTCTTTACAGCTGCCTGCCCGAAGTCTTTAGGCTCACCTAACTGCAGACCTTTAAAGAAAGTGGATGAAGGAGCGGAGGTATGGGTGTTTGTTATAAGGACATCTTTTTATGGTCTGTTGTGTTTAAATAACTATATAGACAAGGAAATGTTGCTGCAGGCTGTGTGCTGCTTGGCTGCATCTGCGGGATTTTAACAGGAGCACGAGTTTAACTGATGGGAAACGCTCTTCAAGAGGTAACTAAATAAAATTTAGCTGCTGACGCGTAAGAAGAGTGCAATAAATTATTTTTATGAATGGAAAGAGCAGCTCTCTTTTCTGATTTTTATTTTTTTTTCCTGTGTGCCACAACCTGTCCAGTGCCTTCAATCCCAAAAGCCCTTTAAGAGAAAAATGAGAGTTGGCTGCAACTCTGGTAAACCTCTCAGTGTGTAAATCTGGCTCCACATCCTTCTGTTACTTCTCTTTTTTTACCTCGTTTCAACTGAAATATAGACGAGCTTTTTCCTGGCTGGCAATTTGAAGCGTTACTGTTTCTCCTGGAGCTGAGTTGGAGCATTTTCTTGGATGGAGATACGGGAAACAGCTCTGTGCATTAAGATACTCTCTTTGCAGGATCTTTGTAGGAAGAGATGCAGCAAGCCCACTTCCTTATCTCATGGGATCCATTATAAGCATATTTCTGAAAGCAAAGTCCCTCTTGGTACCCTTAAATACTGCAGCATTTCCCAGGCCAGGATTTTTGGAAGCATGGCAGCAGAGCAGAGATGCGTTATGTGGGACAAATGACAAACCTGGTCTGTGCTGACGAATTAATCTTCGGACCTGCTGGAGAACAGACAGCAAAGCTCTCGGATGTGGAGGCCTCTGGGTTACATTTTCAAACTTGGATTTGCCCTGAGGAAGGGCTTAAAAATACTCGGGGACTTCGCAATGAGCTGCGGGAGGTCCCTGGTAAGGCTGAGTCAGAGGAAAATGAGGATATTTGTCATCATTTTTATTTATTTATTTTTTAATTTAGGAAGGAGAAGTACATCCTGAGTACTCCCACGTGTCAGAAGTGCCATCCCAGGGTGAGACGCAGCCTGGCACAGCAGGGTTAGCCCAGAATCTGCGCTGTCTCCTGCGGGGGGGCTCTGCTTGGCCTGAAGCCTTGCAGGGGACACAGCTGAATCTCAGCAACGTGCCTCGGAGCTGCCGGCTGTGCTGAAGCCGTTGTTGCACGAAGAGCTGCGACCAGCAGAGAAGCAATGTAAGCAAGGGGGCAAATCACTGAAAAGTTGAAGAGAGGGAGAGAGAAATTGTTTTTGCAGCTCAGTCGAGCGCTTGCAAAATGATGGTAGGAGGCTGCTAGGGCTCCTGACACCTCGTTTTCCTGCCTGTGTGATTGCTTATAAGCACGGCACAGAAATCTAGCGGCCGGTATCTCCAAAACAGGTGGTGGTGACTCATTTTAAAAAGGGAAATACATTCTGTGCAGTTATTGCAAACCCGGGCTGAATACAGATTCGTTTTTGGTAGTCGTGGTGGTTTGAGATCTGCCAGCCCAGCGGACTGTGACGGCACCTGCTTTTTTCCTCCTTTCACTTGGTTTTTAACCTTTCTGGAGATAGTTTGGTCTCAGATGGCAGATTGCTACTCGGTGATGAATTAATTGCTCAGTTTGTTTCTCTTACAGTCAGGCTGGAGCCGAGACCATCCAGTATGCAGAGAGAGACCTTCTGGGTGTCTTTATATTAGAGATGAAGAAAAAAATCTACATACAAGCCAATGCAGAAGATAAAAGCAGCTATCTGTAGTATGTCTCCCCACTGAACAGTGCCTAACGTGGCTTTTGTCCCCTCCTGGCTCAGACAAGGAGGCAGCAGCTGGAGCGGTGCCTTCGCTGCGCTCCCCATCGAGTCCCACCTTGCCCCTTCTGAGCCCCAGGGCTCATCCTCAGGCATCGCAGCTGGTGATTTCCCCCAGGATTTTTCTCTCCCCTCCTGCCCAGGGTAAAACCGTAGCACTGGGTTGTTGTTGGAAGCCTCGCTGCGAGAGAGGTTTTAATTCCTGTGTGTTTTAATGCAGCGTAATTAAAATAAAGGGCGGAAAGCTGATGCTTAGGGGAGCAGCGCGCCGTGTTAGTGTGCTTGTCTCTTTCTTATCATTGCCTTGGAGAGCAGGAAATGAGAATATGGGACACCACAGCACTGATAATAGCAGGCTGTGGCAATATTTCTTTCCCTAAAGGCTGCCTTGAGGCACTGCCGACCCCGTCTCGTGCTACAGGAGCAGGAATTGCCTGGCAGCAAGGAGCAGCTTTGGGCAGCTGAGCGGGGACCTGAGCCCTGTGGGAGTAGTACCCCATTTTTGCTGTTGAAATAACAACAGTACCCTATCTTCACAGGTTTATACAAGTGAAGAAAACAGATTTAAATACGTAGTTGTTGGCTGGCTGCATTTTGGTTCAGAGTTTTTCATAATCTTTTGGCAAGAGAAGCCGAAATGGAATAAATCAAATGGTGTTCTCAGAAAGTCCACTGGTGGCATATATATATATATATATATATATATATATATATATATATAAAATTCCTTTTGCAAGGTAACTTTTTCATGCGAAAAATGCTCTTTTTGTTCTTGCTTCCCCTACCTGCGTTGCAGTTTTATGCAGAAGTTACGGGCTGTGTCTGCCTATGCAGTGCTGGGGGAGGTCGGAGGCTTTCCTGCTGCCTCCTGTAGTGGGGGTGACATTAGCTCCGTGCGTAAAACTGGTCACGCAGAAATTTGAGCTTGAGTTTTGCAGCAGCAGCCACCCAGCCTCGTAAAAGGTTGCTCACCGGATCAGCTCATTTCAGAAAACGGGATGTAGGTAGGTAGGTTGGGTGGTTTGCCACTCAAAAATAGCGGGTTTTGTTTGATTTTTTTTGTTGTTGTTGTTTCAAACGATGTGCTTGTTGGTTTGTTTTTGTAGTGCAAAGGTATTGCTGTCCTCGTCTCTCCCCCACCCTGTTTCTGGCTGCTCAGCTTGGTGCTGCTGCTGCTGTGCCCGAAGCTGTGCTGATAGCCCTGCAGCGAGCTCGGGGCACGGCTGTTCCTGCTGCCAGCAGTGCTGCTGCAGGCGGTGGTGCCGTGGTCCCGTAGCACGGAGCCTTCCTCCCTCTGGCTGCCCTGACAGCTGCATCGATGCCTCTCCAGTGGCACAGCAGCTGCTTGACAAGGGCACGGCGATTTTGCTGTGGGGGACAGGCGCAGGATTTAATAACTCTGCTGAAACCAGAGACTTAAATCTGGAGGCTTAGGGAGAAGGTTAATTCAGCCCCTCGTGCTGCCCCGTTCATCTACCGAGTGCTTACAGAGAGAGTTCATTACCAGGAGCTCAGTTCAACTCCTCTGCTCCGTGGCTTTTGCTTTTCTTCACAAATTCTGGTTTTACTGGGTAGCCTGCGTTAACAGAAAGTTTAAAAAAGAAGAAAAACTTCTGTATATAAAGAAATATATATATAAAGATGCTTTCAATGGATCATGAGTGGTAAATGTTAAAGTCTACGGAATAATAGGATTAAATACCTTAACAGATCTCATTTTGATAAACCGAATTGAACGTATTAAATATTTGTAATTTAATACATTTATATTAGTAGCGAAATATGTTAAAATACATATTCATTGTTGAAGGCATTGTTTCCTCCATAAACAAAATAGATGCCCCAATGCAGAGCAAAATAAATGAACTAACCTTTGGATACAGGCAGGCTGCAGGTCAGTGTCTGGGAAGGGCTGGGCGACAGGCATCTCGACTGCGATGGCAAAGTTGCATGTCAAGTGTCTGTGTCATAAAAACAAACCCAAACCTGTAAATATCCCCTATAAGAAACAAGTGACACACCTTTACAGCTGGATGGGAGGCTGCTGAGTATCACCAGGGGCTGTTTTAACCTTCATGCTTCAGGGTCTTCTGTGTAAAACAGATCAAATCCTGCATGGCTTCTCCTTGCTGGTAGGCAGCAGGTTTCTAAATTTGTGTGTTTGTGTAATTGCCTCCCCCAAATGGAGCCTGGTGGTAAGTACGTGTGTGCTCTGTTGCAGGGAAACTCGTCTACTTGGGTGAGGAAATGACTGCATTACAGCGTGTGGTGTAGCTTTTTGGCCCTCTTGGGCTGCTAGCCCGTGTGTGTGTTTAACAATACCCTTGTGTCTAAGGTATTTTGCTATTTCATCAAGGTTTCTGACTGCCTTTGTTGCCTGAAGGTTACATCACACAAATTTCTCAGTGTTGGGCATCCCCGGAGTGGTTTAGCGTGGTTCAGTTGATTTATTCCTGAAAAGTGCTTCCCGGAGGAATGCCGGGTCCTGGTCATCTCCGGGCTGGGTGCTGCCTTTGCCCAGACCCTCCTTGTACCCAAACCTTTCTGAAACGTGCTCCCTGTGTTTGTGCAGCAGGTGCAGCTCTGGAGGCAAACCAGGACCTGGGCGCGCCGGGAAGGAGCCCGCTACAGCACGCTGGTGCCATCTGATGGTAAGGCTCCCGGCGGGGTCTTGGGCAGCTTCCCCGGGACAAGGGTGCGTGTCTCCATCAGCTAAGGGGAGAGGGAGATGCAAGCACGCATCTCACGAGGCTCGATGGTGTGAGATGAGGTTAGGGGCTTGTCATACATATGTTCCAGAGGACATCGTACTGCGTGCATTAAGGAGATGCAGAATGTAATGCTTGGTTTTCTTTATTCATCCTGTACTTCAGAAACAACGTTTAACTTAAGCTGCAACTTACAATATGTGTTTTTTTTTCACTCTGTTTGTTGTTCTTCTCCCAGAAGTGACTATTAATTACAGGCATGGTCTTCCCGTGATAACGCTGACGTTGCCCACCAGAAGGGAACGCTGCCAGTTCGCTGTGAAACCCATGGTAGCGACCGTGGGGGCATTCCTGAAAGATGTACGGAGAGAAGATAAAGGAATTGTGAAAGCAGAAGTCTTCACAACAGGTATCTCCCATTCCTGCCTGTCTTCAGTTGATTTAAAAAGGAATTCATTCATTTTGTACTTCTCACTTGAAACGATTTCAGTCCTCCAGCAGGTTTAGCATCGTTGCTGCTGGGATGGTTCTTGAAAACTTCCAAGGTTTGCTGGTGTTTCAAATTCAGTGTCGGAGTCTTTTTAGAAAGGCTGATTTAAAATGCAGAATTGGACATATTATAACCTCCCCAGTAGTTTCCTAGTTTCCTCTATTATCATTTTTTTCTGGTAGCTTCTCTTTGTCCTGCTGTTTCTGAACAAATGAGTCTCTTCTGGTTTCCTTGGGATCTGTTTCTGTCCTTGTTCTCTGTGACTGTTCTGAGAGGCAACCAGTCTGGCTCCTAAGGACGATGCCTGCCCGTTGTTCCCTGTTCTCTGGAGCTGGAAGAATCTGTTTCCCCTAAGGCAAATTTGAACTCATATGTAAAATGTATTAGGAGCTAAGCAACCAGATAATGTGTGCAGTGATAAAGGGCAGCTTTTTGAAACTCAGAGAGGTTTCATTAATCAGCTGGAGTACCATATTTCAGGGCCCTTGGGCTGAAAGGAAAAGGCTATACTTACATGTTAGCATTGATGTGTTTTTTCTGTTTGTAGCGTGTTATAATACCAGAAATAACCAGAAATGATTATTTCTGGAGAGGTGTGCAGCCCTTTAACTAAAAGCATCTGTTTCCTCACACCCAACTCCCCACTACCCCTCAAAAAAAGATGGCATATCCCTACTAAAAGATTTATTTTCCGTCAGATAACACACAGAAGAAGGGATGGGGTCAGGGCAGGTTGTCCAAAGGTTCAGAACTGCGTGCACTCTTAACGTGCCCTTTCTTCCTGCCTGATAGTGCAGGGAGCTGCAGGGACTGAAAACAGACTGATGCTTCTAGATTAGGAAGCCACGGATCTTGGAGAAGCTGTTTTGGTTGTGTTTGGAAGTTGACTTAGTAAAGCAGACGAATATCACACAGAACAACGTGTTTGCATTCTCTAGATCAGTGGAGGTGTGATCTGTGTGGATCCCAGTGCGTGCGTGAGCTTCATGTATGCCACAGCTTGTGCGTGGTTTTGATTTTATGTTCTACCTGCTGGATAGAAAAAGTAGAAAATTCTCTTTAAAAAGATAATTTTCTGAGGCTGTCCTGTATTTTCAGAAGGCACTGCGACAAATCATCACTGTCAGCAGCTGGCTTTTGCCTTAACGGGCAAGTTTTCACTGAAAATGATGCCTCAGGGGGTTGAAGCAGGGCTAACCAGGAACATGCTCCGGCAAACAGTCGCCTCTCAGTCTCTGCAGCAGCATCCATGAAATAAGTGTCTGTGACTCACTGATGAATCCCATATTTCGGTGTTATGTCAGGAAGGCTCCACGTTAACTTCTCATTCTGCTTCAGTGTCAACTTCAGTCGGTTGTGAGGCACGATTCTGGCTGTTTTCACCCAGTGTCATCTGTTTAAACCCCCAGCTTTGGAGTAAAAAACCCGTCTGCTTTGATTAAAACTGTTTTTCAGAAAACAACTCTACTCTGTGTTTTCAAGTGAATTGTAAAGGAAGAGATCAGCTCAGATGTTTAATTCATTAGGAAACTGATACTGTAAAGAGAAACAGTTGGTCAAGTGTTCAGAGTTGAATTTAAACATTTATTACCAAAGAAAAATTATGAAGGTTTGATTTAAGGCAGACACTTTTCTGTGTCATTTAGCCACTAAATGAAGCCCGGCCTCAAACAAAAGTATTAGCGCTGTCCTTGATGCCCCCTGTCATTGTCAGCAGATCTGCAAAATTTCTGTAGACAAAAAATATCCTTTTGTCCACATTTGAACACCTGTGCTCGGTGTAGGAATGCCCGTATGGAATTTTCTGAAACTACACAAGCCCTCCTCCCCAGACTTTCCTGCTTTTCAGCTAATGAAAGGTCGGCCAGGTTAATGAATGTGTGTTGTATCAGATCCAGCACAAAGAGCCTGTCTGGCATTTTTTTCCAAAGGATTTTTTTTGCTTAAATGTCACTTGATAAATGTCACCTTAATTTACATGCAAATGAGGTTCCATGTCCTATTACACCGTTTAAAAAGAAAGGGAGGGGGGCAGAATATGTGGCTGGGCACGTTAACATTTCAGATTTTGGACTGAAAGCAGTAGCCTTCCAGGTTTGCTTTCTTACCCACGTCAGGTGGGTCGGGGAGCCAGACGGTGCAGCAGCTCGTGGAGCTCAGCAGCCTCCATCTCAGCAGCTGGGGCCAGGCTGCAGAGTTACAGTGAATAAATAATTGGAAAAACAAACAAACAAACACACAAAATACAGACAAAAACAGCCAACCATGACAAGTTTTTGCAGACAAAAACCTTCGTCGGATTTTGTAGCCTGATGATAATTCATCTCCAGAACATAGCCTCTGCTTTCTGCTCCTGCGCACCCCTCTGCAGGGGTAGGGGAAGATGCCACACGTAGGGAGAGGTTTTAAATCCCCTCTGCCCTTTCTTGTTGAATGTCAGGTAGGAAGGGATCCATCTCTCACGTGGATGCAACCTGTTGTTCAAGACACCACAGGTCTACCAGAGTGCGAATTTTGCTAGGTCGGCTGTGCGGGGAGTGCCAATATTAATCAGAGCCATAACACAAGAGAACACAACATGCCTGCTCGTATTAGGGACGATATCACTACACTTCTATCCATTTTTGTATTTTTTATATATTTACATTCAATGAGGCTTTTAAAAGTAAACCCTGAGCCTCCTTTTCTAAAGGCTTGCTCAGATATGCATTATGAAATATCTCATGAGAGACACTTTCTTCATTAATGACCACTATATATGTTTTTATTATTATTTATTATAATAAATAATAAATTTATTTATTATTTAGTATTTGTTGAGTGGGAGTTGCTTGGGGAAATAACTTTTTTTCTTTTTTTTTTTTCCAAAATTTCCTGCATGCTTCAGGTCCTTGGCTGTGTGCGTGTTTGTGTTTTGAAGGTCTGCAGCCAGATGCGGTCTCCTTTATCCAAGCAGTGCAAATAGAGATGCTGATATTGCAGAGCATGGTGAAATTAAATGTGAGAGATGTGTGTAACACAGAGGGACAGTCGCACTGGGGTAAAGCACTGAAGACTACCTAGTGAAATAGTAGGAAAAGTAGCAGTAAAACCTAGTGACACTGAGAGAACTGCAAAGTCCGAATGCTACCTGTAGAGAAGGCATTAGGCACACACTCAGTATTAATGTTTTCCTCCTTACTGTTTAGTATCAGTTACTGGGTAATAATGGCAATCATTAGTAAAAATCAGCTAAGGTTTAAGATTATTTTCAGTGGGAATGCTTTATGGCATAACTCTTTCATCCGCAGATGGTAGCAAGGTTTCTGATGCAACCTTGATGGAGGTCTTACTGAGGAATGACTTTAAGCTTCTTATCAACAGCACAGCGTACAGCGTGTCACCTCCTGTAAAAGGTAAGAGCCGTGCTTAATGACTCTGATTATCTCACTTCATCTAGTGAGAGTCGTGGGAAATCTCAGACAAATGGAAGCTCTCAGGAGAAAGCAATTTCTCTGTGGTTTTGTACCATTGGATGGTCCTGCTTTGGGGGTTGAGGTGGGAGGAGAGAACGGAGAGGGGCAGATTCCTGAAATGTTTCATATGACAAACACTTTCCCTTCAGATAAGCTGAGTAGTGAGCATGCTACTGAAATGGAAGATGTCAAATCCTTGATTCACAGACTGTTCGTGGCTCTGCATTTAGAAGATCACCAGATCAGGAAGGAGAGAGAATTGCTGCAGAAACTGGACCATCTGAAGGAACAGCTGATGCCTCTTGAACAGGTTGGAAGAAGAGGGTGGGGGGTTGTTAATTTATTTATTTATTTATTATTACAAAAGCATTTCCTCGTATCAAGAGTAAGTCCTGTGATAGAAGAAGATCGGCGTGAAAGGCTGGGGTGTGTCTTCTGTGTTTGTCATGCAAACAAAGTCAATTCAAATTCAATTCAAATAATTTTCAGTTCAGTTCTTTTTCCCTCCTGCTTTGTTTGTATTCTCTGGGTAGAAACCACAACACCTGGACACATGGCTAGCATTGGGATTGAGCATCCACTTTGCTGGCTGAGTTCTGAGTTCATTACAGAAAAAAACAGAAAAATGGTGAGGTGAAAATCATCTGTGGTTTAGGATAGGGTTTTCTGTGTCACCAAGGCATCAAGGCAGATTGTATGGACTAATGGTTGCTGTAATCCAAGAGGAGAAAGTATAAATGTTGATCTGAGGCAGGTTATGGTAACCAAACTTGAGCTGAGGAAGCCAGAAAGAGCCTGACAGGACGGGCAGAAACTTTTCCTGGGCTTCAGACCTGCTGTGTGAGGACCAGCCTCAGCATCAACCAGAGCTGCTTTGAATGATAAATGGAAATCCAGCAGATGTAAATCTCTAGTAGTGGCGAGGGGAGATTTAACAGCAGCATCTGTTGGTGCACAGCAGCCAGGAGGTCTGGCTGCCCTTGGATTTCAGTCCTTGTCTTACTTGGCAGGTTAAGTTAGTAAAAGGAGAGTACTGAAAAGGGATCCAGCCCAGCAGGAGTAAATACAGTGCAACTGGCGAGCAGCTCCTCAACTACTGTTTGTTTGAACAGGGTCCTGTATTTCTTCTCCCTAGATGAAAGCCAAAATCACGGACAGTGCAGACGCAAAGACCTCCAGGCTTCTGTGGGTTGGCTTAGCTCTGATGTCAACACAAGGCGGAGCGCTGGCATGGCTCACGTGGTGGGTCTACTCCTGGGACATCATGGAGCCAGTCACGTACTTCATCACTTACGGGAGTGCCATGGCTTTCTATGCCTACTTTGTTCTTACTAAGCAGGTGAGTCCTCCTCCTGGAAGTGTCTGGAGTATTGTGAAGAAGAACTGATTCTGAAAATCATCATGTTTTGGGCTCCGATGAAAACATAGTTTGGTACGAAGCCTTGCTATCAGATGAGGGCTTATTTGGTTTCTGATGGGATCTGAAGTCAAGCCAGGTGCTGTTACACGTGCACTGCAGAGCACCTGTTGAGCAGAACTACTGCTGCCTGTAGGACTTCATAACCTGGGGAATGAGAAGGGATGAATGAAACCTACCTTTTATTTTAGATCTTGGTAGACCGTTTTCACCAGTTTTCACAAGCACCTGGCTTGTAGCTGTAAAGGGAGAGCAGCTAGTAGTGCTGTGCCAGCTCATGAGCACTGCCTTACAGCTGGCCAGGAAGCAAGGCACTGAACAGTAGCAACGAAAAATACAAAACACAACAGATGTTAACTGAGCTGCGCAATACAGGCAAGTCCTGAAACCCTGTAAGACTTGATTTCTTTTTCCTGTTGTAGCTCTGTACTTTACTCCCAAAGTGGACATCTGGATGTCTGACTGTGATACAAAACTCTGTTTACTAAAGAGTTATGTGGAAGAATAACTACTGCTTCCTTCCACAATACCAGGGGATCCACAGACCTCATGAGATGTCAGTTTCTTTTCGTGAAAAGGGAAGATGTGTCAATTCTTATGACCAGCTGTCTCTGAATTTTACTCCTCACTGATTTTTAAAAAGGGCTGAGGTATTCCTACTTCATGTATGTAGATATACATAAATCTCTAAATACAGAGATTACCACTTGGCTTTTCAGAACAGCTGTTGGCACCTTTTCTTGAGATGGAAAGTCTTGGAGAAATAACTGTTGAACTTTCTCTGCCTCCTTGGAAAGCCGTGTCCATTCACTCCGGTGGCTTCAGTCATGAAGATCAAGCTGTTATTATGATAGAGAATTCCTCTAGACGTGATAAAAATGATTTCTACCACGTGTCTTAAAAAGGCTGCTAGGGGCACACCTCTACACGTAGCCTCTTAACAGTACATGGATTGTGTGTGCAGCTGTGCACACACCTGTTGAACTGGATAAACCTTCCTGAAACAGGCTGAACTTTTCTGACCTCTACTGGTTTTTCTTGCTAACCTCGTACGTGTGCCCCTCTTTCTTCACCAGGACTACCTTTACCCTGATGTTAAGGACAGGCAGTTCCTCCACTACTTCTACCGGAAATCCAAAGCCAAGCATTTCAATGTGGAACAGTACAACAAACTAAAAGAAGACGTAGCAGAGGTAATTAAACGCAGTCCTTAAAGAATGTAGTAGCCTCTGGGTTAAGACTTTTTCAGTAAACTCTCAGCTAACAGAAATTGACCTCAAGGTTTGTTGCATTCATTGCTTATCAACCAGTCTGAGCTGTTTAACCATCCAGCGCTTGCCACTGACGTGTAGGCTGCTTCAGTGCGTCAGCAGAAAGGGAGACTGCACGAGTGAAAGTTCAAAAACGTTAGTTTCTGAGCCCTGCACACCTGCTCTTTCCATACTTAACTATATTGCATTCCCAACAATTCTAATAGAATATTAGAATTCTAATAGAGTTCAGCATTTGACAGCTTAATGCTACTCCTTTGGTAAAAGACTTCCATCTGGTCTCCTGTATTGTAGAAAAGATGGTGCGTGTGCTTGGGAGAAACAATTTGGTCTTTGTGAAAAAAAGAAAAAAGAAAAAAAAAAGCAGATCCTACTCCCCAATTCTTATTTTCCCATCCCATCTCTGACCCAGTGTTCGGTGTGTCATTAAAGAAAATTGAAACTACCCCTAATTTTAGTTCAAGACCTGTGGTTAATGGTATTGTTTCATGAGTCAAAGTTGGCAGAAGGCTAGGTAGTCCAATACTTTTTCAACAGACTGCGAGTATGAGTTTTTTAATTGTAATTTTAGGAAAATAATCCTTTGGGGAGGGTGAGGGGAAGGTGGTGTAACGGGGCATACCCTGCTCTCTGGAGACGGGCTGAGTGACCCG
The DNA here is from genome assembly GCF_965140915.1 of Aythya marila. Lineage (NCBI taxonomy): Eukaryota > Metazoa > Chordata > Aves > Anseriformes > Anatidae > Aythya > Aythya marila. The sequence goes on along the minus strand of NC_139045.1, from coordinate 4,417,984 downwards.
AGTGTCTGTAAATGTTCAGCATCCTCCATTTGATTCATCTGGTTTCTTGCACAAGACCAATGCTTTCTTTCTTGTGCTGCAGGCAGAAGAATCCCTGAGGCGTCTACGCCAACCTCTGCACCTGAGACTTCCGATCCAGGAAATTACTAACAAGGACTGACGTTGGTTTGGTATACGTTAGCATTGTCCTTTCAAACCTGATGTGAACGTTTAGTTACTGTATAGAAACTGGATATTTTTGACCACTATAGTTTTGAAAATTACAATAAATATCTATAAAAATGATTTGGTCAGTTGGTGGCTTTGTTTTGTTTTCCTTTGTCTTTATTTGCTCCATGTTTTCATTTCCTTAAGGAAGTTGCTGAAGAAAAGTTCTTCAGATATTTGTCAAATCCCTTCAGTAAAATGGAGGTATTCTGCTTCCTGGTAAAAATGACAGGGATGTTTTTTAGAATGAGGGCTGTCTTTTTACAACCATGACTGTAGCACAGCACTAGCTTAGTAAATAAGTAACTCTTGTATTAAGTATTACTGATTTGCTTTCTCTTTCCTTTTCACTAGCTCTGTTCTCTGATTTTGTTTGTATAACACCACTGGTGGGGGTTAGACTTGCATCCAAAGTAAGCTGCTTGTTTTAGTCAATGTTGCTGGAAAAGTGACATAAATCAAACTCATTTACTGTAAAGTTATTTGTTTTATTGTTGTTTTTTATTGACAGGACTTATCAAAACATTCACACATACATGATTTATACAAAGCTTCAAAATAGCCCTATTAAGCCCACATATCCGTGACTCAGAACACAGTATGCAGAAGGACTTAAGTAAAGCAGAGCCAGTAAGTCAATTATTTTATACCCAGGAAAGTGGATTAGGCCACTTTGCTCAGCTCGAGCTCTCCATCATGCCCCCGAGTTGAGCACGTGTACCAATAATGTAAAAACTAATTAAAAAAAAATAATGATAATTTGCTTCCATTATGTATGGAAGTACTTGGTTATGCACAGAATTGAAATTACTGATGCTGCAGTTGCAGCAACCTGAAACATCTCATGGTGACAAACGTGCTGTCGGTTCTGTATGCAAAGGGACAGTTACAGCCGAGCTCTGGAGCTGAGGGGAGGCAGAGGCTGATCCAACACCACGGCCTGAAGTATACAGGTGCGTACACGTTGTAATTTACAGAGCTGCTAAAGATATCCAGCAGAGTTGTAAGCGACCCTGGACCCTATAAATGATTTGCTTTGAGATCTATACGAGATGAGCTTTCACCACCATGGAGTGTATTTGTACCCGAAGTTGTGGTCTCACTTCACTACTGCTTGCTTTACTCCTTGCAAAGCACCAGCAAGCTTTAATTTTAGCACAAATATAAGTGATGTGCAAGCAAAAGAAGCACTTTATTTGCATTAATAATGAGTTGCATTCAAGGAATTAAGTTCCTTTTTAGTGTTGAGAGAAAAGTGAAACAAAAAAAGTCTTAAAAAATCATCCTCGATAAATCAATAAAAACTGTAAGGCGGATACAACCGCACACAGATTTAAAAAAAGATGTCTTACAAATATATTCCCTGTAAACAGTGCTCTTTGAGCAAGAAAAGTTAACCTAACGCAGTATTTAAAAAGGTTTGGAAATAGTAAAAAATGTGCCATAATAGTAAAAATGTGCCATAATTAGAAAGCAAGCAAGCAAAAATCTTACTTTTTTCTTTAAAAGTTATCTACAGTACCAATTCCAATGAAATCTGAGCACCTTTTAATCTGTGCACCAGTCGACTTTTCCCATTTTCCCTGAGAGGCACAGAGCTGTAATACTATCTTTAAAATCACTTTAAGAATTTAGAAACGATTGCATATACCAACTATAAGGTTTGATCTCAGTGTTTTTGCAAATAATTGTATAGAATATTTGTCTCCTGATCTAAGGTAGTGTTTTCCTCACTCCTACAGCCAGTATTAAAGACTGGCATTGTTAATCAACAACCTACTTAGATTTTGGATGAAAATACAATTTTTTAGTTAACATTGAGGCAAAACAAGGAATCTGTTTTTTTCCTATAGCACTGATGTCCTTGCACACATCCACTTTGCGATGCGATACTTTCCTGTTAACCACAGTAAGAAGCTCTGTGAACTCCAAGGAAGAGCCGTGCTTCCTCAGCGCCTCACACAAATCCTGAATGTACCAGGAGCCATTTATGGTTTCACGGTGAGAAAAGTAACCTGTTGTAGAACACAAAATGATACTCGGTTTTAAGTAGCCATTAAACATTAACCCAATAAACATTACCAAGTCACTCCTTGCTATCCCATTAAGTGTAATCATTGAGATTAATAAGGGGTGTAAATCGTATCATGTCCATTACGCAATTTTTCTAGAAACTGTAGACAGGAAATGTCCTTGAGATCACTTAAGTGCTTAGCCAAGTGGAGTGTGGTTCAGGGACGGGTAGCTCATTGTCCACAGGACTGTATCTGCGAGTTGCAAGAGAGCAGATGGGACCGAGGACAAAGATCTGTGGTGGACAGGGGAAGACAGTCATACTGCAGGGAAACTAAAAAGCCACCAGCATACCACAGTCTTAGAGAAAAGGGAAATGCTTGCTGTCAGCAGACAGCTCAGCAACAAGGCTACGATGAGAACGCCTCTGCTTGGCAAATTAACGGCAATTTTGATGGTTTGGTTTTACTTTTTCCTTAACAGATGGGGCTCCTTCTCAGACAGACGTCACTTATCAGATATGCAAAACAGATGACCTGGAACTGTACTCGTTTTGGCTGCAGAATGAGGAAGTGTTCAAGCTTGTTATTGAAGTACCAGACGCACCCATGTAAAATATTAGAACTTTACCTTGTGCCACAGAATAGCACATGAGAAAGTCTGCGCCAGCAGGCAGGGTGTAGACACCAGCTGCATCCACCTCAGTCTCATTAACAATGGCTTCTTCTCTGCCGTCTACTGTATCCTGCACAATAACTGGATCGTCGTGTTTATCACCTCGACATGCCTGGTGGAGAGAGAAGGGTCATTCTGCTTTCACCTCCGTGAAGCTCACTTTTGTTACTACGATGCTTTTAAGTCGAGGGGACTCCTATTCAGTATGTTCCAAGTTAACCGTGACTGTGGATCCATAAAGACCCATTTCGATCTCTAGCAATTAAGATCTCGGTGATGAAGCCCCACTAAAAGCTCTGAGATGATCACGGAATCATTGAGATTGGATGGGGGATCTCTTGAGTTCATCTCACCCAAGCCTCTTAGCTCAAGCAGGATCAGCTAAAGCAAGTTGTCCAGGACAGGACTATACCCAGCTGGCTTCTGAGCATCTCCAAGGATGGCGGGAAGCTCTACAACCTCTCTGGGTGCCATCTTCTGCTGTTTGACCACCCCACATATTTTTATTTATTTATTTCTAAACTAAAATTTCTGCGTTCAGATGGGGTTCCATGCATTTTTTGTGCCCGCTGCCTTGTTTTGTCACTGTGCACTGCTGAAAAGAGTCTGGCTTCCTTTTCTTCCTTCCCTCCCATCAGGTATTTATACACACTGATAAGATCCCCCCAAATCTTCTCTTCTTTAGGCTGAACGATCTCAGCCTCTCCTCGTATGAGAGAGACCCTCCAGCTCCCAAACCATCCTCACAACCCTGCACTAGACTTGCTCATCTAGAGAATGGATCACCTCACCTAACCTTTTGCCTGCACAAGCATTGAATAAATGCTCTGAAGCACAGCCATCATCATACACTGTCTAGCTGTTAGTTGCAGGATTATTTTTTTTGGTGAGAAGTCAGTAAATTAACGCAGTATTATCAGTGTTGCAGAAAAAGCTATACAGGGAGAATAAGAAGGTAAGAACACCCTTAAAAGGTACAAAGCAGGTAACAGGCATTAGTTAAGAGATATCATGTAAGAGGAACGTGAAAATTTTCTTTCCTTTACAGTGATGAAGTTCTGTCCTTGCTGTTTTCTCTGTGATTTCCGAAGGTAAATGTTACACTGATTGTTCTTTTTGCTGAAAAAAGAACTCAGTTTATGAACTGAACTAAGTTGATTTGCTTTTTGATTAGTGTATTTTATAAATGTTTCCAAGTACTACTTGTAATATGAAATATGCATATAGTTTCCATCTTTGGCATCAGATTTAAAAAAAAAAAAAAAAGCTAGATGAGTCCTAATGAAAAAATTATTATCGATATAGTGATTTTTGTAGCAGCCTTGTGCTTACGTCAGCTTTCATTTGAAAAAAAGGTAATTCTTAAAATTACTCTATGAACAACTAAAGTACAGTCTGGTTCTCATTTGAGTTTGCTAGTTGTAACCTGGATAAGGACAGGCTGAAGCCCCAAGTCACTTGGTTTGACCCCATAGCTGGCTGCTGCAGACAGGAAGCTGGACCACAGGCCTCCTGAGATCCCTTCCAACTTGCACTATCCCTTGAATGAAGAAGTGAAACAGGAGATTACGAATGGGTTTTATTTGACTGCTGAACACCAGCAGTATTTCTGAGCCAATAAAGCCTTAAATTGATTCTTTAAATTCAAATTAAATTCAAATTCAATTTAAAAGAGACGCTGAGTATTGATCGTGGAATGAAAAAAAAAATAAAAAGGAAACTCTCTCTTATGTAAAGACTATTTCAGGAAAAAACGATTTGTCTATTACAAGAAGATGACACGGGTCAGTGTCAACTCCATTAAATTCAGAAACCTTACCTGAATGATAAAGATCTTCGGCTTTCCTACCAGACTCGGGCACTTGTCTCCCCTGAACATGTTTGTGATTGTCTCAATTTTGATTTGGCCATCGTATGCATAAACGTGATCATTCTCACCGTGACTCAAGTATACGCAAACAAAGCAGTCAGCATCGCTGTGGTCATCCTGAGAGGCTGAAATATCAAACAGTGTTTAGAGGACTAGAAAGTAATCTTCAGGTGTAAAAAACATGGCACATTTGTATCCTATGATTTAATCTCAGATCAATCGTTTTTCAAACGAACCCTACTTTCAGATAGTGCAATACTACAGAGATGTGAAGGTAAAATAATTACACATGGCTGAAGAGTAAGGCCACTGAAAGTAAAAAGAACATTAATAACTTCTAGCTGCAAGTTAACTTCTTCCAGCTCTTAGCAACTTTGTTGGTTCTGCCAAAGATCACTTACATTGCAATAAAAGTGTCTTCAGTCTAACACTTTATGTCCCTTTACTGTTAAGCAATTCCACTTGTGCACAACGTATTTTAAGCTAGATGAACATAATGAATGGAAGAAAAATTCTGCTACAAATAGACATAACCAATATATAGTCTCCTACCTTCACAAACTTTCTGCAGCACATCACCTGCTCTCAGGTTCTCAAAATCCCTGACTTCAAATCCAAGGTCTGTCAAGCTGTTGTTAAAACACATAAGCATTTGTAAAAAAAAAAAAAAAAAAAACTTTTCACAAATTATATGTCAGTTCCTACCAACTCAACTGCTTTCACTGCGAGAGAACGAATACTCATGTTTGCGTGTTATTTATGAAAAAAAAAGAAAGTGAACTTGATGTTGGTCTCAAACGCGTGTCCAGTGCAGGTGTAGTACCTAATGTTACTCTGAAGACCCTCTCAAGTCACAGGACTTGTGTCAGCAGTTTCTGTGACTAAGAGGAACGTCCCTTGAAGCTTTTTTTATTATGTTTTTCTTTGCTGAGGTTGCATAGGTGCTTATGTCCGCAAAATATTTTCTTCTGTTCTTAAACGTAAGATTTAGGTAACTGCTTATTTCTGAAGTTTACTTTTTTAAGCTTTGGTGGAGAAACCAAGTTTCTTACCTGCGTTTCAGATTGTTTCTGTCTGCAGAAGTCCCACGTCTTTCTGGCAGCATTAACTGCCAATAAAAGTGTTCATGATTGAAGATCAGTGCAACTCCTCTTCTTCGATGGGTCATTTTGTATTGCTCTGCAGGGTCATACGTTTGTCTGTTGCCAGGGATGGAAAATTTTCTTGATGAGTGAGTTAGTGGCTACCTGAATTCCCTTCCTGTATTCCTGCTGGCTGAGACTTTTGTAATTGACTAGAGACTTTGAGAATCCAATTTCAGAAATGCAAGCTGTGTAATATTATAGAAAGAACCTAAACCATTAGGTCTTTCTGAAAACCTTGGGCACGTTAAAAAGTTCAGTAAAAACTAGCACTGGGTAGGTTAAAGGCTCTATCAGGTAGTGTTGAACAGTTTCTCTACAATGTATTTGCATTTACAGTTTTCAGGAGGCTGTTGTGTTAGTAACACAGTAAGGCATATAAGAGAGGTTCAGATTTGGCTCCAGTTCTCCACACTATATGTTTAGCTAAACATTATTTTAGCATAGTTAGATGGTACATATGTATTTATTTGGAATTCTGTGTGAGGTTTACTTCAAGATCTAAATAAACCGAGTGCTGCATCATAAGCCATAGACTATGTAGTGTACAGTGGCTGACGAGGTGGTATACACACTGTTTGCAAGAGGAGAATGAGTTGGTATTATTTACCCTTCCAAAATGAAAGCTCAAATGATACAACTGTTCATCTAAGTGTTTAGTAATGAAGCAACAAAGCACTAAAGCTGAGAGACAGTGCTGGTACAAGCACAACCAACCTAGTTTCTAGGTAGAGGAGTTTTAAATATTAAGGCAACAAATAAATAGAGTTCGGAGCAGCGTTCGATTTTATTGTTTTATGAGCATACACAACATAGATGTCTGTGACAGCATGCTATGGACTGTACGCCTGGACCCAAAAGGTCCCTTCCAAGCTTTGGCATGGATGTATTTAGAGGGACAAAGCACACAATCTTGCTGCTTCTGTTGACAAGAGGCGGTGGTGCAGGGCAACAGAAGCTAAAGCACTTTTGGTGATAGCCCTGGCAACAGATAAGGCCAGTGATACAAGTGTACAGAATGACACTCCAGGTCATGCTGCCCTAGAACTGTGTGTAGGCAGAGCTTTAATATTTGGCATGTTACTGCTTATTTCCTGCTATGTTCAGTAGTGGTGCAATTTGTGGAAGAAGTTCAGAACACTTCCCTGCAGAAGTTACTTAAAGATCACAGTTTATTCCAATTATTCCAAAATGCTTTTGTTTCACTGCAGAGTGACCGAAGTGTTTCATTAAGTATTGCTACCTCTCCACTTTATTATGAGCACCTGGTTAATAAAAATTTTTGTAAGATCTGTGGCAGAACTTAAGAATAGTTCTGCATCTCATGTAGTTAAAACTAGGAACATATTCTATAAATGGGTAGGGTTGAATGAATAATCCATTCACACTCTTAATAAAAAGTAGGCAACTCTCAACTGACTTCAGTGGGTCATTTCTCTATCATTGCCATCATAACTTTACCTTTTATCAAGCGCATCTACTTCGGTGATGTTCTGATTTCTGTCTGTTAGAGAGATTTAGAAAAAAATCAGTAAGAGCAACAATTTTAAACTGTGCATCCAGCCATAAAGTTTAGCTGTTAGCGTGAATCAAAAGCTCATTCACACATCAGCTGAGAAGGCATGCAGTTTAACAGCTTCATTAGCATTTGTACCCCAAAATTTTGCAGGCTGCTCTTAAAATTCTGACCCCAACAGTCTGAATTTTAGGTGGTCAAGATGTGAATGTTTCATATCTAGCTATCTATCTATATAGCTATGTATTCATGTTAGGTTTTGCTTTGTTTCAGTGGTGCTGTTGATGCAGAGCTGAGTGTTCTCTTTGAGGTTGGGACGCAGCATATCAGTCACAGAAGGCAGTATAACCATACATATAGCTAACAACAGCTGAAAAGATGCAAGATTGGTACCTTTTCTTCTGCCAAGCTATATAGATATATGGATCTCCAGTAGAAGAATGCAAATAAAGGTAACGCTGTGGAAACAACAGGGACCATGCACATGTTGGGAGGCTGTAAAACTGAAGACCTGCAGATGTTTAGGCCAAAATATTTAATCCTTTTGCTTAAACATCTCTGTAGGCTATAAAATCACAGCTCCTCCTACTACCACTGGAGACTAACTACCCCATTATGAAAGCTATATACTAACCTGTGGTGGTTAATGTAGATCTGCTATCCAACTGAACATGGCCTGCAATTAAAACAGAAAAAAGACATGGTCACACACACACGTGCATATATTACAAACTATTTTGTATACATGATACTAGTTGTTTTTTTTTCCTGTTTTTTTTTTGCATCTGACTAAAGTTTTTTGCAAAGTGAACTAACATATGTATGCACTGATAGAGAAGAAAAGTTCATAAAGACATTAGAAAAAACTTGCAGAAATCTAGAACTGACTTTGGAAAGCCCCTATGTTGAACTCCACAGCAAAGGAGACTGGGGCACAGCTCAACGCGAGTCAGCATTACTATTTACTTTAAGCATTGCTATTTACATATAAACTTCCCCTTTGTAAATATTGATTATGCTTGCAAGTGTTGGGTTTTAGAAATATCACCAGTGACCCAATGCAGAAGGAGCTATTTCAGTTTGCTTGAAACAACACCTAGGTCAGATTAACGATAGAAATACTGAGTAATGAGTATAGATAAAGTGTAGCAACAGTACCTGTGCCTGTGGTTTTGTTTATAATATGAGCCAGAGAGCTGTATGTTTAAATTGACGTCATATTTTTGCTTGTGTATCTGAGATCTGTCTGAAGCTTTTGCCTCAACTTAAATGGGGGGGGGAGCTAAAAACCCTAACAGACCTTAAAAATGTTAGTCAAACTTTTAGACAAAAAATGCTGAGATACAGATATAAAAAGACCACAGAATGCCTGGGCCAAAGGAAATGCAAGAAGGATGTTTGACTTGTTCTTTTAGTTCCGTTTAGTCGGTTAGCCTTGAGCTTCTTACTGCTGCTGCCACTCTGCAGCTTCACTCAAGTAAATACTACTTAAATACATATACATATGAAAAACTTTCTGCTTGTCTCACGCAGGCTCATTCTAAAAACTGTTTGTTCTCAATGGGTCTACTCATTTTAAATCTTGTGGACTGTTTCAGGGGAATCCAAAACCAGGTGGGCACTGAATTCACCCTGGGACCTGACAGCACGTTTTCCTGGCTACATTTTAATCTCATAACATTTCAAAGAGACACTTGGAAAGGCACAAAGACTCTACAGCACGCCTGATGGCATCTTGGGGAACACAACACACACTGAAAATGCAACCAAGGAAGAACCAGCATGTTGTACCCCAAGGGGAGCTTTGCCTCCTGCTACCAAAAGGAGAATGCCAATGGCTGCAAATTTAAAACATCCAGTGCAAGGTTTTATTATGTGCAGCAAAACGATAGTGCCTTTGTTTAAAGCCTAGAAAGTGTGGAGTATTCCCAAAGAGGGGGGCCCCCAGAGGAGCACCCTTCACCCTGAGGGGCGCAGCCCCCTCCTGCTGCCTGTCCCCCCGCACCCGCCCCGGCCCTTCAGGTGCCCGGCTTCAGCCGCAGGGCTCAGCACCCAAGCCCGAGCAGTGCGGGCAGGAGCCTTTCAAGACAAGCCTCGTCTCACCGAAACCGAGAGCTCCCCTCCATGAGGCTCGAGCCCCTGTCCCGGCTCACCCCGGTCCACCCCCCCAGAGAAGCCGCTTTAGGGCCCCGGGGCGGGCGGGCGCCATTCCGCCTCCTACCTACCCGACATGGCGGCCGCCTCCGAAGGACGCGGGAGGGGGGGGAGAAGGAAGGAGAAGCCTTCAGCCTGCCCCCGGAGCCCCGAGGATGAACGGGAGGAATGGCTTCCTCGGGATGGAGCCCGGAATCTGCTGAGACGTCCCCTTCGGCGCCGGGGAGGCTCTCAGGACCGTGCGAGGGGTCCCCCTAAAGGCGCGGGCTGCTTCCTTCGCCTTGAGGCGCCCGACATGCGCCCTCCTCGGGGCGCCCCGGGCGTGAGGGGAGCCCTGAGGGGTTAGGTTGGAGTTGGGTTTGTAACCCCGGATTGTTGGTGCAGCAAATCGCCCTGGGTCGTGGCTGAGGAGAGAGCCAAGGGGCTGACAAAGCCTGCCTGGGTACCTCCACAAACGCCCATCTTGTCAGCCCCTTCCTTCTGGGCACCCATCACCGGGTGGTGACAGAGCCGGGATGGTCTGGGGACTAAACCAGCCTTCTGTAGCAGAGTTTAGGAGATTTGTAATGCTGTGGGTCTGAATTCACTGACCCTAGGGTATTCTTAGGCTTCTGGAGATCAGCGCTGCTACAGGCACCGAAGGAGGTAGGTGTAAGTGTGAACAAGCTCCTAGAGATCCATGCTGCTACAGGAGGTAAATTCAAAGGGGGATTTGGGGTATCTTTACCTTGTCGGGCTTGTTTTACACGGGTTTGTTCCGTGAATAACATGGTTTAGACGAGGTGTCTCCCTTTTGATGGAGCTAGGGGTGTTTTTAACTGCCTTTGCTTATTTTTCCCTTGTTTGGACTTGGCATCCTCAAGCTGCTGTAGTCAGCTAAATCAAGATAAAATTGTTTAAAATGGTTTTGAGTGTATTTCTGTCAAAACAGGATGCTATTTTATAACATCTTTCTTACACTGTGAAACATTTAGTCTCTTAGCAAGCAGATTCATTTCTTTTTCAAACTGCAGCCCCCAGACCCCTCAGCTCCCAGCAGAGCTGCCCCTAAGCCCCCAGCTGCAGTAACTGTGTATGAAGGAGCAAACAGAGAGCCTAAATTTTGGGCTCTGAAACAGTTCTGTTCAGCAGTTTGCATTCACGTCAGCCATATTCCTTAGCCCTGCAGTTAGCTTAGATCTCAAGAAGCCCATTTTAAGTAAACATTTTTTTTTTTCACTTTGTTTTGCTAGTGGCTAAGATCATACTCAGTCAGCCATTGCGTTCAGCTGAGTCACCAGTAATTTGAGCACACATAGGAAGACGGAGGTAATGTTTGACTCTGGCGTGCATCTCCAGCTTATTTTAATATGTTTTTGTTATACCTGCACGTACATGTTTAGAAAGTCTTGGATTGTTGCAGTAGCTCCACTCTAAGTGGGTATTTTTTATTTATTTATTTATTCAGAAAGCATTGTGGAGGTATCAAAACTGCAGATTGAAGAAGGTTGTTAGATTTTGGACGTGCTAGTCCTGCTCAAGTCATCCAGACAGGCAAAAGAGCCTGAGGGACGTATTAAAACCTGTAAAAAATAAAAAAAATAAATCACAGAGACATTTAAAAATAGTGCTATTGCCTACATGAAAGCACACAGTAACAAGCCAAATGACAAAACTGCAATATATATATATTTAAGTTGTTAAATCACATGAGGGTGATATCTAGGTTTCCCTTTGGTATTGTAACCTGTAATATGTTTCATATAATTCACAGGAAACTATAACCAAGGATTTCTGCTACAGGCAAAACTTAGGCAAAGACTCCCTCAAATATAAATGCTTCCTTTGGTTTATTATCAGAACTATTAACACGTCATGTTATCTAGCCATGTAAAGGCTCTTTTTAGTATTATAAATAGTTTGAGGGAAACTATGAAATGCTTTCATGGTATTTTTGCAGGTTAATACAGAAGGGAACAAAGCCCAGCACTTTCCAACAGTTTTTTCTTCTATGTTCATAGAAGCACATAGTTGAAGCTCACTTTTACCTGGCTTACCTAGTTGAACTATGATATTATTCTGCACTCACTGTGATAATGCATCATAGTTTTAATTTTAAGCAATGAGAGTAATTCAGACTCATTTCAATTCCATGACAGAATAAATTTCACCAAATTTGGAGGAACCACGAGTTCTTCAAACACAGCTTTGTAAAACTTGGCAGTAGCATGTCTCTTGCAGCATTACGTAGTAGTCACAAACACAAAAGCATGGCCAAAGAACTTGAACTTTATTCTGAGGCACTTATATTGCATCACGTACAGTAAGCTCTAGTGAAATACAAAAAAAAAAAAAAAAAAGCAAAAACATATAAAAGCACTTCCAGAAAGAAATCACAATCCACGAGTCAGGTAAATTTTAGGCTTTCTACACAGTCTCTGTTCCCTGTTCACCGATGCAGTATCATGATTTTCAGTCATCTTCAGTGGATTTCTAAGGCAAAACAGAGCAGGAGGACGGGATCCAATGCAGAAGTTAACGGAGGTCTGACAACTGGAGATTAGCAACAAAAGATCAGGACGGAGGACAAATCCCAAATACAGACATCTGATGATTTCAGCTAGAGATGTCACAGAAGAAATTGATGACAGAAATAAAGGCTCAGATGTTTGTCAGCCTCACAGAGGTCATGGGAATACACGACAGAAATACAAGCTCAAATTTCTGCCAGTGTCACAGCAGGCATTTTAAATAAAAAGGTTTGTTGGACATGCTGACCCTATCCATGGAACCTTCTTCTAGTTTTCAATCAGAACTGACTAAATGAAAGCAAAGATGAACACAGTAACCAAGTGGTGCCACAAAACAAATAAAAATCAACCTCTTTGAACAATATATCCTTTCTATGAATATAATACACAACACATTTTATTTGGAAAATAAACACTTGAATCATTTTTAAAATTATGTAACATTACAAATACATTCCAGCAGGTTCTCAAATCAGAAGTATATCCTTAGGTCGCAAACTGTTCGTTTTAGCAGTCAAGCCTTAGAAGGATCAACTTATTTGATCTGAAAAGTGCTGCAAAAGTAAGTTTGATACAGAATCAGGTAGAAATATATAGTGCAGATATATACCCTTGCTTAGGGCGCTTTTTTTTTGTTGTTTTAAAACAAACCCACAGGACAGAACACATCCGAAAGAACTGAAGGCAGTTGTACCAAAAGCATGGAAGTGTTGGCTATGCAAGATGCCATATTAACTCACACAAAACACTTTTTCCTGATAGATCTTATCAGAAGCATCAACTACGAGGAAACCTAGCATTTGACCTACATTAAAAATCACCTGAGAATTCAACTCTTCTGTGCCTCTGATTTACTCACTGTGCATTTTTATTTTAATTTAAAATAGCACTGATGTTTTACAATAGCATACCCTCGGTGTACGTCCACCAAAGGAATCGAATTTCAGTTTCCACACTTCTAGTGTAAAGGGAAAGATAACGAAGACTTGATAACTTTTTTTTTAAACATGAGGAAGAATATCACAGTAACTTTCAAACCAGTATATTCACATCAGCATTTAATGTATTACTTGCTGGAAAGTGTAAAGCTTTAGCCAAAGTCTTGCTTCATTCCAGCTGAGTCTTTTACTTCATTCTGAACCATAAGATGTCCGTGTCTTTCAGAGATCTGTCTTATCCTCATACCGACACATACAGGCAGCTCTCTGGCTGTCCAGGTATGGCTTACATCCTAAATGTATAACTGCATCAAACAACAGCTGGACAGTTGATTCACAAGCTGTAAACAAAGAGAAGTTCAGTGAGAAGCACTCTTTAGATGGAATATGAAACAACTAGACATGACTCTGCTTTTTAAAATCCTTCTCAGTTTACCAATCTGCTCTGGGCATAGCAAACAGTGTCAAAGACTGAACCAATACAGAATCATTAACACTGTGAATGAAGATTTTACTTATGCCAATGAAAACAAGCAAGAAAGTTCATGGAATATGGTATGTTATCAGTGTTAGAAACATCACTTAGATCTGGCAAGATAAAAGAACTGTTTTATCCTTCGCTTTTTGCATCCCAATTTATGCAAAGGTTGCTACCTTTAACAGCAACTCAACAGAACCGAGCAAACATTCGTCAGTTTTGACACAAAGCACTAACATGACAACTTCTTTGCAGTTGTGTCGATCTGAGAAGTTCAAACAGCAGCTTGTTCTAAAAACTGATTGCTCTCAGTGGGACTACTTACTGTAAAAGTGCCATTGTCCACGTTAAGTGTGGTTATGTCATACACTGATCAGATGCAGGCCAACAAGCAGAAGGAATCCAATCACAGGATTATGGGCTGTTCAGGAAAAACCTAAGATGTATGCACTAAGGGACAGCATTAACTGCTTCCGCTATAACAATATATTATTCTAGTATCTTATTTCATAAAAGGAGACAATTCAGTATTGTCCCACTGTTTACTAGCAATGACGTGTAGTAGACGTTTAGAACTCAGCCAGCAAAACAGTGAATATTGAGCTACACCACAGCAAATGCAACAATTACAGTTATACTTGTGTTTTGATCAGGTTGTATTCATAGCTAGCTACTCCTACACGGGAATCATTATTTTTTCTCCATTTTCCCCTGATCATTTTCCTATGCTGTGTCATTGCTCAGCTGTACGAGTGTCTGGGCTGCATGACAGAGGGGCCGAACAAGGCATCTTTCAGCAATAGCTTCAGCTTAAGAAAACGTGGCGTTGCTGTGCTGCACAAAGAGTCTTTGCCAAACAAGCTCAGCTAAAGTCGGAAAAACAAAGGCATTTTTCAGGCTTACCCTGCACGCTCTCTGATATTCCAAGTGTTTTCTGCACATCTCTGCAAATTTTGGAGAGGCAGGACTGAAATTCCTCATCACAGTCATTTTTTTTATTGCCACAAGTATCGTAACATCTGTCGTGGTGGTTGCAGCACTTTGTCATCGAAGGGATCCCAATGTCAAACTGTGAAGAAAATCACATTGGTGTTACGATTAAGGTTGGAATCTTGAGATATTACATAAGAAAGATGTGGGCTGTGAATATGATAGAATACGAAAGTTAGAAATTAAGAACTAATGCAACCTATCCAGCTGTCATTCAGTTATCTCTGTAGTTTGTTGTTCACCACGAGTAAGCTGTGCTGGCTTGACCCCGGCCAGCAGCCAAACACTTACACAGCTGCCTGCTTAACCCCTGCCCCCTCGCAGGACAGGGGAGAGAATAGGAAATGCAGAGGCAAGACAACACATAGTTCTAGATAACAGTTTAATAGGTGACCAAAAGAGGGGGAAAAAAAAAACAAAGCAGGCTGATGCCTAGCCTGTCCCTGAGCAACAGCCACCTTGGAAGGTAATTCCTTCCTCTTGCTCCCTTCTTTTTTCACTACGCTAGTTTTCCTGCTGAACACGATGCCGTACGGTACAGAATATCCCTTCTGAGTCAGCTGTCCCGGCTGTGTCCCCTCCCAGCTTCCTGCCCAGCTGGGCAGAGAGGGGAAAAAAGAGAAAGCTGTAATGCTGTGCAAGCATTGCTCAGCAAGAGACAGAACCAGTGGCCTGTTACCTATCGATGCTGTTGTAGCCCCACAACCCAAACACTGTGTGATGCAGGCTGCTGTGAAGGAAGTTAACTCCATCCCAGTCAGACCCAGTACAACCCAGATTTTCTTTAAAGGAAAATGGATTAGCATTGGTAAGGTGGGAGCCAAAACCTCCACTCTCACAGGGCTACTGTTCAGTTGTTCAGTGCCTTCAGGACTGTGAGAATGAAACGTTATTGGTTAAAAAATGAGAAGTTAATCATCATCACTATTTTATCCCTATAATATTTATGATGTTGATGAACATATTTACGTTTTGTTCATTTATAATCCTACTATTTCCCACGTGCTGTTACCAAAGCACGTGCTGGAGCTGATAAAGGCAGGGATGCAGTACATGGCTGATGGCTCACCCTTGGGATATGGGAGGAAGAAAACACCCGCAACATGGAAAGTCCACGTGTGAAAATCCACACGCACAAAGAAACCCCAAAATGGACTCACCTGAACCCCAAACAGAGGGGATCCACAGCCATTTGGTGGCGAAGGTTTATACCCGTAGCGAGGAAAGGGCTTTGATCCTGCAAAAGGTGATTTATAATGCCTCAAATATGTTTTTTCCACAGAATTTTAGTGCCGTCAAAACTCACCACGGCCATCTGCTGGGCTTGAGACGGCTGCATTTTTGGCATAAGTATGTATTCAAGCACCAGAATATCACCAAGTCTTCCCAAATTGCAGTTTGGGAGCACTGAGCACTTTGTCAGCAAGAGGGGAGAAGGCACCTGAGCAAATATTCGCTTTAGTTTCCATGTTAAAACAAAAATAATTTTGAGTCACCACAGTCGATGCATGACCTGTGTGCGATGTACGGGATTATATTTAAAAGGAAGGGCTCTCTGAAGCATTAATGAGCTTTAAGGTGCTCCACGCTTTGTACACAGCCAGCACCGCCGATCCTAAGGGTTAAACGACAACCAGGGACCCAAACGGACCCAACAACCCTCAGCGCCCGGGCGTCTGCACCCCCACAGCCCGCTGAAGCCCCGTCCCCCCGGAAAGGGCGCAGCCCTGGCGTCCCGACCCAATCCGGATCGCAATCCGGATCCCAATCCGGAGCCGGGAGGCGACCCTTCACCTCCTTTCGCTGCCTCGCACCAACGAGGGAGGCGAGGGCACGGCCGCGGCGCGGCGCTCCCAGTCAGCGCCCAGGGGCGGCCATGTCCCCCCCGCGCCCCCCTCACCGTCGCTGCACTTGTAGTGGCACAGCCCGTCCTCGCCGCCCAGCAGCTCCAGGGCGGCGTTGAGGTACACGTCGATCTTGTGCACCCCGTTGCGGATCGTCTTCAGCGTCAGCCGCCAGTCGGGGGTCCGCGGAGCCTCCTGGCTCGCACCCGGCCAGGCGCAAGCCAGCAGCAGCGGCAGCAGCAGCAGCAGCGGGGCGCCGGCCATGCCCGGGGCCGGCCGCTCGCCTCCAGCCCCCGCCGCCCGCCCGCCGCCATCGGCTCGCCGGGCGCCGCCCCGAGCCCGCCTCTGGGGAGGCGCTGCCAAGGCTGAGGCGGCGACACCAAACCTGAAGGGACACCTCCAAACCTGAAGGGACGCCCCCAAATCTGAGGGGACGCCCCCAAACCTGAAGGGACGGCTCAAAACCTGAGGGGATGCCCCAAAAGCTGAGGGGGTGGCGGGGTAGGGGTGACCGTGCCTCAGCGCTGAGCGTTGGGGCTGTGGCGCAGAAAAGCGACCCAAATGAGGCCGCTATATTTATATATCTCTATTTCAATCCTACGTGCTCCTCAGAGGGGGTGAAGTGGAGCCGTGTGGGAGCTGGTTTAGTTTTTGTAGGGAAATCTTTGTTTTAAGGTGGCGTGGGATTGGCCCCGAGTGTGCCAGCAGCAGGATCTCGGGAGAAAAGTAACTGTGGTGAAAAACGGGAGGTGGAGGGAAAGCACTCCAGATAGAGCGGGGAGATACACGGTAAATACTGTTTTTTCTTTGCAACCTCTTTGGATTTAGTATTAACCAGAGGTAACTGAAGAAAGAGGTGGAAAAAGTTGAAGTATGCTAAGTCAAACAAAAGAGGGAGCTCTTCCTACACCTGTCCTGCAAACAGCCTTTCCCTGTGATTACTTCATAAAGACCGTGGTTCAGCAAAGTATTTACAAGGAAGGAATATGCTTAAATGCTTTCCTAAATAGGAAGCTTTGTTAGGGGCAGATAAGAGAAGTAATTCATACCCTTAACTTCAGCTGTTGGTGACTGACAGGGTCCTTACTTGATAAATTCATGCTGATTTTTTCTACGAGACAGTGGAAGATAAAGAAAAGTCAGGGAAAACGTAAAACTTCTGTCTGAAGCAGACAGCAGTGAATTATTAAAAAGCATAACCATCACCAGCAAAAAATGCGATAAAACACACAAAAAGCACCTCCCTCCCCCCATCAACAGCTTGTGTGAACAAATGCTATTGATTCAATGGGATAATTCGTTGAGAGAGATAAAGTAAAAGAGGTATTAAAACTCCTGTAAATTAGAATCCAGTGAAACATGTTACAAAACTCGTTACAGGACTGAGATGGTCCTGAAGTCATTTAACAGTTCTGTGTTGAAACTACCAATCCAAAAAACAAATTCTGGCCCTTTTAAGAGCACAGTGCTAGTGTCTCTTTTGGTTGACTCGCAGCCTTGCCTACCTTCTGCATAATTCTTTTTGTGGATAACCTGTGCTGAATGTCTCAGCTTCCGTGTCAGTTCATGCAGTGGCACAATTCCCCCTGGCTGCATCATACAGGATCTGGCCCTTGTAAGGATGTGGTTTGGTGTTTTTGTTTGTTTGTTTTTCACATTATTGTTTCATGCTTCTGTATATTGCTGTAGGAAACTTGTGCTAATCTGAGAAACTTTTTTTTTTTTTTTTTTTTTCTGGCTTTGAGTATTCATTTTAAGCTAAGGTCTGTAACTTGTTTGTGTAGAATTAAATCTATATGTGTAATGTACAGACTTTTTATGTATTTATATTTATTGTTTTATAAATATGTACGCAAGAAAACCCTATATGATGTCAAGAGTTTGTCAGATGTTGGAAATACACATACACAGGCAACCTAAGACAGTAAAGACACTTTTTATTTAGTTTATGAAGTCTTGAATTTCCTCTGTTCTTTGTGATCGGCTGTGGTTAAATTAATACAAAAATTGCCCTAAGCTAGATGATCAGACACAGAGTACTAACTACATTAAAAATTGTCTGAGTTTTTAGCTGAAAGAACTACCACCAGAGTAATCTTTGAGTAACAAACATCACGATCATATTCAATCCGTCAGTTAACAGGAGGTCTGAAGTCTGATTGCTCAGTAAGCCTACAGAATCGCCTGCCAAGCAGAGCAGCATCCTGAGGGTTTCTAATGACCTAGGCCTTGAGATGATGGAATTCCTTTCAAGTTCTGTGCTTGCTGTCCTTTCTGCGATGCTTGCATATTGCTGCTGCAGTTGTTTCCCAAGCACTGCTTTCACTATGGTTGTCCATTTAAAATACATAAATAAGCAACAACTGCAGCTGAAATACAATGTGAAGTATGGAGAGAGGAAAAAAATAATGACAAGAAGACAGACACTTCAAGTTCCCTGCAGTAAGCATGCTTTTATTTGAGAATTTTGCTGTGAAGTCATGTCACCATAAAATTCTTTTCCTACAGGCTTCTGCAAAATTGTGGTATTCACAGAGAATTAAGCATTTTCGAAACAGATTATTTCAAGATTTGTACTCATAGTTGCTAAGGTACATGGCTGCTGATTGTAAAAAAGGCCTAGTGTTCATTATCGCGTGGATGACAACAAGGAAGTATTTCGTTTCCTGAGCTTCAGATATTGTACCGTGAAATGAGACTCCTTGTCACGTGATGGCTAATCCAGTCGTAATAGCTGGCGACTTTGGTGTAGACACCGGGGTGACCAGCCTCCCCACAATTTTCACCCCAGCTCACAACACCCCAGACATACGCCACGTTTTCTGCATCAAAGCAGACCAAGGGTCCTCCTGAATCCCCTTTGCAGCTGTCTATGGAGCCATCGTAAGTACCTGGAGCAAAAAAAAGGAAACAAAACCAAAAGTTCATATACAAGCGAGCACACAAAGGAATGCACAGGAGTTTTTTTAGGTCTGTGTCACTGCCTGACAAATGTTTGCCACAAATGGTCACCAGTACTGGAGGTTCCTAACCTTTTTGGTCTATTACTTCTTATTTCTTTTCTTTGTAATTGTGACTGGCCCAAATGCTCATTTGCTTGGACATCAGTGATATGTTTCTTGGTTTACCTTGTGCAATAGAGAAGAATTCAGCCATACTGCATATTATATCATTAGAAGAAGCGCATAAAAAGTGGAGGAAAGCTAGAACAAAATGGCAAAAAGATTTGTAGGCTGATTCCTATGGAAATTAAGCTATCATGATGTGTGCATGCTGAGGTGTCTGCCGTTGGTGTCCTCTCTACCCAGTAATTCACTGGCCAGTTTCATCTGAGCTACATGGAGAGGTAGGAGCCTCAAAATTCATCGCTGTACAGGCTTTGTGGAAAGAGGTGGGCAGGCCAAGGAGAAACGTGCATGATGGGACGGGAGAGAGCGCAACTCCCTTCAACTGAGTCCCTGTTGTAACAACAAAAAAAATGTAAAATCTTTCTCAAATCTCTACATTGCCAAGAAAGAGCCTTGTGAATGTTTGAGAGTTGGAATGACTAATCCTATAAAGCTAGATTTTGTTGTCCTTACTCAGTTGAATTAATAACTTGTATAACTAGCTCCAGTGGATACCAGTCCTTGGTTCCAAAGTTTGTTTCTGCGTCAGCCTCATGCTGAATATATAAAAAACTAGATATAAAAGCCAAATCATTTGTGATTTTCTTTTTCTTGTTAAGTAGTTTGTTTAAACATTGCCTTTACTTTCAGAGTTAAACAACAGTTGAAACTATCTGTTTCAACTCTTTTGGAAGTGTATTTGTGCTCTTTTAGAAGTGTATTTGGTGATACCTTTTGTTACTTGAGAAGCAAAAATGTGTTCTCAAAATGCTTATTTTAGTACTAGGAATGACAACTGGTTTCCTGGCCAGACTAATCTTGGTTTGAGAAGTTTATAGGATTTTTCCTGGGGTGCAGTTTGCAGGTAGCCAAATGTCCAAGCAGATCATTGGTCATATCCCAGTCAACAGAACTACGAATGTCCTCCAGGAAAGGCACTTGCTTAAAGATGTTCCTGGATCAGACTAAAATAAAGGTAGGAAGAAGTTTGGTGGGCTGCAAAGTGCTTTTGTATTTAGAAAACACAACTCCAACTGCAAGCTGAAATTTGCCCACAAGGACCAAAACTTGGCACACTGTCATCAAAACTGTTTCTGTGTAGCTATGGAGCAGCGCTGCAGGTAGGCAGCAAGGGCTGGCGTTTTGCTAGTGGTGACACAGTGGCATTTGGTTTATTGTGTCTTCCAAGTCTAAAAGATTTCCCAGCCAGTCACGTCAGACCTAGAAAACTGTGGGTTTGATAGCAAAGAAATTATAGTAAGAAAGCTCATGCTTGCCTGCACATGCCATTTTCTGAAAAAATCGTCCTGGATACATTTCAGAACAATTGTGAAATAAATTAACATTGCCCCACTTGAGCACATACTGCTTGGTATAACCTAGAAAAGAAAAGAAAAACCTTTTCTAAGTTAAAAATGATAAATGCATGGGACATTTAATATCATAAGTTGAAAGTTACATATTTGCTTACCTATTGAATATAACCTTACCTATTATAGACCAGGTATGTTAAACAGCCACTAAGACTCACCCCATACGTCATGCAGTACCTTGGCCATATGTATCCAAATAAAAGCAGCGTGGTTTACTTGCAGCATTAAATACAGTAGTTTCATTTTGTTGTATTTTTACCCTTTCCCTTTTCTTGTCCTCATTTTTTTTCCCATGTTTTCCATATCAAGGTTTCCATACACCAGGAAACCAGTACATTGTTTTCTATGAACTGGAGAAATGCCTCCAATCCTCCTTGTCACCTTTTTTCCCAATTCTACTTTGTTTTTTTGAGAAGAGGGGCCCGGACTTAGATGATACAGGTGAACAATACATTCCAAGGCTAAGAACATTCTCTGTTTTGTTCTCTGTCCGTTTGGCCATAATTCCCAGCTCTGTGTTTGCTTTATGGACTGCTACCAAGTTTGGACAGAAGAAGCCCCACAAAGAGCACGCGGCAGCTCTGACACCGGGCTGCAATCGTTCTGTGACATGAGACAAATCTTCGAAAGTGCGACTGCATTGCACTGCTCCGTCCCCGTGCAGCCCTCTTGGAACTTGTACACGGCTAAGATGTGCTCGGATGTGCCAAGTTTTGTAACTGCTGGGATCCGGGGACGGGGCAGTGGCTGTGGGCCATGTGTTCAATGCTGTTACCAGCTCTCCACAGCTAAGGTAAACCCGAGATCCGTGATTTCAGCCACCTCTGGGTGCCTACGAGGTACCGAAATGCTCTCATCTCCTTTGAGCAGTGTGTAGGGGATCAGCACAGCAGTTTCCTTGCTATGTGCATGTCCTCCAGATGCTGCCATCTGACTCCTGCCATCCCACTCCAACTCCCACGCTCCCTGCTCCACTCCCAACACCAGTGTATGCGCTGCCAGGGGTCAGCCTGCTCAGGGAACTGAGCGTTTCTTTTGGTCAGGGCAGTTCTCAAACAGAGGTGTTCTCCACAGCAATTTACTTAATAGTTGAGGCAAGAGAGGAAGCAGTGCAGAACAGAGAACAAAGTGGCAGCCCGGCGCCAAAGCACGACCGCTGCTCTCTGTGCTCAGCCTCCCACAAGCATTTTCAAAATGAAAGCTGACCACGCTTTGAAAGACGGTGATAAAAGTAATACATTCTCATAGTAAGCACTAAATCCAATACCTTTCTCAAGTCCCCATCCAGAAACTTTGCATTTATCACCCGTGTTGAACATATACTCTGACCAGGGAATGCAGGCAGGCGTGCTGTATTTCAGGGAGCACTCTCCTGTCCCGTGACCTTTCAGCTCCATCAGAGCGATGTCGTTTTCATACGTTGCAGCATTGTAATTCTCGTGGATTATCAGCTGCTTTAGCCTGTAGGTGTCTGTCTCTTTGTCGTAGCGTATTGTATCCAACAGTCCAATCCAGACACGGTACAGGTGAACTCGAGTTGCTCTGGAAAAGAAACGATGAAATAAAATATGTTTTGGTACCTAGCCCAGGCACTGTGTGCTTCACTGAGCCATAAACTTTTGCGTTTTATCAAAGTTTTTGTAGAATAAAAATTCATATTGCGTACAGATAGTTTCTTTCTGGACTTGACGTCCAGGTTTTCCTGAAGTGTAGCAAACGCAAGGCTGATGACACTTACTGCTGAGTACTGCAGCTAATACAGGACAAAACCCCTAAAGGCCATCCTCTGTGTTTAGTGCTGTCTCGTTAAACTCATCAGTGCTTTTTCATCTTTCTACTCACAGCCAAAATTCTCTTTCTCTGAATCTCCCCTGCCAGTAATGTGAGCGAGCCGCTGTCTTCAGTTGTTTCATTCAACAGGCAAACAGGAATTAGCAAACAAGTAGCTGAGAAGGGCAATAATGCCCAAATTAATCTTTCTACCTTGCAAAGAAATCATTTCCCAGGTTGTTGTTTTTACCTGACACAGTGTGCAGCAGTCAGAACCCAACAGCCACCAATATAAACCCCTCCACAGTACACTGTTGCACCTTCAGTGCCAGTTTCTTTAATTGCCACTTGCCAAGGGAATTCACCCTATTCAAACAACAAAAACCCAAATAACGTGAAATTATAATTGCACTATTTTTCATGCATAAAGGGAAAAACAATCCTTTGTATCACCTCATCTCCTTGACTAAAGCTGACTGTAAATTCAAAATCTGCTGTTGAGAAGTTGCCCATAAATTGGGCTCTACACAATATACAGGGTATAATTGAATAGGACATAGTATAGGATATAAAGGGTGCATATTCTAAATTACAGCAGTTTTGCTCAACCTTCTGACTTTGTGCAATGCCTCCCTCCCCCCAGCTTTCTACCATGAAATTCCTAGTCAGAGGAACAGAGGTAGCATCTGATCTCGTACAATCGGGTACTTTTTTTCATTTGTCTGTATTCTGTTTTGTAAGAATTGTCATTTTTAGCTACATTTTTAAATATTTTGCTGGATCCTGTAATGCTCCTTTTTGCAACCTGGCATTTTACGTTATAAATTGTGCTCCTCTTCGCATTCATTCAGTGCAGTGCCAGTACTGCTGCAAAACATGAAGCCAGTGTTGTTGCCGATTTTGTTATTTCTGCATATTTTAACAGAAGGATAATAATACCCATTTAATGTGATACTGAATGAATGCAGATGAGCACATATTTGTTAAGGTTTGCTTGTTGGTTTTTTGTTTGTTTGTTTTTACCTTGCTTGCAATTTCTCCACCTACGATTCTTTTCCGTCGAGTTAACGTGTGATTAACAACACCACAGTGTATTTGGGGAAGAAAGGTCTTTGTCAGTTTTCTTTCTTTAACGAAAAGGAAAAATGTGTCTCAGAATTCAGGCATTTATTCTCTGTTTGGAGACAGGTTTACCTTTGTTTTGAAATCACAAGTGCTGTGAGTACGCGAGTAGCTGAAGCAGCAGGAAAGCAAAGACCAAAAATTTCAGCATCTGTTTTTGCTTAGAAAATTGCTTATGTCTTAACATCACATTGTTTCTTTTTATTTTCCACGGTTGCTAGTGTTCAGGAAAAAATGATTAAAGCAGTTCCCATAGATTTGCTTGGGGTTTACCTCTGTCAGCTGCCAAAACATGCAGATGTGGATCCTCGGCCAGGATAAATTATTATGGCATTCTTGAAATTAGTGGAAAGTGAGGCAAATGGTAAGCCACTGAGTGTGTACTCCTAAATCATCAAGTCCACATATCTGAGTGTTCTGGATTCGGCCAGCTGGCTGGTAGCTAGCAAGCCACTAATAAGCAGGTTTGGGGTGTTTTGGTGAGTTACTTACCTGTATCCATACTGTAATATTCAACACGCTTTGGTTTGCCTGTGGTGGAATAATAAAAGACTAAAAATGTTTGCAAATATTTAAAATTGGTCTGATACTTAAATGTAGGTTTGTGTGCCAAAATCCTGGTACACTTTTAAAATGTGTAGGTGTGCACCATTTCACATGGACAAAAACATTGTTTAAGCATGGTGCCTGCTGTCTCCTTTACTAGGCACTCTTTGGCTGCCACAGCCTACAAGTGACCTACATCCAGCAGGCAGACACTTGTTTATAACTATACGAAATCTACTCTTATTTTCTTGCCTTCTGCAAAGGAACCCTGTGAAATGGCCTTTCTTTTCTAATCTCTAAAGCGATAGCCCATTCTCCTCCACCAGGAAACACCAGACATTCCTCCTCCTGCCCCATCAACTTTTTGGAGCTTTGTGAAGCCCAAAGGAGCGTTAGATAAAAGGATTATTTTTTTTTTTCTTTCTGATTTAGATGCTGCTTCTGTATTCTGTGTACCTCCTTTAATAGAGTAAAGGAGATTACTCAACACGAGAGGTAAATTAAATGCTTCCCCTATCTGTTCTGCCAGCTTTTATTCAAACAAAATGCCCACTGAATTCAGTTCCTAAATAGGGGCTGAGGATTGGGTCTGCTCTCATGTTACTGACGAGTGTTTACCTTTCGAGTTCAGTTTACCTATTGCCATGTACCAAAAATGTTTACTTTTTGGCTTTAGACTTTGTCTCTTAGCAGAGCAAGGAAAAACATCTAAGTTCAAAACAAAATCCTTTCGATGGTGAGGAGAACAGCACAGAAGAATCATTGTATTAACTGTTCATTACATGTGAGGAAGATATTCCTGCCAACTCTGTCTACATTGTCTTCAGAAATATGAGATATCAGTTTGATAGATGGCCAAATGAGCAAAAAACATAATCTTTATATAAGCTTTATATCTCCTAAAATGTCACCTGTTTCTTATTTCATTTAGCTTTCTCGCCATTCTATTCTAGAAGGAAGGCAAGGAAAAGTACCTAACCTTCTCTTAGTCTCCTAGTATGTAGAGCATACTGTAACATCAGAAAGACTAATTTTCACATGCGTTTCGATTTTGCTAATTGTTAAATGATTTAATAATACGCATTGTGTAGTCTCTAGGTGTCACTTAGCACAATGAAAGGAAAAGCAACAAAAACATGTCTCAAATGGAAACCTGAGCACAAAGCTTGAGCTTCATCCTCTCCTGTGAGGCAGTCGACTTCTTTGTTACAGACATTCTTGCTTGGAATACAGATATTTGACCGACAGTGGAAACTGCTGTTCCTGCATTCTGTAATATAGGAGAATTCCAACTTAAAATGTGAACACAATATAATATCCATGTTATGGGGGTCTTGGCTGTTCATAAACAGATCGTGAAAGCAGGCTCTGTAAATGTGAAATGAAATGAATACTTGGCTCTCCTCATTTTACTATCTTGATGTTTGTTTTACGACTTAAAAACAAAAGTCTCTCTACAAGTTCAGTACTGTAGGTGTCACTCCTTACCAGTTTCACCCCCATGTGCCTACACTCAACCTCAGCCAAAAGACCTCCAGTTTTACCAGCATTATGGATCATCTCAGATGAGGAATTTGTGATGCTTGGGTCAAAGTTCCCTCCAAAATCAGAGGCCCAGTTAGGCTTTTGACTGAATGGTATACATGTAGCACTAGGAATTGAGTCCTATTTTGAAATTCCTGGCTTTAGTAACTTATTTCTTCTAAAATTCTTCTTCCTTTTCTAAAATCCATACAGCTGAGACAGAACTATTTTGGTCAAATGGAATTTGAATAAATGTCCTCTAAATATAAGAAGCCACAGGTACTTACTTTTATTTCCAAAATTCCTGTCACTATGTTTTCATGATTACCAGTTTAAATGTACTGACAACGGTAAAACTACAACATCAAGATTATTTAGTGATGGTATTTGTAGCCTGCATTACAGTTCGGCACCTGAAACCCAACTTCTGAATGTTTTCTCCTGCATTCAGATTATGCCAGATCTGCTTCTAATAAAAGCTGTTACAGCGGGAATTGCAGGTGCTGAAAGAATGACACGCACGTGGAGGTGTTCATGAACAAGCTATGCAATGGGAACCGTTCACACACATTCTATGGATAATCTTGTATTAGTGAGAAATTTAAGAAAGATCTTACTTTGGTTTAGAGGTAGCTCATTGGAAACAAACAAACATTTTTGATTAATTACTATTAATTTTGCCTTACAGAAAATACATTTCATTCTATTTAACACAGCTCTTCCTTTTTTTATGTATTTTTCTATACGGAAATTATGGTCTGGTTGCCTTAATGTAATGACTTTGCAAAGGATATTTTATTGTTACATCACTCTAAGTATTCTTTGGGTGTGGTTTTCTGCTGAGATGATTTTCCAATAGCTAAGAAAGGCAATTATTACCTTTACAGCACAGTTCATCGCTTAGGTCTCCACAGTCATTGATTCCGTCACAGGTTTTGCTCAAAGAAATGCACTTGGCGTTTGCACAAGTAAACTCATCAGCTGAACACTCTGTGCAGCAGGATGAAAGCAAAGTTAGTGTGGAAATGCCTGTAGGTTCACAACTGCCAAGGAAATTCTCAGCTTACATGTTTTATTCATTCAATAGTTTGGCCTGTCAACAGTTGGCGTTGTGGGACCTGGTAATGTACAGAGGAGTCCTTTTTTTTCCTTTTCATTGCCTCCTCTTCAAACTTTCAATGTGACCACTTATTTTCCACCTCCATCTTTCAGTAGCCTGGCAGAAGTGAACTTTATTTCTTGTAGACAGGGATTAAATAAGAGGCTCAAATGCCCTGTAAATGATTTATGTGATTAAGGTGATGCGTGTTCCCCCTCTTGAAGGAACTCATCAAGAGTCTCCAAGCTGCTTCTGTGGCACAATTAAAAGCTGAGACAAATCATAGCTCTTGGGCTGACTGATGCTTATCAATGCCAAAGAAGTCATACTACAGGGACAGGAAAGCTGTTAGAGGTCAGAACAAAGACTCGATTCCTGCTTGTAGCAGTGAGAAACCGAGGAGCCCCAGATGTGCCAGGAAGACACTAGCAGTTCAGTTCCAGTCCCACTTGTCTGGCTACATAGGACTGGCATCCTAATTGATCTCCCTGATAGACCAAGCAAAGAGGAGGTCATCACCTGTCTCCTGACGAGTTAACCTGAGAGAGGCAAGACTTGCAGGGTATAATATACCTCGGTGCCTTTGGAAAGGATGGGGGAACAACCAGAACCATGGGTGAAATATGTCCACTTTGGGGCATCATCTGCTGAATATCCTAGGAGCAGCAGTGAATTATTTTCCAAGGTCACGAACTCAAGACTGCCTCAGTTATCTTAAATGTTGCAAAGGATTATTTAAAAAGGTTTCATTGCAGGTTTGCGGTGGCTGACAGTTCAACAAAATAGATCCTAAACACAAATACTTAAAATAACATGAAGAACCTTAAATACATTTTAAACCCCGAACCTACTAACCTCGGAGAGCTTTCTGGCACTGGAGTCTAACAAATCCATCACTACTACTCCTCAGTTTCCTCTTTATAAAACATTCGGCAAGACTTGTCTCTAGGCCCTTGCAAGTTATTCGGAAACAGTGTGACGCATTTAAGGTGTATTCTGTGATGTTGAAGATGGTATTGTAATACTCAGCACCTCTGTGAAGATAGAAATAACAAGTTCTGTAATTTCACAATGGATTAGCCACTGCTTTTATGGTTTAGAATTTATATGATTTTCCCAATGGCTAAGGAAAAAAAGGAAGCATCCTGCATGGGACACCAAAACCAATGGATACTGAGGAAGCTCGGGGCACTGCAAGATTGGCATTATTTTAAAAGTAAGATACTTTCAGCTTGAATAGTTGTTATTTCTGATAAAATAGGGAAATCTGTGGTTTAGCTTTCACTCTCAGGTGTCAATTTAAGAAGGTTTATTGTAGCCAATAAATGCTTTCTGATTTTTTTGCCTTAACAGCTGGCTGTGACTGACCCTTATATAAGCATCACTACTTTCTCAAATCCATTGTGGTTACTGAGAGAGAAATTCCCCAAACTTACAATTCAAAGCCAAGGTGCCTGCAGGCCACATTTGCTTCATTCATAGTCCACTTATTGCCACATACAAACAGGTTCTCCATACTCACAGGTTTTACTTGAAGCAAACTTGAATTCTTATGCTCCGAGATTTTAAATGTTTCTACAAAAAAAAATAAAATCCAAAAAATCCCAAATAAAATTATCTTACATAGATGTATTTAGTGGAAAGACCACACAGGAATCAACGAGACATAAAGTATCCAGTAGCCACCCAAAGTTCAGGTGGGAAGACCAGTCGGTTGGGACTGAGGAGCTTGATTCTTGATTTTTCTGAGGGCTGACTTTATGACTTTAAGCCTGTCACTTTTTCAACATATACCAGTTTCAGGAGAAATGAGGATAATGGGTTGTGCCATGTAGGAGTATTGGAGCTCTGCTGAGGAGAGGTTGCGTCTTAGTCTAAGGCTTTCATCAGAGAACTTTTTGATAAGCTGCCCCTCCTGCCAGCAGGAGAGGTGGGGCTGGAAGATGGGTAGGAACGGTGCCTGCTGCTGCTGCCATTTGCAGAACCCTTTTTCTATGGACTTAGGCAGAGGCTGAGCTGACAAGGTCAGGGGCTGAAAAGCAGCTTGATGCAGCTTGCCAATCTACAGATCTGCTGGTTTGTAGGGGAACATCTTTCTGTTCTGATGAAATCTGCAGAGTGAAGACTGAGGTGACCGTGCCTTACTTTCTGCCCAGGTACCCCAGCCTGACCTCAGCAGCAGGACTCTGTTCCTCGGACTCTTCCTCCCCAAAATATACCCTCTCTGCTCGTGTGCTCTGCAGGCCCTCTCCCTCCATGCCTCCCACCATGCTCAGCACCCCCACTCGGAGCCTTTGAGCTCTTTTTCCTTTGTCTATTTCTTCCTACCTGATGATTTGAGCAAGCTACCAGCAGCAGCGTAACCTGGGCCTCTCAATCTCTTTATTTTTAAGGAAATCACCAGGCACCGTCAATTTTCAGGACTTGTCACTTTCTGTTTCGTATTTTTACTAGTGCAAGGAAATGAACAAGTTTTCTGAGCTGTGAAAAAGAGCAAAGCATCCCCTTGGCCAACAATGCCTGATACATTTTGGAAGAGGAGATATTGGTACCTGTAGGCACGCAGCTGCCCTTGTTCAGAAACTTAGCTTCGGGACGTTGGCACTCGTAGCTCTTGAGGTGGCAGTACGTGCTGAACTGCCTTCCGTTGGTGGAACAAACCAAAGTGCCATTCTTCGGGCACTGGTAGGGAAGCTTACAGAGGCATTTTCCATCCACACAGCGTTCCCATGGGTGACAAAAAACTTTCGCACAGGACTTGTGCGTGTATTTGTTGCTTACGCATTCTTCTATGAGGTAAGTGTCCTGCCCAACTGGCTCAGCAGGCCCAACCTGTGGAAATGGCTCTTCTGTAGAGTAAGGTGTTGGGTTCTGCAAGGCACAAAATAAATAAAAAAAACCAGTGAACAGGACTAGGAATCGCACCAACATTTCTGCAGCCCCCCTACCGACATCAACAAAGCGTTTGTTTGTAAACCTTTCCCTGTCTTATGAAAAAAGAAATGCTCAATATCTATGGTGTTTATCTCCTTGTCTTGGTGACCTCAATCTTTCTCAGTTTTTCTTCCTTTTTGGATCATTCTGCTGGTGTGACCTTCACTTCTGCTCATCTCCCACAGCCTTTATTTTCCTTACTCTTCAAACATTGGCTGAAGCACCCAACAGATGAAAAACATTTTAAGCTGGTGTTTTACAACACTCCACAACAACAGGATTGTAAACAACTTAAACATCAGGGGACTTAAACACCAGGAAAATAAATTTTTAAAAAGTAGCAACTTGATTTTTTTGAGACCTTTTCACTGGTCCAGTTGGCTTTGAGTTTAACTACCACCTATAAATATTTAGGAACTACTTAGAAGCGAATAAAGAAGTCTGAAATTAATTATTTGTTTCACGGCAAGACTGCTGAAGCAGTAAGTGTAAGTATTGTCAAGAAATGTGAAAAATAAGTGCTCCTCCTTATCAGTTCCCTTCCTCTATCTTGCAGAGCAGTGGATTTGTGGTGGGGTTGTTCCTGGACTGCAAGGATGGATCCTGATCCTCCATCTGGCTGCCTATGGGAGCCATTGCTGGCCACGTGCTTTTGCTTACTAAGATCTATGAGTAGGAAGAATGTTGAAACTTGAAAAACGCATGGATGGACTTTGCATAAACGTGGGAGAGAACGCCAGTCGTCAAATGGGATTTATCAGCTTTCGCTGTGTCCACCGAATCGATAGAGCCGAAGTTTAAAGTTCTCATGAAGAAATCCTGGCCTGAGTAAAGTCAGCGGGGATGTTGCTGGGGCAGAAATTAATCCTCCCCCCACTGCCCACCCCCCTTTAATGACTGTATAACCTCGATACATTCTTCCTGCTCTCCTCGGGTGAGTAGAATCCAACGCGTTCTTGCTGGATTCCCATGGCAAACCGACCTCGCTTGGCACAGCTCCCGTATCGCACTAGGCGTTTCTCCTGGGTCCCGAGTGAACGGCCACCCAAAAGCGTTGCTTTCTACCTTTGGGGTTTCTCTGAAAGGCTCAGGGGTTGCTGAACATGGAGCCCACCCGGACTTCAGGACAGACTGCTGCTGGAAGCGGTTCCCCAGCACAACCTCAGGCGTTACAACACGCGGCGTTAACACCGTGGAAGTTAATGCCGTGGTCTCATTCCTCCCAAAAAGGGGGAAGAGGGGAAATCGCTGCACCTTTGTGTGGCCAGCCATGCCTGCAGATTGGCTTTGGGATGGGTTCACGGTTAAAACCTTTTCCAGCAGCCTGCTGGCGTAAACCCTGGTGGGATCAACATGCGAAAGAACAAGATGCAGATACACAGATCAGGCTGGAAATAAAGGTATGAAATAGAAAAAAAATGTGAAAGGAAACCTTATAAAAACCCAACTGGCTTTGTCTTCATAGCAATGGCCTCCTGACTGCTCTGTGAGTGCCACGGAATGGGGTTAATGAGGTTAATGAGGTTAATGAAGCTAATGGTCCCCCAGCAGACCCTTACCTGGGCTCCACAGCCCCAGAGGAGGCAGAAGCACGCCACCAAAAGCCCCCTCATGGCCCAGCTTCCCCCCGGAGGAGCCCTGCGGGTGCTGCCGCTCGCCCCCGGAGCAGCTCCCTGTCTAATTTTTAACCACCAGCCCCGTTCCTCGTTTATTTACTCATTTATTTATTCATTCATTCATTTATTTATTTATTTTGGAAAGCGGCGCATGGGGGAGAAAGTGGGGGGGGAGCCTTAACCATTAACCCACGGCCCCGCCCTGCCCACGCGGCTCAGTTTGGGTCGTTTTTACATAAGAAAACGCAAAAAAAAAAAAAAAATAAAAATAAAAAAAATAAAAAATAAAAAAAAAAAGGGGGGGGGGGAACAACTCCAGGGGAGCCCCCCCTCCCATTTCGCGACGCTGTCGCGCGGCCCCGGCTCTCTGCTTTACGGCAGGCGGCGCGCTCGGCGGCCCGCCCTCGCAACGTCTCGCAGCGCCCGCGTGGGGCTGCCGTTACGGCCGGTAAAGCCGTTAGGGCCGGTGGGGACCGGCAAAACCGCCCCTGAGGTGAGAGGGGACACGGCCCTGAGGGAGGCTGGGCGCGGTGGAGGGGCTGGGGAAGGGGTTGCGGGTGGCTGCTGCCGCCTCGTGTCTGTCCCGCGTGGTTTTAGCCGGGGTGGGGGCGGCAGCCAGCACGCGGGGCCGCCGGTGCTGGCCTCTGTTCGTGCCCGGATCCGTAATAAATGCCTTCTGCTCCTTCACCAGCTGGTGCCCTGCCGTCGCCGTTCAGGAGGAGGTAGAGGATGGCTTTCCGCGGGAGAGGAGGAAGAGGTGGCGGAGGAGGAGGAGGAGGAGGAAGAGGAGGCGGCTTTAATCGCGGAGGAGGCGGCGGCGACAGAGGGGGCTTTAACCGCGGTGGGCGAGGGGGCTTCGGCCGGGGAGGCGGCCGAGGAGGCTTCAACAGAGGTGGATACGACCAGGGGCCTCCAGAAACGGTAGTTTGTAAGTTACACGGAGAGATTTTATCCCTTTAACGTAAAGGGGCTATTCGAGATCTTCAGCTTGTTTGTCGTTTATTGCAGTGTTGGGAGAGTTCATGCATCCGTGTGAAGATGACCTCGTTTGTAAGTGTAAAACAGAAGAGAACAGGGTGCCTTACTTCAACGCGCCCGTGTACCTGGATAATAAGGAGCAGATTGGCAAAGTGGATGAAATCTTTGGGCAGCTAACAGATTTTGTATCCTTCAAAAATATGTGTGACGTGGTGTTTGCTTTTTTAAGGGCTGATTGACCGTTCAAGAGGTTTGATGCAGAATTTGGAAACGGTTCATTTTCCTGTCCCTCTCTAAATGGGGACTAAACATACAGGTTTAAAACCTTCTCACAGTCTGAGTGTATTAACTTACAGGTTTGCTTTCTGCATCAGAATTGAATTTCAGAAACTTGTTTTCCTGTTACAGTGTACAAAGAAATAAAAAGGGAGCTAGAGTGCATTTTGCAGCTCCTTGGTTCTCCATTTAATCTTGAGTTTTACTGAGCAGAGTTGGCCAGCAGCAGCTCATGGTCTTTGGAACTACACAAAAATGCCCTTACATGCTGAAGAGCCACAGGATAAGGACAGGGTTGCCTGGGGAGCTGCACAGTGTCCACCACATCCCTGTAGGATAAGGATGAGCTTGTGGTTGGGTTGAGCAGCCCCTGCTGCCTCATCTCATCCCCCAGCCAGGCAGTCATACAAGCCAGCACAGCACTAGCAAAGGCCCTGCAGCATCTCTGCTGTTCCGGATACACCCTGTGGTCACCCTGGAGCTCTAGAGATAGGTACTGGCCAAGCAGATTTGTTTCTTTACAATTACATTTTTATATACTCTTTTCACCAGTATGTTCTTTTTTATGCCTCGATACATGGGAAGAAAGACAAATTTACCACAAAATACGGTGTTTGTAACCATGAGAAAAATTAGAAATGGGTGACGTTTAGTTTCTTTTCTAAAATGATAATTTATATATTGTCTGAAATGTCTAAATTCTATTGTGTGATAATCAAAAGTGCTATTCAAATGTTCTATTCCTGGTGTGTTCCTTAATGAAACTCACAGTATTTTTCAGTGAAATTGTCTGAAAACATGAAAGCTTCTTCATTTAAAAAAATGCAAAAGGTCAGCCAATCTCAATAACACAATTCTTGTGTATGTTATCAGTTAGATATGTCATCAGTTAGATAATACTTTTTAAAGAGTTTTTATTGACTTTTAAAGCTATAGGTACGTAGAAAATGTTCATTTACTTATCCGTCTCAATTTTGCACCTTTTATGCTCTTCCCTCTCCTAAAGAACAAAAAAAAAAAAAAAAGGAAGAAAGATGTAATGAATGAAAGGCATTAAATACAAATATCACCTATATTTTAATAATTTCCTAACATTTTATTATTCTAACAATGGGTTAAGATCAGACTGTGAGCGTTTGTAAAAGAAGAGAGATGTTAAAGTGCCCTTTAACCTCAGTATTCTCAAAGCCTAAAGTAACTCTTTTCCTGCAGTTTTACATTGATCCAGCAAAGCTGCTCCCCCTTCAGAGGTTTTTGCCAAGGCCTCCAGGAGAAAAAGGTGCTCCCCGCGGAGGTGGTAGAGGAGGACGTGGTGGTGGACGTGGAGGAGGAAGAGGCGGAGGCAGAGGTGAGATCCCAAAAATGAAAGCTGCAGAACATTTGCTTGTTTGCTTTTGGTAAAGTTACAGTTAAATGGTTGAATAAACAGTTGTGTTTATTAAAGAGGAACATTATGCATTTTTCTGTTTGATAGCTCAGTGGAGGAAATAGTGACACCTTTCCATAGGCAGGAGGTTGTTTTTTGTAGCTAGCTAAGTAATCGCTTCGAAATGCAGTAAAGAGAGTACACTGATACATAATGAAGAGAGAAAGCACGAGCACGAATCAACTTGTGGTAAACGATAGTGGATTATACCCACACAAACCAGCAAAAGCTGCATTCGTAATATACTCTAAAAATCTAGTTTGGGCAAAATACTTGAAATGCAGTGTTTTGAGAGAAGAGGTGACGATACGGTAGATCTCATCCTTCTCTGCTTGTTGATCATGATCTGTAGTGTACTCCTCAGTTTATGCTGGAATTAAGCATTTTCTCTTATATTAGATTTTTTTTCTCTTTCCTCCC
This sequence comes from Aythya marila, assembly GCF_965140915.1. Taxonomy (NCBI): domain Eukaryota; kingdom Metazoa; phylum Chordata; class Aves; order Anseriformes; family Anatidae; genus Aythya; species Aythya marila. Next base: position 4,383,456 of record NC_139045.1, on the reverse strand, counting down.
CACCCTGCCCCCTTGTGTGCAGGGAGGCACATATACTTCAAAATTCTTTGATCTATTGATTTCACATATCACAGTTGTGGTTAACTTATTTTTCATGACAGCCAACAATTACCTTGGAGTTTCATTAGCGTGTTTAGAATTCTAGGCACTGGGTACTCAACAACATCTAAAATGCTGCAGATCTTCCCTCGAAGAGAAGGTACCAGGATGACACAGTTAGCCATTTCTGGTTGGGTTTGGTTTTCTTTTCAGAAGCTGTAAATGAAGTAAATTGTTACACTTCTTAGGAGCGTGTAAATTCTTTGTTTAATTTCTTTCCTCTCTTCAGGAGGAAGAGGTGGAGGAAGAGGAGGAGGATTCAGAGGAGGTGGAGGAAGAGGAGGAGGATTCAGAGGAGGAAGAGGTGGTGGAGGAGGCTTTCGGGGTAAGTGTGCAGTTCTTATATTTCCATAATAAGAAAAGCTCCCAATTTATAAACTTTTAAATATTAAACATATTTTTATTTCATATCGGTGTTCATAGTTTTATACAAAAAGGTTGCTGGGCATCACAGTAGCTAGCTTAAACCAAAGCTCAGTATTCTGTGTTTTTTTGATGCTTTGTAAAAACCATGCTAGTTTCTGCATGAAAAAGGACTATAAGTTGAAGAGTTAACAATGAAGAATTATTTCACCAATTCATATAGCTTTGTGTATCATTTATTTGCTTTAAAAGCATTGAGGTTGTGAATTATTCAGTCTATTTTTCTTTCTTAAAATAGGGAGAGGATATTAAGAACAGAACAACGATTATCTTCCTGCTGTCTTACCGTATCATCTACAGAGGTGAAAAGCAAGAAAAAAAATCCTAAAGGATCCTGAAAATTTCTTTTTATAAAGAACTTGAAACTATGAAATGACCATTATTGTTAACGACTATTTTTCAACATGGGAAGAACTGAAGCTTGCTTCGAATATCCTTCAACATTTTAAACTAAGCCAAGATTCAATGTTATTCTTAAACTGTTTGCTTCTGACAAATGACTTAGCCAATGCTTGACTTCGTGTTGGAGTCTGGAGTAAACAATCATTTGAAATCTTTTTTAGAAAAAGAAACACCCAGCAGGTTCACCACATGCACCTTTGTCAGTATGAACCTGTTACCATGTGTGATTGATCCCTTGTTCTTATCCCCTTTTTACATGGAGTCTTCTGGCTTGCTCTAAAATGGACATGCCTTTTAAATAACCATAGTGAACTATTTTTTACCAACTTAAAAATGTTATGTCTACAGACTTTTTTTTTATGCGTAGTAACATATATGAGAAAAGGAAGATGGCAAAGAGTATTTTATGGGTTTTTATGTATGGATCTCAATGAAAGCCAAAGGCATTAAGACCTGTTCTTCTCAGAAGATACTGTCTAATGAACAAAACAAGGTTAATTCTATTCTTGTCACCTAATTGTATCTAATTACACCAATACTAAACGCGCTAAGGGTTTTTAACTGTCCTCACCTTCTTAGCCTGTTTCTTCGAGGTTTTGATGTTCCAGTGCTCTGAGGTCGCGGAGGTGTGAGATTAAATAGCCCATCGCAGGGCTCCTCTGCATGCAGTGCTTTCAGTTAAGCATTGCTTTAAAAAGCCTTGAAAAAGGATGCACAAGCCTTCAGTACAGATTTGGTCTTTTTAATTGGATGTATTGTGGGGGGTGTTGAAAAGCTAATAACTGTGTTTTCTTAGAGCATGTAGAAGCACCCTGATTCTCTCTATCCTTAGCTTTGGAAATCGAATATGAATCGGGAAGTAGAATCCTCCTCCCTGGATTTCATTTGGAGTGGGGAGTGTTGGCAGACCCTCATAGCAAGCATTTTTGAAAAGATGTCTGTAGAATAATCTAGGTGAAAAATATTTTGAGCACCATGCACAGGGTGGAAAGGAGTACATTTTGAAATTGAACATGCTGTTACATTTCCCAATAATGAACACAGTTGCAGGAAAATGAGTTCTAATAGCCTTTGTCAGTGCCAGAACTGGGCAAGACTCCTAGTTTTGAACCATCTTTGAAACAAAACTTGAAACAATCTAGGAAGAAAGCTTCAAGGATTCAGTTACGCAGTCTGAACGCATGCTATGTAGGATAACAGATAAAAATGCTTTTCAGTAAAAGCAAAAATACATTGAAACTTCTGCTAGGTCTGCTTTTATAAGAAGAATTGGAGTCTACTATTCAACCACAGTACAATTGGGAAGTAATAACAACAAAATAGTCGGTATCCCTTACTACAGACCTAATTTTAATTGGGTCAATTAAATACAGACTTTTAAAGGTATTTAGACTGCTGTTACCATGTGTTGCCAGGCCTAAGCAACTTAGGGCTCTGACTTGAGGCGTGGTAGAATTAGAATTGCCCTTTATCGAGACAAAATCTTGCAGCTATTGTAAGCTCTCTCTGGGATACGACGTTGCAACTCAATGATACTGCCTCATCGATACTGCCTGCTCTCAGCCGGCTGCTGCTGTCACCTTCCAGTTGCATTGATGCGGCAGCTGGGGAAGTGCCAGTACTGCAGCACAGGGCACGAGGCATGTGCTTCGACTCACAGCAGGTGGAGCAGTGAGTCGGGCTCAAGTCTGAAGCCGTATTGCAAGGCAAAAGAAGACTTTCATGTCAGAGGGTAAAGAGCAATGTTAGCCATTGTAGTTCCAGAGGAAAGATCGGGCTCTGATTGCAGAGAAGTGGATTACCTGCCTTACACCTGTAGGCAAGGTTGGATGGGATAAACACACATCCAGAGAGAATTCGTAATCTTAAATCTTTGCAGAGGTTTTAGGACATTCAAATGCTGATGGAAGAATATCCTTAGCAATCGGGTGTGAAATGAGCTGCCAGATGAGGAAGCAGTGTCTGGATTCCTGTGTTGATTTCTGCTGTGTGTCATACCTGTCTTTTTTTACAAGGTGCTGGGTAAGAATGTATTTAGTCTGGCAGGGCCCATCCAGTCCCAAGTCTGCCTTGCCACCTCTGTGCTATGGCACCTGATCCCACCTACCCACTGAGCAGTTGCTAATTGTACTAGAGAAAAAAAAAATATTACTGTCTGTAAAATGTCATTTCTTGTCTGCAATGTGATGCTGAAATGAACTAAAATACAGGGTCCATGATTTTATATGACTCCTCTCCCCCTCTCCTGAGCCTTTTGTTCCAGTCCTGTCTGTGGTTCTGTCGCTGTGCTCCTGATCCCAGTGTGCAAAGTGTTTGGGTTTTATATTTGTGCAAGTCACACTGCAGTCTGAAAGTGGGTGCGGGGAGGGGTGGCTTAATGGTGCTGAAGGCTTTCAGTGACAGTTTGGTGCTCCTTAGATTTCTCCTCCCCAGCAGCAGCCTCGGGGGCAAATGTTCGGGCCACCTGGAGAGCCTCCTGAGTGCCCCTTGCTTTGGCAGCGAGGTAGGACTGCAGAATTCCTCTGAAGCTCAGGAGCAGCTTCAGCACGCCCCGAAAACTTGGCTTCCCCGCCCAGGACCCTCGCAGTAGCGGTGTCCCCTACCTGTGTCCTTGCGTCCTCATCAGTGCCTGCACGTGCTGGCTGCTGGCTGGGGCAGCGCATCCGATAACCGAGCCCTGCTCTCCGAACGCGGTTGCAAGTGAGCGTGTTAGTCACCGCAGCATTTGACCCAGGCAGAAGGTTTAACTTTCAGCTGACTGGCAGCTGCTGAATCACTGGGATCAGATTGCTTAAGGTATCTTGAACCTGTTGGCTGTGCTGCACTCGACTTCTGGTTTTATATACGTATAATTTTAACGTGGGATCTAAATTTTTGCTAAACAGAATAACACACGAAGTGTATAGTAAAGCTTCCTAGCTATTAAGACTGAGCGTCTCTAAAAGTCATACCTGGAGGGATGTTTCTCTCCTTGTCTCTTCTGTAGTTGCTGTGGAAGGATCATTTGATAGAGCTCACAGATTTATGTTACTTTGACAGAAATTTGACAAAGTGCAGAAGATAATTGCGATGTTTTAACCCAGGGCTGCAGCACTGGCTGTTGTAGAACAGAACGATTCCCTCTAGCACTCACAAGAAGCCGTGGACATCTTCCTGAGGCAGTACTTGACAGTCCCTTTTACAGTGGTGCAGAGTTACTTTCAGTAGTGCCAAGTATTGTCTTGGCAAGAAAAGGTGTACTGGAAAATGGATGGTTAATGGATCAAGCATGACAAGTAAAAAGGTTTTTGGAGTCCCTTACATTTTTCAGGGTGTTTTGTTCAGCCAGCTAAAAGTCTTTTGCTTACAGACTCAAACTTTTCTAATCAGCAGTTTAAATCTAGGGACTTTGTGTGGGAAGTAAAAATATGATTTATTACATTGTTTGCCTTCAGTTTTGAACCATTTAAATGTTTATAGAAGTAAGATTAAAGGGAAGCACTGCCTTATACAGCCCTCTAGTGTTGATACACCTAATAAACATGAGATAATTTCTTTTTAATGCAAACAGAAAATTTCTCTACTCTTACTACCTGTGGATTAAAATATGCTTTTGAATACTTTATATGTAACCGAAATGTTTGCAACTTGCTAAGCCCTGTAACGAGTCTTGCATTGCCCCGTATCTATACAGGTGTCTACAAATTGAAGAATCGACTCCAATAGAAATTGCATTTTGTTCCTACTGATCTGGGCCAATTAGAATGGAAAAGCTCTATCGTTTGAGGTTATTTGTATATTTTAATAGTGAATTCCTCTATATTTTGGCTTTGTTTTATAAACTGTTACTTTTAGGTAATGTCTTTAATTTTGACTTTTTTCCTCTCAGTTCCTGTTACGTTAGTATTAGACAAATTTAAGCAGAGATGGAAACAGGATGGACTGCACATATTAGAAACTCTGATTTTAACCAACAGGTGTGTATAAAATCTGCATGGTCTCATTAACTCCGCTACCCAAGTCTGGAATCCGATCTGAATACAAACAGAGATGCTTTGCTTTTTGAGGCAGTCAGCATTGCAAGCTCCAAGTTCTGTGGAAGTTTTGAGCTTAGAGATGCTTTTGTAAACCTTGCCAAAGTTTCAGGGGAGGAGAGTGAAGGTATAAAATTTTCATTATGCTTTTATCTTTCATGGCAGGACAATGGGGCGCTAGGGAAGTAGCTTTGTTGCTGAACAGGTCATTTCCCCTTTCGATCCGCTCCCACCCTGATCCTGCCTAGTTCGTTTCTGACAGGAAAAATAGTGTATTAATACGATTACCCTGGGAAATAAGAGTGCAAGAAGGTAGTTTTGTGCCATTAACACCTTTGCTGGTAGACCTGTGACTTGTGATCTTCTGTAGCAATGACAACAAATTGTCACGACTGCCTAAGTTTTAGATCAACGTTTACTTACCTTTGGATTGAAGTAGCCGAAAGACAGAGGATGTCTGCTTTGGAAAGCTGAGGAGTGGGAGGGAAAGCTTTAGGGGTGTTTCACAGGTTAGAGATGAGTAGCACTGGTTGGTTGTCCTTGTGACTTTTATCCCCACTATAAGAACAGAACTGTAAAGAGGGGAGCTGGAGGTAAACAGCTTTGATTGCTGAGACTGATGCTGCATATAAGCTCTGGGCAAGGGTTTGTTGCAGCTAATATTTACACAGGGTTTTGCACAAGGCCTTGAGCATCTCGCTGGTGTGCTGGTACCTCATCACCGAAGAGAAGAAAACAATCTCCCACTGCTCAACCTTTTGGAAAATGTCTAATTATTTTCTGCTTAGGAAAACTTGCCCAAGCCTACCTGTGTGTGTCTGGGAGAGGAAGTGTCTTCAGGGTTGTAAGGCGTGTTTAACACCTGTTCTCTGCAGACCCGGCTGCTTGAAAAATATAAAAATTGAATTTTCTGAAAGTCACGTTTTGCTTTAGGAAATACTGGGCTGTTCTTGGGGGTGTTGTCAGTCTGAGTGTTTAAATCAAACTAAGAGTCCTGAAGAGGAGAAAGTAGGTCTTTATGTATTTGAAGGGATGGACTTCAGAATAAACACACCACGCTTTTTAAAGAAATCGCCATTTGTGCTTTTCTGCTGTGTGCTCTCTGGTGACTGGAAGTATTTCCGAGCCAGGCTGATGACCAACTGACCCAAGTCAATTTTTACTGAGGTTTCTGAAGCATTGCACAAGAGGTTTGAAGCAAAAAGTCTGGGGGCATGTGACACTTAATCTCTTTAGCAGTAAGAATAAAGTTTAAGTATCCTGTTGGAAATGTACGCAGTTCTGTGCTGTTCTTTGTTTTAATTAACAAGCTTTTCTCCTGCATAGATTGGGAGCGTAAACTTCTTTGCACTTTAGTCCAATTAAATCATTCTTGGAGGCTGTCAGTGGTGGGGCAGCTCTCCCCCGCCTCTTTTTTTTAATTGTTCAGTGAGTCTGTTGGATAACGAAAGAATTTGCCTGACAGGGCTTTGTAGCGTTTCCTCGTCTTGATGAGCGCTTGCAGAGGACAAACGACAAGTCTCTTTTGTCCAAAATGCATTGGAATGATTCATCCGGTTCCTCACAAAGTGACAATGAAGCTCATTCAGCCTTTACACAGACTGAGCACAACATAGTTGCAGCTTACTTAATAACAGCAGGTATGGGCACGGGCAAATAACTTTATTTTTTTTAAATAGAACTAGATTTGAATGCTCATTCTGTGTAGTAGCAGCAACGGTATGTCATTTTTGTGTTACACACCTCTGCTTTTATCCATAGTTTTCTGACAATAATCGGGCTGAACAAAGTGTGCAGAAACGTAAGTTTTCTGGTCGGTGTTTGAAGGCAGCGTTGTGTGTTGAAAAATACATTTTGTTGATATGTAATTATAGAAGAGTGAGAATTAACTTCTGCCAGCTTGCAAAAGAGATAAAAATAGGACATAGCTGTCACATCTTGCATTTTTCTGTGATGTGCTTGAAGCTATCTTGAGATTTCTCTTGGGCCACATGTTCACGGTCATATACGTGTAGTCTGAGCATGTGAGGGGTGTCTCTTGGGGGGATGTAAGGGGAAGGGTTGGAATGTGACTGGGAGGGAGGGAGCTGGTCGTTAATCAGGGAAGAGCAGACTCCACCTGCAGCTGTATTTTTCATTGATGACACGTTGGAAAAAGCCCACTGGAAGGCTTGACATTTTGTGTTGTCTATGACTGCAATGGCCTCTGGCTAAACCTGAATGATTATGGATTTTTTTTTTTTAAAACATTCTTATTGTTATAGCTGCAACTGTTTCAGTGATGTTTTTTTTTTGAACCCTTGACTGCTGTAGCGAAGAAATATCATCCTGACCAAATGCTGAAACCTACAGTGTTTTTGAAAACAGGCCTTCTGTATTTTTATTATGTAAAATTAAATTTATAAATACTTTAATTATAGACTGTATTGCATCGTACATTTTCTACGTTTTAATTGGCTTTTGAATTCCTTTAAAATATTAATGTACTTGGGGTTTATATGAAATAGTGTTGATGATGGTCACGTTTTATTTAGCATATCTGTTTGAAGTGGGAAGTATCAAAGCCCTGGTCTCATAAAGAGAATGTTTTTGAATGCAAAGGCAGTAGGTATTTTCAGATTTTTACAGAAATTGGTAGAGTAGTTACACAGCTCCCTAGACCTGTTGAGAAGCTGTGGAGATGGACGGTGGTGAAGTATTGGAAGACTCGATACACTCTGCAGTGCTACCATACTATTTGCAGGTAACTGGCTCTGTTAGCTGCTGCAGATATGTAGGATACTTGGTTATATTTTAATTACGATGGATTACTCTGTATGTAATGAGGTGGTCTTTTCAGGTAGATTGACCATCTGGTGTTAACGATAAAAGCTATTGCACTGTTAGCAGTGGGGTTAGCAGTTATGGAAATTAAATGCCTTTAAAAAGTAAACAAAAAAAACCACCTTGGGCTTATTTCATATTATAACTGGGGAATCTAATAAGTCTTTTGGCTGTGACTTGACCTTTGCTTTCTTTGTGAGGAATGTTTTTGACAGTAAGGTCTATAGCATCTTTGAAAGTCTGATTGTTTGCTTTTCGAATGCCTTACCATGGCAAATCTCACATCTGGAAAATGTGTTAATAAGGAGGTGTCCAAGAAAAAAGAATGAAGGACAGGTACAGTGTTGCTTTTTAAAAGGCTTGAACATTTCTTTCTTTGACAAGTAATTGCTTTGTTTTCTGAGAAAGAAGTCATTGCTAGGTACCGCAGTCTGCGGTGGTCAGCGTACTAATTTTAGTGACGACAGCAGGCATGCTCAGCCCGCAGGAAGAAGCTATGTGGTTATCTTCCACCTTGTAATGGTGAAGTGCTCTGGTGTCATTTTTAAATGCTAACTGGAAAAGTAAATTCCACGTCACATGTGGACCTAACCTAAGCTACTTTATTTTGATGCTACTACCCACATGTCCTGCTGTGCTGTTGGGGCTTGTATTTGCATGCAGTCTACCTTTAGTTTTCGTTGCTTCACTGGGAAGAGGAACAATAACAGAATTTTCTGTCCCTGATCAAGTCATATATGAGGTTTTTATCTGCATATTGAAAAAATCACAAGATTTAATGGGAAAAATATGGGAATAGTTGTCTAGCCCTAAGATATTTCACAGGCCAAATGGCAGCATCTGCATGCTGCTTCTGAATCCAATGAGTTTGTCGTGGCTGACAATATCAGGTTACTAAAAGTCTTGGGCTCGCTCTGTGCTCTCTGCCCTCTAAGAAACGAGCTCTCGTTAACTGCTGCCTGGAGAAACTTGGTTCTTCTATTTGACCTCTTTCTCAGAGGGGAAAAAAGCCAGCTGTTGCATATACATGTGTTTTCTTGCTTTGTTTGAGATTGAATCTTTTTTCTAGATTTTTTTCCTTGTCTTTTTCTTCTGAAGATTATGCTCTGAAGCACTAAATGTGTCTAGCAGGATCCTTCCTTCACCTCAAGTCTATGAGTTTACAGTTGTATCCCTGATTTCATTCTTGGGAGATGTAAAATCTGTTAAAGCATGTCTTGTAAGAAGCCTGTACTGTTTTGTAAACTTGTGAGTCGTGTTCTTCCTATCTCCCAGGAGACAATGCTACCTGTCAGAAGAGAACTGGCAGAGCTGGCATTGGAGGTGCTGCTTGATTCACATCTGGTCCCTAGCTTCCTGCTTTTGTTCATTTTAGGGGCTGATGGCATCACAGTGTTCCTGGAATGTGTGAAATACAATAGGGGATGGCATCTGTGTGGCTGTGCACCTCCAGCATCATCTGTAACGTTAGTTTTATGTAGGCAGGGGACTTCTACCTGAGAAAAGACATGCTTGTTTTTTTTTTTTTTTTTTTTTTTTTTTTTTTTTTTTTAAAAAAAGAATGGAAAAGAGAAATAGCTGAGAATTAATTATAATTTTTCCACTTTTAATTTTAAAATCAAATCAACTGAATCTCTTAAATGAGCTTCTTTTAAGAATGAGCTTCTTTTAAGGGTGGGCAACAACTGAAAGAAGATGGGTGTGCACTTCAGAGTTGGAGAGGAGGTGAGGGTGTGAAACTCTTACCCTGTGCCTGTCACGGGACCTGTGAGAGCAGTGCAGACCTTATTTCATTCCTGAGGGCAAAGGTTGGGTTTCACTCTGCCGAGTAGCCTGCTGTTTTGATTTCACCGAGCCCGATTGTGTGTACTTCTCTATGTCTGCTAGGCTGTACAGCTGTGGGAATATGGACGAAAAGTTAAAATCCTGTGTAGAGCCAGATGCTGTGATTTTGTTTTCTTGCACTATATCCAGGGTGACAGCTATTCACTCAAGCTCCTTTCAGAATTACCCCTCCAGTTCTGTAAAGCTGAAAAGTACAGTGTTTTGCTTCAAGGGTGAAATGTTTTAACAAAAAAAAAAATAAATAAAATAAAATTCTGAGGGGCATTTCCATGGATACTGTGTTGTTTGACTTTTACCAATGTAACATTCTTCTCTGCACTTGTAATGTAAGGTGCTCAAGTTATACAAGTGTTTGTAAGTTTAGTATTTGGTTCAGTGATATTGTGACTGCTGTATGAGACAAGGAAATCTATGAGCAACTTACAAATTCCTGTTACTATTTACATTTTTTTTTTATGGCCAGTTTTCTTGAACATTCTGGAATTCTGCTTTTTGGTGAGGTGCAAAATCGTATTTGTAACCTTATTGGCTCTTGTTATTAATGATGGGCTGGTACAAGTCTACAGGATAGTTGTTTGCTCTGAATGTTTCTGAGTCTAAAGAGAATGAAATCAGAACAAAAAAAAAACCACACCCCATTTTGTGGGATTGCCATGTGAACTTATTTCAAGGGCCAAGCAGAAGGATTTGGCTAGAATAGGGAGGAAGAGACAGAGAAAAGAAGAATGTGGGGTTCTTAATATAGGTCACGAGGATTAGAAAAAGCTTGAAGGAGGGTGTAGATGCTAGCTTTAGTACTGTATTTCTTTATTACTATTCTTAGGCAACACAAGAAATTGCCAGTAGACAAATAGTAGTCTTTGGGCACAGTCCAACTGTGCTCAGTGCCACCTGTGTTGCACCTTTCTGAAGAATTTAATTGTAAAAGCACTTACATTAGGGATTGGAGAATGCTTATTTTTAACTTTCTGGGGCACATGGAGCTTGGGTTCTGGAGCCCTAGTTCAACAAAGAAAGCAGAGGCCTAACGTGTGCCAGAAAGGAAAGAAACAAGGTAACAAGACCAAGCCCTGCCATAAAGGTTTGCAATTACAGGGAATAGTGAGGCAGGAGGGTGTTCACAAGCTGGGCTTGTGCCATGGTTGTGATGCAGCCCTAGAGCTTGGAGCTGGTCGGGTGAAGAAAACAGCTCTGCAGGCCCAGCTAGGCCGCTGCGGCAGGCCGCAAGGATCATCTACGTTGCTTGATGAGGCTTAGATGTGTGGCTTGCAAGTTATATAATAAGAAAAGCTTTTCTCTCTTTCAGGTATCTTTCTGCTTTGCAAAACTGTACCTGACCAAATATAAAACTTCTTTAGGACTTAAATATTGCAATAGGCTGCCTTTGCTTTTGTAAGTGCATTGCTGGCTTGCCTTCATCTTTTGTAAAGTTTCTATTTCTGTTTCTACAGGAGTGATAAGCATTTTCAGTAACATTGTTGTGCTAGGGATCTTTGTTAAGTACAAAGAACTTCGGACAGCAACCAATGCAATTATTATCAACTTGGCTTTTACTGACATTGGCGTCAGTGGCATTGGCTACCCCATGTCAGCTGCCTCAGACCTTCATGGAAGCTGGAAATTTGGACATACTGGATGCCAGGTATTGTAATTCAGGCAGGGAGAAAGTTTTGAGCACTTCAACACAAACTGAGAAATGAATAATAGCTCTACTTGATAGTAGTTCCTTTAAGAGGTGGAGATGCAAAATTTGACTCTCAACCTGAAGCTAATGTTATGTGAAATGAACAATTTCTGCATGTTGAATCCGGTTTTAATTCCATTCCAAAATTATAATTTCAAGCCTGAAAACGTTGACGTGTAACCTTACATTTATCATCCAGAGATATTTTAAAATAGCTTTAAAAAAATCTTAGGACATGAAGTCCTGAAATGAAGAAGGTTGTAGTTTGACTCATTTGACTGAGCTGGTTGTTAAAAGACTTTGGATATGGCTGTTGTTTTGGTGGTGAGCATGACAGACCTTAATGGGTTTTGCTTAACAAACATATCTTCATCAGGATGGGACTAAGGATTTCCCAGGTGTAGGCCTGCAAGGCTATTAAAGGGCTCCATTATAGATCTGGCTTAGCTTTAATAGCTATCTGTTTCTTAAAAGTTCAGACTAACTGACAAATTATGCTTCTCTAGCAGAGAGTGCCATTTGCTCACCGTGTATTGTGATTTAAGTCTACTTTTAAACAGGCTGTTGGGCTTAAGTGCTCAGAAAAATTAGTAGTAATATGAAGGTATATGCTGAAAATGTGATTTGAAAAAAATATTAACAGCACTATATGTTTTTGGCCTGCATATAATAGGTATTTATAGCAATCTGACATCACCTGCCTGGGTATCCAATAATTTCAAGCTCAAAATTCTTTAACATTCTTTAACAGGAAGCCTTACTTTTAATATCCTTGGATCAAGACTCACAGTGGGTTGACGTTGATGTGAAATCTCACTTCCAAAGCTTTGGGAGTTCTTGAGGTCATATGAAGCACAACCCATGTCAACATAAACCAGATGAAACCTTCTTTAGGAATTCTGATGAGCAAATAGGAAGGTTGCTTATGAAACATTTAGTTTTAAATGAGCTACCTCTACATTGCCTGCATTGAATTAGTTCATTCTGTACTCTTGTTTACAGAAGAGAACGCTGTCTGAATATAATGTATCATAGTGCTTTAGATTCAGTTCACAAATTTATGTTTGTACCTTTGAAAGATTTCTCAGAAAGGATATGTTGATTATTTATTTTTTAAATTTCAGATCTATGCTGCCTTAAATATCTTTTTTGGGATGGCGAGTATTGGTTTGCTCACTGTTGTTGCAGTTGACCGTTACCTGACAATCTGCAGGGCTGATATAGGTACTGTATTTTTAGTCAAAAATCACTCGCAGGCTTCTATGAACTAAGACTCAAACTGTATCGTTTTATTGTGCGTGACAACAGTTTGAGATCATATGTGTTCCTTTGCAGGAAGAAGAATGACTACCCGTACCTATGCTACCCTGATCCTTGCTGCTTGGATAAATGCTGTCTTTTGGGCTTCTATGCCTACTGTAGGCTGGGCTGGCTATGCTCCAGATCCAACTGGAGCAACATGCACAGTCAATTGGAGGAAAAATGATGCGTAAGGTTCCTTCTCACCCTTTCTTTTAAATTCCTTCTTATTGAGGGTTCAGACTGTTTAATTTACTACTGTATTAAAAAAACAAACAAATAAACAAACACACACACACACACACAAAACACCTTCTTGCTAAAGTATGAATCTAATTTATAAAAGTAATTTAAAAGCAATGGAAATAATCTAGAGCAACTCCAGAAAATAAGTTAAAATAAGAAAATGAGCCATGCTTGAAAACTGCAAGACTTGTAGCTGCAATTAAAAAAAAAAATAAATAAATTAAGGCTAAAGAAATTTTTCTTAATTCTGTAAAAACTTATTTTGAACTTCATAATGAAATCAAAATATATTATTCAGTAACCTTTCACGGATGGATATTTGCAAGTTACTGTGTTTTGTTTTTCTGTCTTATCAGGTCCTTTGTTTCCTACACAATGAGTGTAATTGCTGTTAATTTTGTTGTACCCTTAACAGTCATGTTTTACTGTTATTACAATGTTTCCCGGACAATGAAAAAATACACCAGCACTAACTGCCTGGAGAGCATCAACACGGATTGGTCTGACCAAGTAGATGTAACAAAGGTATGGTAAAAGAGGGCATGTTTCATTTTAAGCATGTTTTTTTGCCCCAGAGTTCTGAGGGCAAAGGAACACTGCAGCCTCTTAAGCATTTCTGTTTCCTACATTCTCTCTTTTCCTTCTTTCTTACCAAATATTAACTGAAATTTAGCCTTGGTGAAAACTCCTGGTTTGACTTACACCACTAGATTCCTTACTCTTGGTGTAATACTCCTCCTGGACAAAAATAGCTACTTCGAAGGCTGGGAGCCATGTGAATTTGCCCTGCTGCTGTCCTCTGTCACTGCAGAAAATTGTACCTCAGAGATGTCCTAGGAGGATTCTCTAAGATAGTTTTACTCTTTTTGACTGCGCAGTCTTTAGGCTCTCTGCCAGGTTCACAGGTGTAACCGGTCAGAAATGGATTGGTCAATGCTGATTTACACTTATGGCCTACAAATGAAAGCACATTTCTAAGCTCCCAAGCTGTGCAATTCCCCTTGTTCTTTTCAGTCTGTTGAGCTTATCTCTTTCTTAGGTAAAGAGTAGCAAATGTGAATTATGGCATAGAATGATACATCCTGCCTGGAAAGCTAACATTCTTTTAACATTTAAGAGTCCTTGAGAAATCTTTAAGTGCACTGGCTCCTTTGGTTTTGTGTAAATATACGGTTTATGGTTGGAGACAAGAAAAAAAAAGAATAAAAAAAAAAGCCAGAAATTAGGAGTAGACTGAAAAGAATGTCCTTAATGTTAAAAACTTAACATTCCTTGGAAAATGTTCTCATTGATAAATTATGGAAAAAAAAATTGACAAGTAGTACTTATGAACATCTCACATTTCTGAAGAAGTTTCAAAATGCTTTAAACCGAGGATTCAGTTATAAGTTTACACTGACATTTGTGAAGAAGATGCATTTTTCATGCTTTACCATTGACCATGAGTTACATTAAAATAAATAAATAAATAAAAAGACTAAATAAAATAAAATAAAAAGACTGAAGCTTTGGAGTTCAGCATTATCCTTCTTTGGAGCTGGATTGCTTTTTTTTTCACAATTTGGCATCCTTCAAGCTTTCTGTGCACCAAACTCTTCTAAATGAAAGTGTTCTTTCATGTGAGAGTCGCTATTCTTTTGTAATTATCTGTAGATATTGTGTTTGTGTTTAAACAGGAATCTTCTGTGGAGAGAGTCACAGCTTACTTGTTGGTGATACTCTAGAACAGCTTGCACAAAATAGTTGTTTATTTCTTGTTTCTCATTCTCCCTCACTGATGGCCAGAATATGGGTGTAGGTAAACAAAGCTAGGGCATCCTGTGCATACAAAGAGCCCTGCTGTTTTGTTTGGTTTCCTGGTGATTTGTTTTGTCATCTTGATTAATTTGTGATTTCCATTCCAGTTTCTGTTACTGATTTATGTCCCTGACAAAAGCCAGAGAATCAAGTGTTCCAGTTGATTCCACTCTTGTCCACTTGTGCTCTCCAGAATGAGCAAAATGTTGTATTCTGACCTCTTTTTCTTGATGTGTATCTCAGGTCTGTTTTGAAGGGGAACCTATCATTTTGGCAGAGCCTTTTATCTTCAGGAAACAACTTGTGATGTTCTCTCTAGCAAGGTTAGAAAGTAAATTTCAGGGTACCTACACCTGAACAGAAAACAGAGGTAGTGGCTGGAAAGTGGTTAAATGAGGGTAATTTATGCAAAAGTTGGTAGCTTCGGTGACTTAGATAATGTTGATTACTTGATCATTTTTAAATGTGGCATTTTATTTTCATAGATACCTACCCACTGGTGGATATTGGGGCGCACCTCTTTCCAGATATATATGAGAATGAAAGCAAGGGTACCGTTACTGTAACGTGTATTTCGGAGTAGAGGATTTGCTGGTATCATGCAGCACATTGCCACCTCTGAAGTTGCGGCCGTAATTCATGTGTGAAGTCTTCTGTGTCCCTTTAATTTTTTTGATGGATGAATTTACATAATTATTAATGCTAACAATGAAGAAAAATTGTATGTAACAAAACAACAGTGTGGCAAAATACAGCATAACGTGCACTTAAATCCCCAAAGTGAGATTTTATTATATGTCAAAATTTGTCAGATGTGCTTATTTACGTGTCATTATTTGGTTCTGGATAGCTGCATTTTCACACAGGTGCATATACTTTTGTAGTTAGGTTGTAAGGTCTTAATATTCAGGTTATGTGTGTATTCCTCTTGTTTTACAGATGTCTGTTGTGATGATTGTAATGTTCTTGGTGGCGTGGTCTCCCTATTCCATTGTGTGTTTATGGTCTTCTTTTGGAGACCCAAAGAAAATTTCTCCTGCAATGGCCATCATAGCTCCTCTATTTGCAAAATCTTCCACGTTCTACAATCCATGCATTTATGTCATTGCAAACAAAAAGTAAGTGATCCTAAGTTAATAATGGTCTATTTCATGATTTTAGCATACCATGTAGCCATAGAAAGATCATCTGTAAAATACAACAGATTGGTGAAGAGGTGAAAGGGTAAGCTGCTGTTGATTTACCAAAGATGACCTTTTGTACGGGAAAGTCTAAAAAGAAATTGTTTGGATCAGCATCAGAAGATAATAATTGATACAGATTTTTGAGAATGCATCATTGAAGATTTTGTACAGTCATTTTGACCACAACTCCTTGTGGTTTCTCAGAGGGACTCATTGTGGAAGTTGGGTTCATCAGCAGTAGACTCCTTATTTTAAGGATTATGGTCAAAAATTGTAACATCTCAGTGATGTACAACTTCTAAGGAGTTCCTTTCTTGGTTTGGGATGTGCCCCATGGTGATTGATTAGGATGGATTGACACTTTCCATTAAATGAATAAGTTAAGCCTATTCTGCTGTTCTGAGCAAGTATATCAAATGCTCTAACTAAGCCATTGCACCCAAGTGGGAACTGGGTTTTGCAAGAAGGAGTCCTTCCTTTCTGTACTACCAGCCTACAAGCAGAGCTTGTGACCTCTTTCTAGGTTATCTGGTCTGATTCTGCTGAACCAAATAAATTACATCATCTTTTTTCCTCAATTTGTAAGTTTTCCTTAGTTGTAGCTATACCCAGTCCTGGGATAAGCAAAAGCTACTTAAGGCCATCTTATCCACTTTTTATTTGTGCTTGTTTCTCCAGCTAATGACCTTTCTGATTTCCCTTTTGTCCTTTGCAGGTTTCGGAGGGCAATCCTGGCAATGGTGCGGTGTCAAACAAGACAAGAGATAACTATAAACAATGCCTTGCCCATGAGTGTATCACAAAGTGCACTGACATCGTAAAACTCATTTCATTTGTCTGCATAGATTATGTGGAATTGAGTCAAATCTGGGTTATAATTAATATTCTGGAACATCCGTTTGCCTCTTTCATCCATTGGTTTTCTGTTAATCAAATTTTAAAGTGTTTTTTAGATAGGTTAAAAATTATAATAATAAAAAAGAACAAAACAAAGCACTAAGACATTAGTTTTCAAGAATTAGGCTTATTGGCCTGATATTTCTGGCCCAAACAAAAAAAGGAAGGTCAGCAAGGTGTTCAGTGTGACTCTTACAGGGTTGGACAAGGTGACATTGGGCAGAGAGAAACTGAAGCAGGAAGTGCTTAGGTTCAGTAGCGTAGATTTTGCACCTCTAATTCCTCTTGTAAATGACTTTCAGCTTCCCTTGAAAATTGCCAGATTTGAATTGCTGTGGATTCTCCATACTTGTATTTATTTCTATATCAAGTATCTGTATTGACAAGCCTTGCAAAGTTTTGTTTCTGTGAACATGTTAAGTTTATCAGAATATCTAGCTAAACCTGATGTCAGCTTTCAGGATTTTGAAAGAGTTTAATGACATTTCATGTATTTTTGAAAATTTGTCTCAGAGAATCAAATGAATTTGTGGGAATTGAAAATGGAAAATGAATTTGTAGTGCTTGTGACTGCATAGCAAATCCTGAAAATGAGACAAAATACACTCTTAAGCTTGACCCTCAGATGGCACATAAAACTGAATAAATCTGTACGGTGATTTCTAAAATTTCTAAGTCAATCTCATGATCGTATAAGTCTGTTGTATATTTTTCAAAAAAAATGCACAGTGAATTTATTCAGGATGACTGTGTATAGAGTTATTTATGGATGGGTATTACATGCATTCTTGATGATTCTCAGGTTTTGAGAATAAATATCTTCTCAATGGCCAATCCGAAGTCTGTGATCCTTCAGACAAGTCTCAGCCACTCTGACTTTATGCAGCTAGAATTAGTTTCCCAGGTTCTTGTTCTTCTAAGAGCTCTAGTGTCTGTCTGGTGAAGTGCCACGTTAAGTGATACAGTCATTCTGGAAAGCTAAATATTCAATTAATGAATTTGCATCTAATATAGAAAAACAAAATCCAATGACATTATTTTTTTGAGGCCTCCAAAAATGGTGGGAAAAT
The DNA here is from genome assembly GCF_965140915.1 of Aythya marila. NCBI lineage: Eukaryota > Metazoa > Chordata > Aves > Anseriformes > Anatidae > Aythya > Aythya marila. Next base: position 4,365,674 of record NC_139045.1, on the reverse strand, counting down.
GAAACTTTTTAGAAAGTGTATTTTAAACCTGACCACATGAGATTTAACTTCACAAGACTTTTGAGTACAATTTGCACTAACAGGTGATTCATTTTTATCACTTTATTTTGATATTATTATATATGCATACACTTAAGTGTGGCTTTGAAATGTGTAACCATTATTTAAAATATATGTGTGTTGTTGTGAAAACCCATCTCTACAAGATCTTTAGGAAGTTCTACAATCTAAGCTTCCTTTTAATTTGTACTTTTTAGTATTAAAATAAATGTCATGCGATATCCTCTTGCTGTACTAGCTTTCTTCCTGGAACCTTGTGGCACCTGTATGGACAGTAACTCCTCCAAAAGGAGCAAAGGAGTATTTTATGTACTAACCCTGCAACCACAACTGCATATTAAAATAGCCTTGAAACATGTCGTGTATAATCTGAAGCGGAGTGCCTTCTTCTGACATGGTAACGAACAAGCAGGTTCAACTGATCCCTTTCAGGATACGTTTGAAGGTTAAGCAACTTCAGATCTCAGCTAATCTGATGTAATCTGCTGTTACTAAATGGATGTCTACATTCACATTTCTAGCACACTGCACATGAGTGCATAGGAATAAAGTTTTCAAAAATTTTTTTTGTGTGTCAGTTCTGCTGGGAAGAAGCCATGTATCTGTTTTTTTACTTACACCTCATAATGAGCTTTCTTGAAGAAGCGTGTGGTTTTTGTCCTTCACAATGCACTTGCATTTACCATGGCAGAAGTGATGGCACTGGAACAAGGTATGCATTTTATTATCTGTTATACAAGGCAAAAGGACTGAGGACACTGGAAATAACATTCTCTTGTACACTGCAAGTTACAGATTAGCATGATTACTTAGAAATAATGGCATAATTTACTTTAGTGTTACATGGCTAGCAATGTTCCTGAATAGGAACAGATGGTCATTATGCTTTGTTTTAATGGCTTTGTTTTTAACAGCTAGCTACTCTAAATCTTCAGCTTTTGCACAAGGCAATTTTTTTTTTTTTCTGCTCCTTGATTTTCCTACTCCTTTAATGTCCTTTCTATTTCTGCAAAACTGTTTGTCTACTGTAAAGTGATTCTGGTTTAAATAACTACAGTAGATTCTTCTTTCCTTAATCTGCAGGAAAATCATATAACTGGGTAATGAAGAATTAGGTTAATTTGATGATGTTGTCATGTCAATTTTGTGAGATACTGTTCCACCTATTTATTGTCACAACATATCTAGTATAAAGCTGCAGGAGAAGAAAGTAAAATAGAAGAAGAATATAGAGGAAAAGGTGGAGAAAATTAAAGATAGATTTCTTGACGGGATGAGAATCTTTAAACTAATTGTGTGCACACAACATACCCGAAAGGAAGGGAAACATCCTGACTCTTGAAGATTCTGAGAAATCTCATTTCACTGAAATCATGGGAACAGAACATCCTTAGAAACTCTGAAAAGCAGGTTGTTTCTATTAAGACACCAGAAATACAGCTAGAAATCTCTCATTTAGAGAAATATGCTAACATTCTCAATTTTTGGTCTATTCTGAAAGGTAAAGGAAGGTACGCAAATACTTTGAGTGTTCACCATGTGGAAAAACTAGTATTGAATAATCTTAATTTTAGTAAAATATGCCAAGTAGCTCCCACTTGAGGTACATACATGTATTATTCCTTACATAATTTCTTCTACTTTTCAGTTGCCAGTGAAATGATAGAAGATGGTGCTTATGCGGTTTAGAATAAGACAAATCTTGATTTCATATAGAAGTATCATTGCTATTTATATTCATTTTTCTCTTTAGAAAATCCACATTTGTCATCTTAAATTTTAAATGCAGACTATTCTTGATTAGGCACTTCTTAGTCTGCCGGTAGTGTTGCAGAAATTAATAGCACTTGCATTTAAATCAGAAATATTATTTGTGGTAAAGAAATGCAGAACCCTCTTTCTTATTTTTGTTGTACAATGCTAGGTCTGTGCTCTGCAATGACCCTGACATGTTTGAGATCCCCGTGAATGTTCCTGTGGACACTGTAAAACTTCGAATAGAAAAAACTGTCATACGAAGGATCCCGACCGAAGCCTTTTACTACCTAGTAGATCTCAAGTACCTGTGGGTAACTTACAACTGCGTGGCCAACATCGATATCAGCAGCTTCTACAACTTGAAGCAGCTGCATGAGCTACGGCTGGACGGTAATCTGCTCTCGACTTTCCCCTGGGAATCTCTGGCAGAGATGCCCAACCTGCGGACTCTTGACTTGCACAACAACAAATTGACCAGCATCCAGGCCGATGCTGGCAGGTACCTGAGGAACCTCACCTACCTGGACATATCCAGCAACAGGCTGACCACCTTGCCGTCAGACCTGATGGACGTTTGGCCCCCCTTCTCAGAAGCTGTCCCCCGCAAGAGCACGGATGTTCTGCAGACCCAGAGGGTCATTTTGGGTATGGTAAAGAGCCCGTCTCGTTCCTTCTTAACATGCTCCTAAATGTTATGCAGCAAGGGGACCCACCTGGGATTCAGGAGGGTTTTAATCCAGGTCATCCTTCTGGTTTGCTCTGCAATTAGTTTATTTTCTGCTGGTGACAGAAAATTTTAAAACGAATTTTAAAACACTTGCAGCTGTTTTTTCCAGTGGCTCACAAGCCAAATGAGTAGCTAGAGTCAATGTATATATGAAATTCAGTCCTGAAATACAGTGCTGCAGAGAGTGGTGGCTTGAGAGAGGGCAGCTCTGCGCTTCCCATGACTCGTGTTGGCTTTGAATTGCTTGCTCTAAAGCTGGCTGATTATCCTCAAGTTTTGCCAGTTTATGTTGTGAATACAAGAGGAAAAACAGGACTCTAATGCATTCAACTTCACAGTACTTTCTGTAGTATTTAAGGTGAGGGTTTAAGAATAGTTTGGCCAGACTGTCATGGTTCATAATTTTATTCCATCTCTAGTTTCTAGTAGATCACCCCATCAGTTCTTTTTTTTTTGTGGCATTGTGCTCTATCTTACACTTTCTGCTCATTTCCTAGCCTTTCAGGTAACCCTTTTCTCTTCAGTTTTAGAGCATGGCTGGATGAGGTCCATCAATAGCTTTCTTTTTCTGTCGTGTAAGTGCATGTTTTGGCATTTTTGTAGTGTAGTGTAGCAGGCAGAAGGGAAAACCAGCGCCAGGTAATAGCTGGCACCCCACAGACTAACTGCAGGAGTGCTGGACCCATGGGTAGAGATCTGCCCTGCCCTGTGCTGCCCAGTAGTCCCACCTTCTTGATATGATGCCACTACTCAGCGTTCATCTGTCCAGTTGCTTTGTTTCACAGCAGAAACTGTAACTCGAAGCTCTTTTTCAGAAAGGATTGTATGTAATTAACTCAATAGAAGTACGTGGGCTGAACAGGTTCCCCACATATATGGAACTGTAGATCTGCAGCATTGAAAGGATCTTGGTTTATGCATTTTATTTTTTTTTTAAAAAAAAAAGGCTGTAAGTCCAGCTCGGTGTCCCTGTCCCCACACTGAAGGCTAAAGGAGGCAATAGCTTCGGAGCTGACTGTGCTGGATCTAATCCTCCTGATGATCTATATCTTCATGTGGGAATCCCAGAGGTTATTCAGCTCCCTTTTCTTACGTAGCTCTCGCTGCTGCTGCTGCTACTACTAAATAAATAAATAAAACAAACAAAACACAATAAACCACACACTCTCTTCCCCTTGCCTCCCTGTCCTCCCCCTCTGCCCACACATCTGCAGGCTCTGTTTGTGCGCACACTTTGCCAGCTCCCTTTAGTCCTGGCAACCCCTCTGGTACAAGCACTGCCTTTTCCAGAGACTTAGGGTGCAACCTTTGGATGATTTTCCTTTATGAACTGCAACTGGGCACAGCTCCGCAGAGAGGAATGCGTGCCGGGCACAAACTGAGCCTTGCTTCTCCTTTTTTAATATTACACTCAGAGGGAGGCTCTGCGCAGTCATTATAGATTTGGATCTGAGACTATGGTTTTGTGGTACTTCCATTGTCCGTGCGCTGAGTCAGCCTACCTCAGGCAAGCTGTGGATAACTTGGTGGTGGTGTATAGCCTTCATATGTCTGCTTCTCAGTGCAGACATACAGGGCTTGCTGCGTAAGAAACGCTGTAGTGAATTAAAAAATACGTTCCCCTCCTCTGGAGATTAGGAAGTGTGTAATGCTTTCAATGTTGCTGGTTATTTTGACAAGTTTAGTCTTGACTGGGTGTAAGTTTTATTATCTATATTAATAGATAATAGTTTGCAAAGGTGCAATTATGCCGCTCACACCCATAGCAAGAGGTCCTTCCTTAGGTTGTTGTCAATGGATGGTTATAGAGGAGTCAGTTTTTTGGAATGTAATGTTGGGGAAAAAAAACAACGAGAAGGTTGCCCTAGGAATTGAGGTGTCTCTGTAATGCTCCAGCCCTAGGAGATGTTGGCTGAGAACAACTGGAGCAAGGTGTGACGTGGCTTCCTCTCGGACACCCCTCACGCCTCTGCAGGACTGCTGGAGGCTGAGGGAGGAGGGTCATACCCCACAGATGCTCCTTCCCCCCTCTGAAGTGGAGGCAAGGATCACAAGCACGCAATTAGGAAGGATTTCAAAAAGGCCTCTGTCCTGCTGGGGTGCAGATCCAGGTGAGCTGAGCTCTTGCTAACCTTTGGCCAAGCCAGTGCTGTTCTCCAAGCCTGCCGGCAGACCACTCCAGAGCCTTCTCTGGTAACCTCATCCAGTGCTTATCTAGCAGCACAGTGAGAAAGTTTCTCTTAATATCCAACCCCAATCTCCCTTACTGCAAACTAAGCTGATTACCTCTTGTCCTACATGAGATGGGAATGCAGAAAAACAAACTGCCTTCTCTTATGGTAACCTTTCAGGTATTTTCCGTTCCCATTTGCCTTTTCCTTTCTCAGCTAGTCTCACCATTTCTATCAGCTGTTTCTTGTCGACAACTGTGAGATTTTTCATTTCTTACCATATTTACTGATTCCCTCTAGACTCTTTTTTAAAACTTTCTCTTAAAAACGCAATGCCCACAATTGCACACGGTGCTCATTTTGATGCTCAGGAGTGGTGCTCTGTGGGAGCGTTCGGTCTGGCCCGTGCACCTACCAGGAATGGTAACTGCAGCCAGAGCTCTGCTAGAAGCTGGAACCCAGAGCAAATAAATGCTGCTTTTGTCTAGTCAGGAAAACAACAGTCAGATTCTGCTTAGTGCAAGCAGTTATGGCTTGAACTAGCTCCTCTCCTACTTCTGGCAAAATAAGATTGTCACTTGCATTTAATTAACAGCATCATCAACTGCAAAGCCCCCAAACTCATTTGTACATACGTATTTTGTAACACCAGGAGGCAATTTTATCTGTAATGTCTTGACTGAGCATCAAGATTTGCATGTAAGAGAAAGTTTATGTTCCCCTGTGTGCACTTCGAGGCCTCTTGGAGAAGCCATGGGCTGTTTTTGCCTGGTGACTGGCAAATTAGCACCTCCTTGTGCCAGTTCCTAACCTCTGCACTTCAGGGTGGTTCGATTGCCCCTCAGTGTGGGCACCGTGCTGTGAGGAAGGGGCTCAAGGAGTGATTCCTGGCCCCGTGGCTGGGTGGTTCTCTCTGGCTCTCATCCTTAGGGCCAGCTCTGGTTTTAAAGCTGGTTGGCTCTTCCATGTTTTGTAGGAATTGCCCCTTGGTTTTCTGTGGGCCTGATGGGATGTTTTGGTGTCTCTGAAATGTAAGGGGGTGGTAGTAGTGTCTTTTTCTCAGCTCAGACTGGCTGAAGTAAAGCATGAATGGCATTGCAAACCACAGAGCCGTGCCCTTGTACTATGACACAGCACCTGTGTTACAGGCCTGACATGCGCCTGCCAGTCCAGCATAGTTTGAAGGCTCAAAGCCTGCTGGGCTTGCACTGGGAGAACGAGCAGGATGGAGGGAGCCGTTCTGGATGTGGTCTCACCCATGCTCCCTTCAGGCAGCAGTCCCCAGAGCACGCTCAGTTCCTGGTCTCATCTTGGAGATCGCCCTTTGGAAGAGTTCAAAACAAAGCTGTGGAATGAGCTGACAATAAACAGTGGAAACGATCAAGGGAGCCGGGTGTGAGTTCATCTGGCCCTCTCTCGGTTAGCACTGGCGCTATAACCTAATTCTTTGATCCAAATCACAGCTAAGTTTCAGCATTGGCTGCTGTACAGAGATTGATATTTCTGGCGTGAATGATAGTAGCAGCGTTTTCCATATGGAAAATTACATCTAGTGAGTCACTGGGAGGAGCGGAGGGGTCCAGGATTTGACAGAGCAGCAGTTAGATGAAATCTTGCCTCTGTTATGTGTAGAGGTGCCAAAAATTGGGAACTCAGCAGGTCCATCAGGATCCCACTGGTTATGCTGGGCTATGGGGTAGATGCCACTCTTCCCAAAATGAAGCAATTCCCTAGCAATTACAGTGTGTTGGATGCACTGGGACACAGTGAGAGGAGTGGGATTTACTGGTTGGAACCATGGATCAAAAATTCTGTAGCTTCAGCTAGAGGATAGCCTTGGGTAGGTTGGCCCAAGCTGTGGTGAATGTTTCCATTGGCCAAAAACGCAGATATTTCATGTACTCCCATTTTGCAGCAACCGAAACACAATCTATTGTACGAGCTATGGTCTGAGACTGGTTACTGATTTACAAAGGAAATTTTGCTCATAGCTGTTTCAAATGCTAAAGTCCATATTGACACAGCGTGGGGAAATCCTGCTTACTGAGAAGACCACAAAAATACGCGTGCAGCCACATGTATAGACACATACTTGCCCCTGTACAAGCAAGCATACATATAAATCTGGGAGCAAATTTAAAGTATGCTAAACCTAGATTAAAGGAAGGTTGTATTTTTTTTTTTTTTTTAGTAGATTGATTTATGATCCTTATTTGATGTTAACATACATTGCGTTGGTATATTGCAATGCAGAAATATTTATCAACGCTTGCTTTGCCTTGGTTAATATTTCTTACTCAGGTCAGTAAGCTGCCTTAATATTTCTGCAAAAGAAGCCAGAATTTATAAATACTTGGTGTTCTAACAGATACACATGCTGCTGGGGACTTATAGTTATTTTTATAGTCTCTTCTTAGAATTCCCTCAGGGAAATAATTTCCTATTTCATTTCTTTATTAGAGCACCCAATTTTTTTCCCATTTTCTTCAACTTTTGCCTTTCTGTAACCTTTTCTTTATTCTTTCATGTGTTCTTTCTCACTTCTACCACCTTGTAAACACAAGCTGTGAAGTTGCAGAAGTTTACGTTCCCATTTGTTTTCCCTTCAATAGCTAGCTGAAGTGTAAGCAAAATCAGTGTTTTATCCTTGCTTCCAAGTCAGTCGTGCTTTTATCTTTTTATTTTGGGAATTTACACAATTCGATGACTTACAATGGCTGTGTATGTTTTACAGCAGATAACGTGTATACTGCCAGGTATTGGCAAGACACAAATAAATAGAAGGAATGAGCCATGGAGGCAAGGAAGGAATTCCAGTGGCTGTTGCATATTATATATTTATATATGTTCTGCTTCTTCAGCCAGTTCCAGCGGGCAACATGATGGATGGGGAGATGAGACGACTAGCTTGAAATAGCTCTTTCTTTGCACCGAAACACAAAAGTAGTATCTCCTCTGGGATGACAGCTTTCTTTGTCCACTGAAACCAGGCTTTCAAATGATCTGAGATGATCAAACCTGTATCTTAGACTAAACGCCCACCTATTCTAATGGCTTTGCTTTGCCATGCCTTCTATTTTGTCTGTTTCTGTTACTCTGTTTAGATTGCAGAAGCTTTGATTCTCCTCTTAGACACTGGGAGAACACGAAAGCCATGTATTTATAGCTTTGAAAGATCTTTCAGCACTGCATTAGTATTAGAAGCAATAATAATAATAAAATCCTTTCCTGTAGCAAAGCATGCAGGAGACAGAAGGGTAGCAGAAGAAATATTTTTAGTATCATTCACTGGAAGGGAAAGCCTGCTGCCTTGCATGTGAGATGCGATTCCCTACCAGTGCTGCAGATCAGTCCTGATTAATGCCGTGGACCTACATTTTCCTGCCCTGCCATCCACTTGTAGCCCAGCAGCCCCATGCTTCTGTCCTTTCCAGGCAGTACCAAGGATGTACAGGAGAGTTCCTGTGCTTTTCCCATGTATTTGTTACAGAGGACTCTCAGTTGAGTCCTTGTTTCTGGGGGATCTTGTCTCCCTTCTGATACCTTAAGGGGAGTTTCATTTTCAAATGCACTTGGTGATGAAAATTGGCCCCTAATAAGCAAGTGAGAATGAAAAAATGTTATCTCTAGCTTACAAACTAAAGCTCCCCTAATGTAAAAGATGAGCACAAATAGCTACGCGCATATGCTTGATTGAAAATAATTGATGTGCTTAGACATATGGAAGACATTCGGATGAGATCTCTTTTGCTTGTGAATGTTTGACATTCACAGGAAATCAGTTGTATATTTTGGAGATTATTCTCTTACTTTTTTTTTTTAAAGAAAAGTGGTTGCTGATACAGTTTTCTTGATTTCTCCTCCATTCCTGAAAGCAGTAGGTGGTGAATAGATGGATGTAAAATCTCCTGTGTCTGGAAGGGGTGAAATTGGATTGTGACGTCAAAGTCACGGAATCCCTTCAGGTCAGGTCTTGTTTTAAAGAGCGGGGATTAATCGGGGTTTACCACTGCTTTAACCAATCACTGCCATGATGCTTAAAATAAACTAATCTTGGTCAGGTGATAGAAGGAACTGCTAGTTAATTATTCATGTTCTCTTTCATCAGTAGGTTTCTTCCACAATGAAAAGCAGAGTTTTCCCATTAGCTGAATTGATAATTCCTAGAAATACCCTGAAAAATATTGGCAAGTGTTTCAGTTTTCTCTTTGTTTTGAATTATTTACTGTGACTTGTCTCTTGCACCAATCAGTAAATTCAGTAGCAAAAGGCTCTTGCATACCATCCCTCATTTCAGTCTGTAAGTTCTGCTTATTGTTAATGCTAGAATAAAATGAAGAAGTTATGCCCAAAAGCAGAAATCAAATGAGAAAATAATTGAACTCCTGAGTGAGACACTGGGTGGAGTTCTACCTGGTAAATTGGGTGTTGCTCTCTTGAGGTCAACGTAGCCAAGTAGTGGACACCAGCTGAGGCTTTGGACATATTTCTCAGAAATAGCTACCCTGTTTTGCCATGATAACTTCATCAAGAGGGGAAGCCTCCTGTTCATAGATGTTGGAACTAAGAGGCAAATGTTATAGCCTATAACAGAAGAAAGGGATTGTTCTTGTATGCCATCACAAAAATGTTATAGCTGCCAACTTTTTCCAGGGTCCTTCCTATTTTCCTCTGTTCTCCTATTTTTTTTGAATGTATGTCAGAGACTGTCCTAAACTAAAACCAGTTTTCTAAGAATATCGGTATGCTTCAGAGTCAGATAAGAATGTTATTGGCCTAAAGCTTTTTCTCCTTAGCCCATATCCTTTTTTTTCAAAGGGCAAATATATCCGTGTAAGCCCTAAACCCTTAAATCATCATGTTCTCTGCAAGCATGGAAGAAAGGGCCTGAGAAGATCAAACTGTAAGAGCCCAAAGAGGCATTAAGAGCAGAGGGGAATGACAAGGTGCAACAGCCTGAGAATCTCCCTCTTCAGAAGCTGCAAGCAGGTGAAAATGTATCATCAGTCTTAAGACGTCTTTTCAAAGTGCTTTTTTTCCTAGAAAAATAGGAAAGTTAAGCAAAGGTAGTGCCATTTTATTACTACACTCCTGTAAATTTATGTGAATAAAAGGTTTAGCTTAATAAACATCTGTAATCTTTTTCATATCTGCAAAATGTGCCCCACTAGCTTGTGAAAAAAAAAAAGAAAAATTGAAAAAGATTGATTCAGAACAGGCCTATGTCTCTCCTTGATTATACTTGGTGATAGTCGTGTGTCATACTATAATCACAATATTCAGATATTGCTTAACAACAATTTCGGTTTTTGTTTTTGTTTTTTTCCACTCCCCTTCTTCCTTCAGGTTTGCAGGACAACCCATGGTTTTGTGACTGTCGCATTTCAAAGCTAATTGAATTTTCCAAAATCGTGGACACCTCAATTGTCCTTCTTGATCCACTGGTTTCATGTAGCGGACCTGAGAACCTGGCAGGGATCTTGTTCCAGAGAGCAGAGTTAGAGCAGTGTCTTAAGCCATCCGTGATGACATCGGCAACAAAAATCACCTCCCCGCTGGGAAGCAATGTTCTGCTACGCTGCGATGCAACCGGGTACCCAACGCCGCAGCTTACATGGACTAGGTCAGACAATATACCAGTGAACTATACAGGTATAATAGCTCTTTTATAGGAATAGCCATTTTATAGGAAATGGGAGAGCCTGAAGTTACTGGGTTGCTTGTGCTCTGAGATTGTTATCTTAAGTGACAGTGGACCAGGTATCGCACCATACTGGCAATTCTTTGTCTGGGTCCAACAGACTGTTCTGATTCTGGTTGTGGTCTGTAATAACAGCAGTTTGTGTTGGGAAGAAATGGATGAAGGCGGGGAGAATAAGGGAAAATAGAGGTTGGGATAGCTGGGTACCAATTCAGAAGCTGAAAAGCAGAGAGGAACATTCATTACTGAAATCTTCTTTTTGGTTCAAAATGTTCATGATGATAAAAAAATAAAATAAAAAAAAATAGTGAGGCTGTAACTGAGCTACTTAAAACACAGAACTGTAAATGTGGGATTTTCCATAAACATGTTTTCTATGTTATTTGCAAATATTTATTGCTTATTCACAGTGCCTACCTGGAATGCTAATGAGGCTGTGATTGTCTAATACTATTCTTGCTGTGATGTACTGTGGTGGATTTATGCAGTAACAAACAGAAAAGTTTCCTGTTACGGCAATGTAGTTAGCAGTTATCTTAACTCTTCGTTCTGAAGAGGGTAGTAGTCCAAAGTATTGAATTATCTTATGACAGAGGTAACTTCCCAAAATTCTTTAAATAGTTAGTGTGCTCGGTGTTGCTTGTATTTACTCAGTGAGACTTGTATTTCATAGTTAATTGGCTTCAAGTCATTTTGATTTCTCCTTATTTGTTTTTCTTTTATTTAATAAAACTGCTTACTCTCTTGTAATTCCTCCTGACATTCTATTCCATTCTGACCTAAACTGAGCACTTTTCTGCAAGAATATAATATGGCAGGGAGTTCCATAGTTAGTGTAAATTTGTTGATTTTTAAAAAATGTTTAATATATATGATTCCTTCTGGTAGAAATAATTAATAGAAAAAAAATAGTTGAATAATGTTTACTTTTTTCTTTATCTCCCTTTTTATAATGTTTTACTCTGTTTTTTCTACAGTAATTCAAGAAACACCTGGAGAGGGTGTCAGATGGTCCATAATAAGCTTGACAGGGATTTCATACAGGGATGCAGGGGAATACAGATGTAAAGCGAAGAACTTGGCAGGAATGTCAGAAGCTGCCGTCACTGTCACAGTGGTTGGTGTAGTTACCACAACTGTGTCGCCACAGAAGTACGGAAGGAAGCAGGAGGCAGAGAGACAGAATGCCACAGTGGGGGAATCCAAGAAGGGACCTGAGAGAACCACCACACCTCTTCTCACCACGCCAACCACCACAGCACTGATTACCACTGAAAGATCAACGAGCGCCAGGGTTACTGACAAGAAGCAATCCAGGCCCGTGGTTGATGGAAAGAAAATTTCGAAGGCAGTGACAAGTGGAAGCAAAAAGCAGAGTGGGGAGATGAGCAAGAAAGGCGAGGAGACAAAGCAGATCGAGGAGGCAAGTGAAAAAGGTGAAGAGAAGGCAGCAGCTATGGCTGAGCAAAATGTTACTGTGAAGAACCTAAAAGTGATCAGTGAAACAGACGAAAGAGTGACCCTAACTTGGAAAACTGTCAATGCCTCAAACAACGCTGCAGTGACTGTGTTATATTCAAAGTATGGCGATAAAGACATGTTGCCTCTGAGCACAGATCCTAGTAAAAACAAAGTCACAATTGAAGGTTTGCAACCTAGTACTCAGTATATGGCATGTGTCTCACCCAAAGGAGTGCCACCTACAAAAGAGCAGTGCATTATTTTCACTACTGATAGGTTAAATGATGAAAGCACATCTCAGTTTCCTATTTTGATATTGGCCAGCAGTGCAGCATGCGTGGTTGTTTTACCTTTGATAATTTTCTTACTCTACAAAGTTTTAAAACTCCGTGTGAAACCCAAAACTGCTAAGGAAGCTGACCTTGCAAAAGAGACCTATGTAAAGTTTGAAACTCTCTCTCTCAAGCCTCGAGCAGTGAATGCAGGAGGGGAGCTCTGGGCACGAAGGTACACCAATGAATCAGAAAGACTTCTCCTCTGTTCTAGGTCAAGCATGGATTCTCAAATGACTTTCAAAAGTGAAGGCTCTAGATCTGAGTACCTCTGTTGAACACGGGTGCGGATGGAGGGGGTAAAATTAGTCCAAAGTGATGATACTGCATCTGGAAGCGGGTTGGTGCCAGGTGGTGGTCAGAACATGCCATCTGATATCACGGACTCTACTGGATGGGTAGAGGGGTGGGCAAGAGGGGGAACAGAAGGAAAATGTTGCCTAATGATTTTTCTTTTTTGTTTGTGACTTTGGATGCGGAGGAATGACATTTTTTGAAAGATGAGTACAGCATGAAATGTTTACTTAGTTAAAGATATTCTATTTCATTGTTTCATTAAAATATTGTTCTGTTTTCTCTCATTTCACTGTATGATGTGCTCATTTGAATCAAATATTAATCACAACTTTCATAAAAACTATGCATTTTGAAATAATAGGAAAACAGCTCAAAGAACTTTGAGGTTGAAGCTTTGTTTAAAAACGCCATGCAGCTCTGTGCAGTACATTGAATCGGAAGTGATTTTGGGCTAATCAAGACTGAAAGTAGGTAGCCGCAGTTCATGAACTTTTGGGAGTTTTGATACATACATCATATCGTCATTTTGGAGATGCTGTGGTGAAGGAGCTTCTTTTAGTATTCTGAAGCTCAAGTAAGCTATCATTATGAGTGACTCTAGGAGAGATACTAGATATTAATTGTGTGAATTTACGGTAAATGATCTTGTTGCAAAATCTCAGCCTTAGAATTTACTTGTATGCAGATGGCTATATACAGCAATTTCAGAAATTTCTGTTGAGAAAATGTTGTGACATTGTGTAATACAAGACAGACTGTTACATGGCTCTATGTTATGTAGATATTGCACAGTATTACATACTACACTGTAGTATTACAGTGTCCTTTGAGATAGAGTAGGATGATGTCGTCAGGTCATGTTGAACGTGTAGCAAAGTTTAACAAGCATAATAAAAGTTAATTATGAGCATGCTTCCCAATCTTTAGAAAATCCAGTGTTAATATTGATGATGATAATGAATACAGAATTGCCCGTTACTGATAATAACGGACTGTCTATTCTGAGGCTGCTTTTTCAATGCCTGAAGTAAATAACAGGATTTTGTTATTTTAGGTTTGGGTATTATGGCCAGAAGTATGTGTGAGCCAGGAACCACGGTATTTCCTAAAAATGAAAATTGTACTCTTTTCTTGGATTTTTTATACCTAGAAGAACTGTTTATTTTGCTTGGAAATTGGGCATTCCCTTTTTCCAGAGGGAGAAATATTGTTTTAAAGCTGAAAACCAAAGCTTAGTTAGTTAACTTCAAAATATCATTTGTTGGTATCATTGAATATCATATGTTGGTATCATTGATTTAGGATTAATTTTTGCCTGTTGGAATATTGGAGAGCATGACTTGTAAGGCATAGTTTCATGAGGGGAAAAAAAAAAAATCCATAAACCCATGGCAGAAAATAAACACACTCAAAAATCTCTATAACATCTACATGTTTGTGCTCAGTAGTCAAGGGTAATAGAATGAGTATCTGAGACCATGGGATATGCAAAGGAAGAAGGTATGGTATTTGAAAGTGCAAAATTAGTTTGTGTGCCCTTTTAGGATTAACCTAGATGTTTCATTCTGTGTTATTAGTATGTGTGTTTAAAAAGTGATCTATCTTTTTTTTTTTTTTTTTTTTTTTCCTTCTGCATAATTTTGATTGCAACAAAAACCTTTTTAGTTTTCTGAGTGAAGTATTTTGACATCGGCACTTTTCTTGAAATTAGGGATTTTTTTTAAGGGAAAATAAATTCTTCTTGTGTCAAAAACGTAGTTTAGTTTATCACAAACAGTTTTTCAGACAAATTTTAAACAGGAGATCTGAAGTGTTAACCTGAAGTGTTACACTATTTGCCTTCTATTCTCCATATAGATAGTATAGTTGGTAGTTGTTGCTGAAGGTGTTCCCCATTAAAAACACTGTGTCATAAATAGGAGCAATTATATTTACTTTTTAAATTTCTAGAGAATATTTGATTTCAGGTTTTAAAACTTTGCAAGAAACTTGAATCTAATTCTGGAGTTCAAAAATGCCATCACCTGTTTTTTAGATGGTGTGTATCAATATATCAGACTGAGGCAGTGCAAAGCTCATTTGAGAGAGCTCATTTGGTTTGAGAGCTCAGTTGGGTTGACTAACTAATCCTTGTGGAATTAATATGTGCTGAAGTTAAGAGTGGATCTCTGTGGCCACATGTGCTATCAGTATATCAAAGATGGAATATATCATAGAAGGCATGTTCTTTCAATAGAACACCATATACATTATTTTTTCCACAGTCCTTGAGACAACGGAGTTAAATAACCTGGATGTGCTTCTGTACCTCATGTCAAAACAGCACTTCAGCTGGGGAATTTTGATAAAAATTGAGTACTTAATAAAGATACGCACCCTGCATTACCCAGAATTGGTGTAATTGAAGAGCTGAAGAAATACTTCTGGTAACATGCAAATATTTATATTATAAGTTCTTAAGATTCATAGAACCATTATGAGACAGATTTTTTGTTACCCATGATCAATTTGTGTAATGTCTTTTGAAATGCAATACTGACTGATGCATCATGATGAATAGTTGAGGATCATAATCTATGCTTGGCTGGTAGGAATAACTGGAGAGGCATTGACCAATGGTTATCTATCGCCTTTCATATATTTTTGCACTTTATTAGCTCAGTTCATTCTGTGTTTCACTAAAAAGGCTAGATCTTTTTTTTTTTTTTTTTTATACGTTACCTGCAATGGGTGTGTCAAAATTGGATGGTTAATCAAATAACTGAGCTGAATTCTGAATAGACCCCATTTTTACTGAAAACTTCAGCGGGTCTCAGCACTTAGAGTTGACCACAATCACTTCAAGGTGCACTTACTAAGCCAAACTTTAGGCGCATCTCGTTTAGTCCTTGCTGTTGCTTGCAATTGATTCTGCATTTGTATTCCTTGCACTATTGTAAGATTCTCATGCTTTTTTTCCTAATCTCCCACCCAAGAAAACTCTTTCATGTATACTGTGAAAATGTAATGGCAAAACAATTCAGACTTGGGCTGTTTATAATAGATTAAACAGAGGACACTTTAAACTCATTACCTTTTCAAAGAAGTAATTAAAAAGGTAGTTGTTTTGATGTGAAAATAAAGCATTGCTTTTATATATGACCGTGTACTTGTCTGACCCTTCCTTCTTCATTTGTATCTTTAGACTGTATACTATGAGGGTAGCTGTTAAGTATAAGAGGAAGTCGGAGAAGAAATGAGAGAAAATACAAAAAGAAGACTGAGAAACTTGGAGGTGTAATACACTAAGGAATGCTGGTACCATGTATTACAAACTCTTGCTTGCAGTTCTGCTACATACACGGCAAGGGTGTGTGGATATCTGCAGACAGGTAACGATAAAAATACGATGAGGATTCTGCCTGCATATTATGAGTGGAGCTCCATATACACACACAGTTCTGACAAGGTGGGGACAGCTATAAAATTGTAGCATGCAACAAGGGCACCGCGAAATTTAAAGAATTTACTTGAAGCTGGTATTAAAGCCTGTGTCCCAGTGAAAGTTGTGAGAGCTTCTTGAAGTGTATTGCCTATCAACTGAAAAGGGGAGAGTAATTTATGCTTTTTTTTTTTTTTTTTTCTTTTCCCCTCAACAAAGAGGGGTATGCATCAGTAGCAATTCTGGCTGGGGTACGAATCCTAGATATGATGTACCACAATAGTCTGTTGTGATCTATGATTTTCTTTTAAAATTCAACCCATTTGTTAGACTTGTGGCTAGAAGGTAGGCCAATTTGAATTTCCTCCATGGGCACAGATGAAATGTCAAAACAAAACCTTTTTAGTTACCTAATTGGTTGTGGACTGCTGACGTGGATACCTTCTCTCACAGAATGCATTCCGCTGTTTTAGGTGTTCAAGGCAGCTGCAGAAGCTCCAGGCTAGTGCTGTCACTTTCTTTTGCTGAAAAGTAAAGTAATCAATGTTTTCAATTTTCTCTTTAAATCAGTGAAAAAAAAAACACCTTTGAATTTCAGAAGATCAGAATTTGTGTCAGAATGGAGGCATTTTAATGTCTCATTTTTATGGACTATTTTTTACATATCTCAAAGTCTCCCTTGCAAAACAGTGGCAAATCCAAGCTGAAATATCAGTCTAAAACAGTGAATGGCAAGGAGAGAAGCCTCTCTAGAATGCTGTGTACTTTTCTTATCAACATTCAGTATGGGATTTTATTCAATCGGTAGTGCAGAAAGCAACTGTGAACAAAAAGATATTGTCTTTCCCAAGACCGCATAAAAAAAAAAAAAAAAAGATATATTTAATGAAATAACATCCCAATCTTGTGTTTAGAAAAGAATGTGAAATTGCTCCAACTACTGCAGGAAGTTTAGTAGCACTTGTCAGGTGTGTATGTTTAATATATTTGGTCTAACTTAAAGTCTGGTATTTTTGAAATACACTTGACTGACTTAAGAGTGTTATGGAAGGAGCTGACTGTACAAACAACTGTAACCTCTCATAACAGTGGAATACCAGTTTACCCACAATGTGGTAATTAACACGTTTTGTAGAAGACACTCTGACAAGAAAATATTTTATTCTGGAAGTGATGAGTAATAAAAGATTTGGCACATCTTTTTAAGGAGGGGTGAAAGGAATTTGCTAGTGGCATAGGGTTTTTGTTTTTCTTTTAATGGAAAGGTGACTGAGAGGACTTGGTAAAATATTTCATGTCCAGAGAAGGCTAGAATGGAATGTTTTTGTCTCTCTTAATACAGGAGAGGAAGGACTTTATGCATGTGTGGATTGAGAGCAGGAACAGAGAGTATTCTAGTGTTGCCTGGTTCAGAGCTGAAGTAGTTTCTTCTGAGGCCTCTGCTACTGGCTGTTGGTACCTGGGATGTGCTACTGGACTAGATGGAAAGTAAGAACAATCCAAAATGACAGTTACGAGTAGATTCAGTGCAACTATGCTGTAAATTCAATGGTTTGCTTATTCAGTAATCCAAACAAGTGTTTCATTCGTATGTTTTTAGTTTTTCCATTCCATTTAGACAAGCAGTTGTAGAAATCCTGTGGAGTCTTCACACAGCTGTTTCTCTAATCATTCAAAAGGTAAATTCGTAAACAAATCTCAAAATCATGTTTTTGCTTAACTCTCTCATGTTTATTCTCCCAGTTTAATATTGTTTTGGTAAACAGGACCAAAACAATATGTGCAGTCTGCTTTGTAATATTTTCCAGTCTCTGAAACAATTATACCTTTGTTGAAGAAAAGGGAAATTAAGTCCAATACTGCTAAGTGCATTTTTCTGTAAGAACCTGATTTAATTATTGACGCTCAAGTCTAATGCCTTGGGCTGATCGGATCAACTTCTGAGTCATGTGTCCTGAATTTTATGCTGCTAAAATGTGGCCAAGCATTTGAGCCTCCAAAAATAACCCATACCAATTATATTTTTTTGTTTCATAGCCCAGTCTCTTGTGGTTAAGATCATGTGGAAGTTTAAATCATGGAGGGAGAAAGAGGTCAATATGAGAGTACGGTAAACAACCAGCTAAAGGCATGGCAAATTAAATTCAGAATAATATCACTCTTTCCTGAAATTATCTCAAATTTTATCTTTATTCGACCTTTTATAGAGTATTCCATGTTAGACTAATCCTGCAGTGTACTGCTAGCTTCAGATTACACATGAATGACATTGTGGGTGTTTTTGCAGAGCACGCTCTTAGGTCTTGAGAAACCTGTTCTGTTTTCTCACTGATTGATTTAGAAAAGGAAAATACTTCGGCATTTCTTGTTCTTTCACATGAAAGTGATGTGGTGGAGCGATTTCCTTCCTTCTGAAGCAGGAGGGTGAACACTGGAATTGTAACACTCCTGCTTGTTCTGGAACTCAAACTTCATGGCTAAGAATCACTTGCACCTTGCGGTTGCAGTGCTTGCTGCCCTGTCTGCATTGCATCAATATGCACAAAACACTCAATTCCTAGAGGTCTCTGCCAATCATTCTGAATTATACTAAAAAGAAAAAAAAAGCTCATATTTTAGGCTGATCAAGCCAAATTATTTCTCAACATCAGGAAATAATTTCCCTAGAGGGGTACAGGCACATTTTTCTTCACAAAAGTGTTGCTTTTTTGTTCCTTAGCTTGCTTGAGCATTCTTTACGCTTTGACCGAGGAGCAGACATTCTCTTTGGATAGGGTAATCATCAGCAGAAACAATGCAAGCCACGTTTTTCACAAGCCAGAAAAATAACGTTCTTTGTTTTGGTCAGGCACAATGATTGAATAGACATTGTCCAAAATCTACACGAACTATTTCTTTATAACAGGGAATTCATGAGGAGAGGTTTGGAAGGAGAGCTAATAAAATTCTTTGTCTCTTGATAGAAAAAAGTGACATTTTCCAGTGTATCCAACAATGACTTATTTCTATAGATTGCCTCAATGTGAAGTGTTTCAAAGAAAAGTTTGGCTTGTCACAAACTGAATAAAGTTTTCAGTATCGTATTAATTAAGATTTGCGTAGAAGTGAAGTGTGTGAATCAAATGATATTGGAGAAGAAAAGTTGATTCTTAAAGCTCTCTGGCCTTCATAAAGAAATGAATAGGCATGAATTTTTTTTCAAGGGTTGATCAGCATTGTGATGCCAAAAAAACAAGGAAAACCACCAAAAACAGAGTAATGGTTAAATGATTACTTTTTTTTTTTTTTTTTTTTTTTTTTTAATAAAAGACTGGAAAGGCCCAGAATCAGTACATAAACCTTTGGAAAGGAGCTCAGCACAAGCAGAACACACAAACAATAGTTTTGGTGGCTGGGATATGAAACAAGAATTTATGATATAGATACTTACGTGCAAGTCTGCCCTGGAAGAGAGCATTAAACTGGCAACCTGATCAAACAGATCCTAAGCAAAAGGGCTGTGCTGAAGGAGAATGCATGAGTAGCAAATTAAAAATTCCTATAGGAAACACAGAAGTGAAATCAAGTAGAAAATAAAAACACCCTGCTGAAGAGCACTCAGTTCTCTGTGTGGAAATACTTAATATGTCAGTCTTTTGGCTTATAACATTGCAGGCAAGAACTGCAAGGAGGACGAATACTGAGAATGAGCCAGTTCCAATAAAAGGATCCTCTGTGGAGCTGAAAGAAATTTGGTATAGGGGACAAAAGACAGTTGTCTTATACAAGACCTGTGCAGTACATTTAATATTAAATCAGCAGGTGAGGTGACTGCTTTGTAGAAGCAGTCTTTCCTTGTGGAAGGGAGAGCCCTAAACTTGGGCTGAAGGAAAGAAAGAAGTTGGCTACTTGAATCTGATGAAGCTACATAGCCAAAGATCTGTGTGATTGACATCTTTGCCATCAAAGGAGCCTAGCAGAACTAAGACAAATGAGATGGACCACACATTAAGTTAGAACAGCTAGGACAGTATTCAACAGCAACTGCCAGCCAGACAGACAGCTGGAGTGAAAGTGGACAGCGCTGCCTGAAAGATTTTCAGTCTTACTGAGACTGAAATTGCTTCAGCATTCTTACTAAAACAGAGTAGAGAAATAAACTATCAAGGTGATGTACGTCTAAAGGACCTTTTAGAGTCAAAGCGTATCCTTTTGTATATTCTCATCCTGCGCACTGATAGGAATTCTTGTCAGGGTGAATTCACCAAACTTTTACTTTAGGAACCCTGTTACAGTTTGGATAACTTGTGATTCATCAAAAGGGCAGGGGGACAGGCCTGGAGGAAGTTGAAGTCAAATATCGCCACCTAAAAATATATCTGAAGTGGTGAAGTTTCTTCCTCTGATGAATATTTGGAGTAAATTCCACAAAAGGCCATGCTCTTTTTGAACTGTGTGATGCCGACCTTGCGTGGGCTGGGGATAAAACAGAGGAAGGGGTTCTGAAAAGATGCTCTAAATAACTTATTGACCACATCCTGGGAACTGGCATTTGATGATATTTGTAAGCCCACAGCCATTTCAGCTGCCATTTCAGCTGATGCCAATAGTTCGTGGAGCAATATTCCAGTTACAGTGAGACGAATCCCTTTGCGCATTGTTTCAGGCAGCATTCAAACACCAAAAATAAATACACACAAATAAGGAGAGTGCCTGCCGAGATGTTGGGCCATGGGAGATTCAGAGGATGCTTCCACGTCTCGATAATTTCAACATTGTGACAAGTAGATCACAAGCCACTTGCTGCATTGATGGAATAGCAATAGTTAGACAAAATACTCCTTACTAATGGGTTTAAAACCCATCTCAGAAAATGATGATACCAGGAAAGTCTCCAAGTATCACTGACCATCTATTAAGGAGGCTGTAGATGACCAAGATTTTTCACGTGATAAGGGAGCCTGTGCAAATGCAACTGAATGTTGTGTTTTTACCTTGCTGTAAAAATCTGATGTGTGAAAATAATCACTGACATTTACAGACAAATAAAATTATTCACATTTTTATGAGCTGGTCTAGGTACTTACCAGGAACCTGTGTTCTGCCTGGTGTTTGTACAAAAGCATGGAGCTCTTTGTTTGTCTGCAGTTCCACCATCCTCAGAGGTCAGCAGCTTCTGAGAAACACTTGGGGCACTGCCACAAAGCTGCTACTCACAGAGTTTGACATGTCCATTGCCTAAGTAATGAGGCTGCAGAAAGGTAAAGCAACTGCCATTTACAGCGTACCATACTGTTTCCTTCTCTGGCATTGGCTGACTGCATTTTCTAGTTTTGTGGAAATTCTGCTTCTCAGTAACAGAGCTGTTCCAGGGGATCTTAGAAAAGCAGTTGCTCAGGGTTCAGCATTCAAATCTGAAGAGTATTGCTTCAAACCCTTACCACTTTGCCTGAGCACTGGTAGCCAAGGACTTTGCTGCATCAGAAAGACTTGTTTTCATTTTCTAAGCTAGTAAAAGTTGGCCACTTTACTTCGAGGAATAGACCAGCATGTTATTTAGGAGAAGTCGCCACAAATTTGGAGGTAAGTTTTCATCCTAAATTAATCTATATTAACGTGTAAAGCTGAGACGTGGTAGTCTTCTATTTGTGCATTTGTCTGAATTTGACCATGCACTTAAACTGATGGGTCCTGGTGAAATCACTGTGAAGTGAAATATTAATGTTACCATTTATTCCTCTCGGGTGCAGCTGTAGCAAGTGCTCTTAACAGCCATGCAGCCGTACAGGCTTTTAATCTTAAACATTTATGATGCTTTCCTCTTTTGAATCTTTCTCCACTTAAGAGATCTTCATCTTCTGACAGAAGCATTAGTAATAGCGGAGTACCTGATCCACACAATGCTATGACTTGAAGAGTTTTTAATGACTGATCATTTCTCAAGGTGTAATTGCTTTGTCGTGTAACTGAACAGTGTCTGTCAGTGGTAGCAGAAGACAAGGAGCTTTGATATTGATTGCTGGTTAACGTGTGTTGCTGGGACCTCTCTTGGGTACAAGCTTGAGAAAAGAAAAGTCCGTTTCATACGCTCGCACAGTGGCAATGTGTTTGGGACAGGTGTAAAATTACAGAGCCTGAAAATCATATCCAGAGACTTAATAAAAAGTTCCTTTTATTTTACCTTTAATCTTGCTAATATTTTGTGAAATATGTATTAATATTTATGTTATTTCTGAGTACCAGGGTTGCGGTACATTATACAGGTCTAAAAAATACTTCAGTGGCTGATGGAGACCATACAGTTAAGATATTCTCTTACCCAAGGCCCTGCTCTCTTTTGATTTCTGTGGGAGGAAAAAGGAAATGTGCTTATTTAGAGCTGTGTGGATGTTTTAGATGAGAAACTGGCCCTTCTGTAAAGTATGTTTAATCCAATGGGATTTTAATGCAGTCTATGGGGAGTTTGATATTGACTTCGGTTAGCTCAGGATCAGTTTCTCCTCAGTGTCTGGAAGCAAAGTGCTGTCACCCTGGGTATTTAATCCTGGAACGTAAAGATGAGCCTGTGATCCAAGAACATTTGAGGAGAGTCCCCGCCCTTGGGCCGCATGTTTTGCAGCACTGAGCAGCTAGGAGCACTGAGAATTTATGCAGGAATCAGCCTCTCTGACTTCTATGCCAACATCCGTAAGGTAGGTCCTTCTATAGGTCCGTCTAGAGATATGTAGATGGTATTACAATTTTACTGCTTGGCACAGGTATTTTAGGTATTTAAGCTTCTTCATGTGATGCATTCTGCCTTGCCCATCAGCCCAGTTATAAATAAGGCAGCCAAACGCAAGGGCACAAATGGAGAGGTTTCTTTAGCGTTGGGAAACACATGCAAACTCTCAGAATAGAATTCCCGTGCCCCTCTCTCCTTACTAGAGTCTTGTTTCTGGCACCTACGGCTAATTTTCAATACTCTGCCCAAGGGGTACATCAAACCTTTTCATACAGGCGTTACTGAGAAGGACTGGTTGGGTACTTCATTTTGTAATTTTGTCCTAATGCCCAGTTGACCTTAACTGCAGTAGGATTTTAATATCATGGAGAGTGGCCCTAAAGCTCTTTAGTTTTTAATAAAGATGCTATAACAAATTGGGGTAGATCTTTAAAATGGAGATTTTGCATTAACTACTCTATTCATTATAATTGTGTTTTCAGTTTGGTAACTTGTGAAATGATTTCAGAGAGTGAAACGTTTTTTGGTGTCATGTATAAGGCAATGAGTCTCAGAAACACTCCCTTATTACTTTCTGCAAGCCATTGTATTGCTACTGATGTGGCATGCTAGCTCTAGTAAAATCACAGAGGGCTTCTCTGGGCTTATCTCTTAGCACTAACAGGAATTTTATTATAATAAAACAACTTTGCACTTTGAGAAATAGAAGTTTCTGCAATAGTGTGATGGTTTTCAGTAGAAATGAAGTATAAGCAGTTACCTCTCTCCTGTGAGGAGGAGTATTTTTTCGTACTTTTCTATATAGAAATAGACTTTCATTTGTGTTAAGAGTAACAAATACGTGATATTTAGAAGTTTTCAGTACTTTGCAACAAAACTTGGGAAGATGGTTATTTCTTTATTTCTGATTCAAAAAACATACCAAAACAAATTATTTTTTTTTTCTTCTGTTTGATGACCTAATTTGTTCTGTTTGTGATCTTAGCAGTAATAAACAATTACTTTACAATTTCAAATACTACCTTACATGCCAGGATCTCAGGGTATTTTATAACAACTATTAAATTACAAATATCCTTCCTTCAAGCAAAAGAGAAGCATAGATCCTTTTTACTACAAAAGGGGATTAGTGAAGCACAGAAATCATACTCAGTATGCTGAGAGCACTCAGGAAAGCAGTGGCAGGGATGTTGATGGGATGAAGGAATCTTGCAATACCCTGCACACGTGGTTACAGCAGGCACAGTTTGTCTGTACATGCACAGACATTTTAATTTGCAAAGTCTAACTGTGCATGATTGTACCATCGCTTTTTGTGGCTTGCTAGCTGACAGCCTAGCGTAAGTCAAAGGCTACCCCAGCCAATACGTGCTGGCAGCTATGAAGGAGGTAGCTGTATCTTTCAGCAGCCTGTTTGCTCACTCTTCAGCTAGGCAGACATTGCTCGTTGCCATGCTGCTGAGTAGACGTTTTGTAAGAATGTATGTGATTGTTAGTGAACACTTTGCTTGCAGTCCTGTTTGCTGGTTCTGCAATCACTGGTACGCCAGGCTGTTGCAAAATTATTTTCCCCGGTCCTTAATGCTTAACCCAGTGTTCAGTGGTCTCAGTCCCTAAGACCAACCCTCTCCTAGGTTGTGCCATTTTTCTTCAAAAATGATTTTATTGGGAATAATGCTCTCTCTGACTCCTACAGGTACTTTCAGGGGATTTCTGAGGAGCAGCAGAGTTTTGCAGGACACAGGCAGCTAAGCAATCGATGCTAAAATATTTTTTCCCCCTTTTCTGAAATAACCCTTTACTTAAGTCTGAGCTGGAGCCTCTGTGTTCACAATCCTACCAGCAAGACAGGATCTGCTTCTGGGGAATGGACAACCACTATCTGAAACTTTAATATAATGTGGGCTATTGCTTGCGCTCAGTGCCCCTGCCTTTTTTTTCCCCACTGCTCTTCTCTCTGTGTCTCTCTCTAGGTGGAGAACTGACAGCTGTGGCCTCGAGCAGGGTGTGTTTGGTAGCTGCAGGATTTGGATGCCAAGTTCTGGGATATCATTCGCTCGGCGGCATTTGGGTCAGCGATAGGCTCTGGCGCTGTGCTCCCCGCAGCTGCGAGGCTCGCTCTGAGGTGGTGTCGGGTCAGGCTGCCTCCTCCACAGCACAGCCCCATGCAGATCACTTGCCTCTTTCTCTACCAACTTCTTCCTCATATGGTATAAGAAATCCACATGCGGGGCTCTTATGGCCACTGTGAGTAGGGTCTGACATAAATATATATATGTTTTTTTTTTTTGCTTTAAATCTTCAGAGTGCCTTTTAAATTTTGCCACACTGTAAATGCCATTGTATCAAGAGCTAACATTCAGCAGGCTCTGGGCAAATTCCTTGGGAGATTCTGCTACTCAAATATTTATTAATTAGGACATATTTGCTTCTGGAGATCTCCCGAGATGTTCCATGAACAGCAGGGAAATGAACGTTCCCAGCAGTTAGCAGTGTGTTTGATTACACCTGCTCCTGGACACCCACCAATTCAATGACTATCCCCTCTGGCACCACCTGAATGGCCAAACACAGGAAAATGTTAAATTTTTATAAAGGGAACCTCATTTGCAGCGTGCTCAGGAAGTTACCTCCTTCAGGCCAGCCATGCTTGAGGCAGAGAGCTTCTAAGTCTGGCAGCAACGGGGAGCATCCTGCAGTCTGCTCACAGGAGCTCAGTGCCAGGCACTGAGTGCATCTCTGGTAATTCCAGTCTCTTGAGTTCATCTCAGGTGCTTTTGCTGTGGAAGGCTGGGTATAGCACTGCCTGTTTCTGCTTCTGTTTATTATCTGTCTTGTTGGATCCTGCCTTTGTGTCAGCGGTGTGCAGATGCAAGCTTATACAGCTTTATGTTTATTCAGGCACACCAAACAGAAGTGAAGGTGAAGTTGAGCTAATCTAACAAAGAAAGTGGATTAGATTGGTAAATTGCAGTGATTTTATTCCACATAGCCAGCGGGGCAGCTATAAAACAAATGTATAAACTGTTCCCTGGTGTATTTGCTAAAAAACAGCAAGATCACAAGAGGAGTGAACCAGCTGAAAAAGTCTGTAATGTGGATATGAAAGCTGACTGAAATAGTCTTTTTAATTATTCATCTTGACAGCCAAGAACTCATGGGATAAAAAGAGGAGGCAAAAGTAGCAATATTTCTGATAGATAGGCTTCAGAATAAGAACCTACAGGCTGATATTTATAATCCTGGTCTCTTACTGCTATCACTGGAAACCTTAAGTGCTCAGCAGCTCTGAAAATCAGCGCCAGATTTCAGTGAGTGCCTTTGTTTTGAGAGTTCTACTAGAGTGCCTGCTCTAATGCATGCATGAAAAATCATTTTGCTGTGGGTGAAGTCTCTCTGGGGTGGAAAGTAGCTGTGAAGCGGAAAACATGGGGAGGATACATTTTTTTTGGCCCTGATAGTGAAGTAATGCCATACCTGTTACTAAGATCTTTTAAGTGTTCTTACAAAAAGCTGCATAGACCTTATTCATGTTAACTAATGACTTGCTTTATCTTCAGTTTTATCTCCACTTCAGAGAGCCAAATGACTCTTTCAACATGCTATTTTAACCACTCCTTTGTGTCTGCTAACATAGAGGCCTAATGTAGTCATCTAACATTGATAAATGTCATAAGTCAGTAATGTGCTATGTGGCTTCCCCAGAATGTTTCGCTGTTGTTCTTTCTGTCTGGATGCGAGAGAGAGCATATTTAACTTTCTTTCTGGATCCTTCTGTGGATGCCAGTGTGGTCTATCTGGTGAAATGAATATTCACAGCGCAGCAACTGGTGAAAGGTGCCTGTCAAAACGTTAAATGTAAAAGGGCTTTAAAAAGATAGTATTGGTTATAGTAAACAGTAAAGTTTCAGCAAGCCTTTTTTTTTTTTTGTCTTTTCCTTAAGATCAGATTGTAGCTGGAAAATGTGTAACCCTAGCAGAAAAGATGTGGAATTCTAACTGCCAAAAAATCCAGTGGGTATTTGTTGTAATTTCTGCTGTGAAATAAATTGAGACAACTGGAAAGAGATTACCTACAATAGCACTTGGTTTTCGTAATGCTTTCATGGTTAAAACCCTGCTCTTCTATTAATTTTGCTAATAAATTAAATTAAAACGTTCTGCCAGCCAAATATCATCTCCAAATTGTTAAAGAGAACAATGAGTGACATGCTTGAGGCCAAAAAAAGAATGGCCGTCATACCTCGGGAGGAGATTTCAGGCATTCCTGGCTTTTAGAGATCACTAGAATATGCTGCTCTCTCCCACTGGGCCTCCCTCCCGCCCTGCTTGACAGGCACTTTAACGTTTCTTAATGTCCCTTTTGTCAGAATTATGCACCATGTAGGCTCAACCTGCTGAAATGGTGTTAGCAGTACTGGATGGGGCACTACCATGTCAGAGGAAGGAGGGTGGTCAGGGCAGACAATCCCCAAACTGATACCGAGGTCAGTCTTAGGTAAGTGCAAGGCACGGCTGACAAAAATGTGGGACGTTATTTTTATTTGTTTCTGCACCTGTATGTCTTTTTCCTTCCTGAAGGCTGTCAGAAATCCCCAATGTCATTAAAAGCAGCCCGTGTCCATCAGCTCCTGCTGTGGGGGAGATACCCCTGCCGAAGGAGTCTGTGTCTGTGGGTGCTGTGACCAGAGCTGGCGGATTCCCTGGGGCCATTGGGACAGATCTGGGGTCTGGTTTTGTGGGGATCTGAGTGTCCCTCTCTGCTCTGCCCTCTTGGTGTAAGGAATAGCCCCTACACGTTTCCTATGCGATTTCAGTGAACTCTCGCATAGAATCGTTAACCTGTATTGGCGGTAATTGGTATTGTGATGGCTATAAAATATAATCTTAACCAGATCAGAATATGCCTGAGGCCAGGATCAAACTTCTAGAGGCTGACAGGAAAAGAAGCTCAAGTGCTGACAAGCTAGCATAACGTCTAGTAAGCAAGAATAAAAGCCAATATATGATTCAAACAATGTGCTAATTAAGACAATATAGATACTGAAAGCCCTGGAAAACTGAGGGAGGGCTCCGTTTCCTTCACAGCTTTGGAACAGCCAGAACATACCGTCCTTGAACTCGGGAACAGCAGCTTTTTGCCAAGGTAGGGGACAAGACCCTCTCCAGTAGGATCACTAGCTGGTCTTTACCAGCTTTGTTAAAGCAAACCCACCAAAGCTGGATGAAACAGTGGAAAGTCCAAAAGAAAGGAAGAAAAGAGCATTTTCTTATTGTTAGTTCATCAGTCACCAAGTCAGCAGGCCAAATTAAAGTCACTTCTTTGCATTTGATGTACTGGGACAGATGATTATAAGATCATTTGGGCTGGTTGTGTGTTGAGTCTCTCACAAGAGACACTACCCTGTTATTTCAGTCTAATTTATTGTATGAATGCTAAGCTGAAATAAACTTCTGTAGTTAATGCCTGTAGGTGGGCACAATAGCTTGCTTTATTATACCGTATTTGAAACGACTTCTTCATTGATGAATGACTTCAGGTGTGAAGGAATCATTGCATGTGGCCTGCTAAACCACTTGGTGAGAAATGGTATGTTTGAAAAGTTTAGCTGTGGTACAGCTGGATGGATTTCATACTTTGGGGAGAAGTTTCTGGTTCGATCTAAGGGGAGGTGGTCAGCTCTATCTACTTTCAAGTAAATTATGCATATCTTCAGGCCTGGATCATATCACACAGTGGGTCTGGGGGTTAGGTTTGGTTGGAGGCACATTCATCTCATTAAGGTTAAAAAACCAGCTTCCCCTCTTAAGAGTATTTTTCTGCCTGTTTTTAAACCATTCCTTTATTTCTAGGATGGTGAAGTCTATGACTTTACAAACCAATCTTCATCTGACTATAGAGAAGGGATCTCTTCCAGAAAAGCTCACCATGGTATTGATGTGTCAGACAGTTCTCTCTTCGCTGTTATTTAGAGAAAAAAAAAAGAGCAGTTCTGGGACATGCTTTTGACCGTGTTTTGAGTAAAGGCAAAAAGAGGAACTGGATGGCGGGGGGAGAGAAGACTCTAGGAGATGTTTGGAAAAGACAAGACATGTAAATGAGAAACTAAGAATGTGAGAGCTTCTGGAGTAACACAGAAATTGCTTCTGGGTTTTAATACGAAAGGGAGATCTTTGTCTCTTTCAGTGCATTTGCCTGGAAGAAGTCAGAGCTGTGCCGGGACTCGCAAACACTCTGCTGGTGGTTACTCACAAAGAAGTGAGACATTCCTTCTGAGCTGTCCAGGTTGCGTGCTCCCAGCTTGAACACTGAAGAAAATCATGTTGGGAGGAGCCAATTTAGCAAACTAGACTCAAGTGGCATGTCCATGGTTCCTGGGCAGGATCCTGTAATCCTAGATGGGATGGCACTGCTGCACTTTCCCGTTGGTTGCCCTTTTGTATTCCAGAGAACTATTTGGAGAAGCAAATATTGTTTGGCATGAGTCTGGCCCTGCATAATTTACATTACTATTATTGGATTTTATAGCACGCAGAATAGAGACTCAGTTCTGAGCAGAGTATATGAAAACGTGGCTTCCATTTGTCAGTCCGGGTTTAATTAGTTGCATTAGCTGCAGCAGTGAAGATCGAGCAAACAGAAAGTGGCTACACACAGACCCAAGCCATCAAGAAACAGTTTCTTTTAGTGGAGAGCGGCCCAGTTTATAATCAGGTTTCGTGCTTCTTATTTTCTGTCAGTGCAAGTCTGGACTCTTATCGATTCAGACCAGTATGGAGGGGGGGGGGGGGAATTCTCAGGGAGGGAGTTTGCACAGCTGCAGGTTACTCTCTGTACTGTCTGATGCTGCTGTTCCCAGCTGTCATATTAGCATTTATCCTAGTGCAATACTGTGGAAATAATTAATAATAATAATAATAATAGAAGCAAGAGAACCAAAATGCATTACAGTAGTTAGTGCAACAAAGCCCAGTGGAGTCAACTACATAAACACCTGCTTAAATCTCAGCACATTCAAAATTGGGCAAATTACTTGCATTAGTGCCTGCTTTGGGAGACTGATGCTCCTGGAATTTCTCTAGTGCATATACATTAGCAAAACAGGTGTAAAAAAGCATTACACCACAGCAGTAGCCTCCTACAACACTGATGTGCCCATACAGATGACTGGGCTGTGGGTGGAAGTTGCAGGCTCATAACAAGTCACCTTGGTCTCTGGCAGCAGGTATTTTCCTGGAACTGCAGAAAGGCCAAATGCAGACCTGAGAGAGGTGGCTGCAACTTCTTTGATATCAGAATCACAGACATGTACCCTAGATCTGAATTTGACCTTAAGACAATTTGTATTTCCCATTACTGGAGAAACTGGAAGGATTATTTTGTTTTCCTTTTTGCATAGAATGTTTTAAAGACAACACTTGTTTCTGGTGGTAAAACACAAGATGATATTAAAATCAGTGCAATCAGATGATATTAAAATCAGTCATGATTGAACAGGCAAAGTATAAATTAGGCTGCAGTCCGTGAGAAATAAAACTTAGCTGTCACGCTGTAGGTACTTCTCAAGCATGAGGGGCTGCCTTTCTAAATAGACTGTATTTATTATGGGTGGCTGGGTATCAGCATTCTGGCTCGGTTCCCTGTAGTAAGGAACTGACCACATTACTATTTGCAAACACAGGGTTCACTCAAGTGGTACTAAAAAGAGAAGAGGTGGGGCAAGCAGAGCTTTAAAAAGCAAAGAGGAGTCCGTCCGAGCTGGTACGTAAAAAGCAACTGCATTTTGGAGGACGGTACCTGGAGATCTCACTCCCTGTACTTCACTGAGAGCAGCGGTGAAGTTTTCTAAATTCTTTGCTTTTAAGATTTAAACAGCAGCTTTGCTTGTTGGGAGGAAAATCACAGTGATCCTTGCGAGTGTTGCTTTTAAGCTGTGTTAAATTTGTGGCAAGAGTGTCAGGCATTTCATACTTGGCTTCCAAAAAAAGAAAAAAAAAAAGAAACAAGAGAGAGAGAGAGAGAAAACGACGTGTGTGGGGAAGAAATCTCCCAGGAATTTCTTCAAGGTTGTAGTCAGACACAGTAAGGACTAAAGTGACAAGAAAAGCAAGGCAAAGATAAAACTTGGTATTGTGATAAGATGTCTGAGTGTAAAGCGGGAGATTGCAGAAACCTTTTGGGATTACACATGTTCATTTTATCCTGGATATGACTGCGTACAAGCTAGTTCTTCTCTAGTGACAGTTTAAAAAAACCCTCAAGATTATGTTTCTCTTCCTTGTTGCTTTTTTGCCAGTGGTTTTTAAAATCGGTTTTGTCAGCCTCTCAGCTCTGCAGCACTGGAACTGTCCTAATGGATACAGATTAAAGACTGAAAACTCTGCCTGTATAGGTAAGTAGCTGACCATTCACAGATAAGAAAACAGCATTTGTATTCTCTTAATTGAATTTCATAATTGTTTTATTTTTTTTGTGTCTTATTTAACCAGACTGCTTGTGTGTTGTACTGGCAGAATTGATAAAGCAACTTTTCAGTATCCCTTGCTTCTCATAATGAACAGAACTCATTTTGTTTAGTTTGTTATTCAAAAATCAGTCGCTTGTGTGTCGGTTTTACTATCAGAAGGCAGGATAAAGATTTATATGATCATTAAGAGATCTGAACTGAATGCTAGTCACTAAAATTCCTTTCCATAACTTTAGTGTGTCTTTATTTTTGACACATCCACACATGTATTTGTGCCTTTATATGTGTATAATTTGTGCATGGGTGTATTTTATATTTCTATATTTATAAAGAAAGAGTACTTTTAAATATTTTTATATGTATATTGGGATATGCTTCAATGTGGGCTTGATAATTTTAAAAACTACTTGTTCTGTGCTCATACAGGTAGGTGTAGATGTGTGCTAATGTATAATGAGGTCTCATACAATACGTGAAACACTGACGTGTTTGATACAGTAGTGCTAAAATCTGAGTGAAATGATGTTATTATTGGTATAATGATCCTCCAGTGACTCAGAACATGTGAAATGCAGATCTTATTCTTTACCAAGTGTAAGACAAAGCATGACAGAACCTTTCTGTTCACCCTGCTACCTTGAAGGCCAATTTTTTTGTATTTATTTATTTATTTAGAAAGCCAGGGCCAGTGAAGTTGTGAGCTTTTGGGGCAGGAGATGAGGAAATTCCCTGGAAGCCTAGCAAACAGACCTAATACTTGGAGTCAATGCTTTTGCCTTAGTTGCTTGGGCTTCAGAGGCCCTGACTCAGTTCTTGACATGATTCCAGTGATTTAATAACAGGTGCCTCCTCTGTGCGCTCTGCCAAGAAATACCAGCTTGTAAGCAGAAAATAGAAGTATGCGTGTTAAATGCCCTCGTATTGAGAGAGGAGGAGCTTTGCATTTTTTGTGTACAAATGACAAACCTGACCAAAGGTTTGTCAGAGAGCCAAACACACCTGGGGTACTTCAATGCTGATGCTTGAATTCAAATGAGGAACACCCTCCTGAAACAAATCTCTGTACTGCTGCCTGTTACTAATGCTTGTGTTAACATTATGGAGTAGTCTCAGAGTGCATGGACTGGGTTCCCTTTAGACCAACATAAACCAGAAGGTGTACCCTAGGAGAGCATCTATTCCATGGCTGTTGATAGCCATTTGGTCCACAGGACCGGGCTAGACCTGGTTCTCCATAACCCTACACTGAAACATATGCAGTCTGTATGCCAGATCCTCAACAATTGTTGCACTTTACAGAGCCTTTCTATAGGTCCATGGTATTTGCTGATATGAACCTGGTTTCCATGAACTAATTAGGATGTACATTAGTTATGACTTCTACATTATTGGGTTGCCCAGTTGATACCTCATGTATAATAGGACAGTCCTCCTGAAATGAAGTATATTGGTTGGCTTTTTCTGTGGGTCAAAATGAACTCTAAATATTCAATTTCAAAGAGCTACAGGATTATTATTATTTTTTAAATTCAGTTGATTTAACTTGCAAATTAATGTGCAAGTTAATGTCTTCCATTAATGGAGACAAATTTTGTTGAAAATTAGATATTTCATTTGCTCTACTAGTCTTGGGGGGGATTCTAGGTAAAGCACCAAAACTGAAGGGACAGTAACTCAGCAAACTGTGTAAGAAATAGTAATAGAAGTAGTCTTTTGAGTAAGAGCTGACATTGCTATGAGCTATTTTGTGTAACATATAATAAATGAAAAATGAGGTGTGCTAAGGTATCTTTTTATTAGAGATTTGCAAGGGATTAAGAAAAGGTTTGAAGTGAAATATCAAACTTAAGGGATACTTTGATGGCATGGATTTCCCCTCTTTCTTCTGTGTGCTTGATGTTCAAGTTCCCTTCTGACCAGAAGACCGGACGTATGATATTCTAGTTCATTAATTACGTGAGATGGAGGGTGTGCAGTGGAAGCAAGTGGTAGGAAGCTGGGGGCAGGCTTTGAAGGTAATAGTGGGGATAAAAGTGGTGAGTGGGAGACATGACTCATACTACTGAACTGTGAACAATGACAGCAAGCTGAACTGTGGCTTGGCGACCGTTCTCGGTGAGCTGTAATAAGTATACCAATTGTAAAGTGCTCTGTGTCGTCCGTGACCGTGGTGGCATCCTGCCAGCCCTAAGGGCTACCCTCAACTGAGAAGGTGCCTGCTCCCTGAAAGAGAGCTGTTACAAGCAACACTTGCTGTGAAGTGTTTTCCTACCTTTTCTAGATTTGTTTTTCCATACTACCACTACAGAAGAAGGCCAAGGCTTTGCTCTTCTTACGTTGTTAAATATCTTGCTTCTTAATTAGTTCCTTTTATTTCTAGGGGTATTCAAAGATCAAAGGCCTTCTCATCCTGTGGAAGGATAGTGAAATCCAACCCTAAATGTTTCACATAATTTTATATAGTTATTTTAAGAGAGATTATTTGAATCCTGACTTGGTATGCCAAGAGAGGAAAGGCCTTGAGAGGGGGAGAGGGGCACGTAACCCAGAACAGCACAGTTTATAAGAGACAAAGTATGGGAGAACAGATCATGAGGTCAAAATAAGGCTAGTCTGGTGCATGAGCATATCCATTTATCAAAAATTTATGATACTATTGGAAGCATTTCTGCAATTCTTGACATTGTCATCTTGATTTAATCATTTATTTTAAGCTGATATAAAGACTGGGGACTCAGTTACCATTCAATGACTCATCTTCCCTAGACTCTAGTGAAAACAGGACCTTCTACCTCTAAAAGAAAAATAGTCTTGGCCACACAGTTGTTCTTCCTACAAGGTAAAGATGCATCCACAGTTGATACTGGGACAGCTTCTGTTTCTAAACTGTTTGACCATCTAAGCATAAATGGTACACCAGGGGATGGGTCTTATGCCTGTTGGAAGTAGTTGATTGTCCCTTCCTGATGTACTGCTTTAACAACACTATATTTTGTACTGGTATAAATACCAGTATATATATAAATATACTTCATTCATGGTATATAGATGCTTTCCTTACTTGAAACAAACAAACAAACAAACAAACAAAAAAATCCCCAGATGGCAATGTTTATCTGAAGACACCCATAGAGCAGCCCCTTGCATTACTGATTTTAGATTAGACACTAGTGCCTGTTAGTCCTGGGCTACCCAAGGTAAATATATTATTTTCTGAATACTGAAAGGCAATATATAAAAACACTGCATCTTGTCTTCAAGGCTGACTTTAAGTATCCCTTTTGTAAGCTTTCATGGTGAAGAAAATTGTTTATAAAGTTAGTTATTTATAAAGAAAGTTATTTATAAAGTTAGTTATTTAAAATTCAGAAAACAAAATTTTAAAAAACAAACAAACACAACCCACATTAGTAAAGTTGTACCTAACCATAGATCCTTAAATTTTGCAGGTCTCTGCTAACTTCTGACATAATCTGATCAGCCCTTGTCACTTCTTCAGGGCTAGCATAGTACACGTTCCTACAAAGCTAAAGGCTGCAATTGAAGGTGACAACTGCAGCTAAGATCTACTCTTCTAGTCAGATGCTTCTTTCTGTGTCTCAAGCTTTCCTCCTTTCTTTCTTGCTGTTCACCACTCTCCTGTCATAGGACACTGGTTTTATGGAATATTAAATTATTCATATTTGTATTACGTCTTTAATTTCACCTTAGTTAGCCAAGTCCTGGTTTTAGTTTGCTTCATACAGCCTTCTGAAGACACACTGCTAAGACCTCTTATGTTGTATTCTGAAGAATACGAAATGTCAAAACCTTGCTGATTCACAGCTACCCTTTCCCTCCTAGTATTGCATAAAGAGCAATAAGAGCCAGTGAAATGAGGAGCTGTGTTGTCTACCCCTGTCATGACATAGCTTTAGGGATAATCCTTTTGAAACCCCACTGTAACCCTGTTTTTCAGAAGAGCTGCAGTCGAGGCACGTCTGCTTGCTTGTTTTCAGTAGTTGTCTTCCAGCTAGCTCACTTCGTATTCCATTGCCTTGGGGAAAAGAGGGTTGAAAATATTGTTACCAAATAACAGAAGGGAATTCTTCAACACGGGTCTGAGCCCAAAGGCCAATTCATGAGAAGATTCCCACTGAATTCTCTGGAAATTGGATCCAGCTGAATGTGGACAAATACTATCCTTAGCTGTAAAAAAATGCATCAAAATAGAAAGGGGGTAAATATGTCACAAGAAATGACAGAAATGGCATCATACTACACATGAAGTTTAATTGTGAAGTGGGCTGAGGAGTAGACTCCAGGGCCAGTGACTAATACTACAAGACTCATCAATGTTTTTCTCATTGGAAATGAAAAAATGTCTTTTTCAGTGGAAAATAGCAGATATTAATCTTATGTTCTGTTTTGAGCAAAACCCATCTACTTTCTAGTATTTAATATGAAACCTGCTGGAGCTGGATGACAATATTTGCTGATGCCTTTCAAAAAGGGACAGATAACAGCATCATGAAATTCATCTTTGAAAGGCAAGCCAATAACACTATGTTGAAAGGTGAACTACATGATCTGGGAAGTAGCGGTCCACTAGAACTACATTTTTTTTTTCAAATTTTTGCCTTGGATATGATTGAGTAATTACTGATTTATGCATGCAATTTATTTATAAGGTAAAGCAACAGCAACAACAACAACAAAAAAGTGTATTTTTTTCCCATTCTAGTGGCCAAACTCTTGAGATCTGAGTTCAGAAAGGTAGAAAACTAATGATATCATAGTACTTTGGGATCTTTTTTCCATTTTCCTTCAAAATGTTTACAAATGGTTTCTGAATTTGAATTCAATTCTAAATTTGATTCTGCTTTATGCAGACTGGAAGAGTTAAGGAGCTGATAAACACCTTATTGCATGCATATTATATTTCTTACCACAGTATAGAAGCACTCCACAATCTCTACCCTAGCAAAAACCAAGAGTGATTAGGTTGTACTTTAAATCTCATTTAACTTGGGAGCAGAGATACTGAGCTGTGCTATTTCTATCTCATTGTGACCAGTTGGTAGCCAGAGCATCTTTTTCCATTTCTGTCTCTCTTCTTTTGTGTGAGCTGTCTGTCATTAACAGAATAGATGGAAGGGGTGGGCCGCTTTCTTTGTAACCCAGCTGAACTTTCGTGTTCAACCTTGTTGAAAAGATTATGGTGGTGGCTGGGTATAGCAGATTGAGTTCATTCCCAGTACAACTCCACAGGAACCACGTTTGAGTGAGGTTGTTCGAGTGTGTGTATCTGCATGTGTATATTTTATGTATATAATCTATGTGTTCGGGGCCAAATGAAAGGTGGCCTCTGGCTCCCAGTGGTTTCTCTGTGTCCCTGCCAGGCATACTAATGCTTCACCTTCTGCAATCAGAGCATTTCTCAGGACTCTCAACAAAGTGGCATATTTGTATGCAAAGTCATTGAGGGCTGCCAACATCATGATGACATGATTCATCGTTTTTGCTGATTCTCAAGGCATTTTCTGCATAAAGAAGCCTTTGAGAACTGAGCAGAACCTCATTCTTCCTTTCAGAACTGGCTGTCAGGGCACTGCAGACAGCTTTTGTGTTCCCTAAGCCGATTTCTTTCACAGGGTAAAGTTCCCACTGGGGGAAGTGGTTGCCAGGAGACATAAAACAGCCACAGCAGGATGCAACTGTGTGCCTCGCTTTGGCACAAAGAGTTGCATGCAGGTGAAGGCATTGCTACTATTGCTACTTTCACCTGATGGATGGTTTTATGGTCAAGTTCTCCTAAGGCTTTTTTTTTTTTTTTTTTGGCCTTCACAAAATGTTAGTTTCGTAGACTCATATAGCTTAATGCTGGAAAAGCCCTCCCTGTAAATCACAGGCCATTGCCCAGTTACCTTGGTACATAGCTCAGTAACTTGTGGTTGGTTAAAACATGTCTCCCCATTCTGGCTTTGCCTGGAGACCATCCACTGATGGTTTTCACAACTTCACAGTTTTTCTTGGTAGCTAGTTCCCTTAGTGAATCACATTTTGTGTTAAATGTGAATTGAATTTCTAAATTGATTTCCCAGGCTTCAGTGCTCAGCCATCAGTCCTTGTTAAGTCTTTCCTGCAGAAGATTAAAGTGAACAAGCCCTCTCCCAAAGTTGTTTTTGATAAACTAAACAGATATTTGTGTCTCACTGAAAAGTTATTTTTCTTACCCTCAAATCATGCTTTTTATTCTTATTGTATCCACTTTCTAATTTTTCAAGATTCTTTAACAAACTGTATCTGAGAAATAGAAGGAGCATTCCAATATAGTCTGACCACTGCCATATACAGAAGTAAAATTATTTCCCCACTGTCATTCATTTCTCCTGTGTGTATATGTATCTTGATTTGACTTTTCTTGTCCTGTAACTTGCTAAGCAGTCAGACGTTTGTCTAGAATGAATGCAAATCCTCTTTAGAGTAAGCAGCCTTCCAGATACAATCTGCAGGTCAGGCCTATCTTTTTATTCTTATTTAATGTACTCTTTATTGTGACTGAATAATAGTTCTTTCATTGGTGCTTCACATTGCTTTTTCAAATAACTTCTGTCTTTAATAATCTTACATCTACACCATTGCCTTTAGCACCCATAATTGTGATTTCCTCAAAGGAGTAACATCAGCTTTATTTAACAGGCCGCTATTGCCATAAAAGTTATATTGACTGACGTGAATTATATTATAGCCTTCATCAGCTGAGTCTTGCCCTTGTTCATCCAGCTTGGTCACCAGTTATTCCTTTCAAAAACCAGTGCTTCAGGGCGAGATGCGAGCCGTGTTCATGCCCATAGACTCCTTCACATCTCTGTTAACACTGACAGCAGCTGTGACAATGAGCTGAGGTCACCAAAGCACTCCTGTATAAGCTATCAAAGAACTCTTTGGTTTTAATGACATCCAGGCAATGTCAGCTAGGAGTGGCTGATTTTAAACTGGCAACCTAGAACTCCGGGTTTCTGTAGCCCATTGGCAAACTTCTAAACCATTCAAACCTTTCTGGAGGGCATTTGGAGTTACTCCTTTAATCCATGGAGAATGGCATGTGCAGCCCTAGTATGTGTGGGAAAATATGCTCCTGAAAGCTGATTGTGTGAAGAAGATTGTGGTTTAGAATTAAAGTGCTTTACGGAATTAAGTTGTTGGAAGTGCTTCTGCTTTACCTTTGTATTCTGATCAACAAAAATCAGTTGGACGTGGTGTGATTACATCTTGTATGTTGCCACATTGTTTTGTTAAGTGCTATTATTTACATATTGTTAAATTACTGTTGTTATCTGCTATATGGAACATACATTGTAGAAAAACTCTGAAAATGCCACAGAAACATTCCCTAAACTGTACAGATACATTAAATGGTTGTAAAACATCCACAATCTTTAACAACTTTGATATAAGTCTTCACCAGGAATGAAGACAAAAAATATTCTAAGCTATACTTAGAATAAGTCAATACATATATGTAGTTCTCATAACGATCCGGTGTCATCTAGTGACTTAATCAAATGTGTTTCTTGAAAAGAATTCATTTTGGTTCCTTTTTTCCTGTATGTACAAATGCAGATTTATGCTAATGACAAAACCCATAAGTAAAGCCACTGACATCAAATAGATCCTGGGCAGGGGAGAAGCTGCTCCTCGGAGCATCCTTCACAGTGGTTGTCCAAGAAATACACAAGGGTATGGTACTCCAGATGCCAAGAACCTCAGGAAGCTACTATCAGATCCATTCAATTTCAGTTGGATGTGAAGTTTCTTTAAGCCTTCCAGGCCAGCCATCTGTGGTGCTGAGTACTGCCAAAGGAGTCAACTTCTTTCTCCCTTAGTGTAAAATGTGCTCCTCAATGGTGACATTTTTTGGAAAATGAAGTCCTTCCTTATCATATTTATTGTCTCAAACTCTAATAAAACACCATAAATACATCAAATATCTTCTAAGTTCCAAAGGCTTTAGCTTAATCTATCAGTTAAAAGTCAAATTTCTAAATTTTTTTTTTTTTTTTTTGCTATCTGTTTGCTGCCTTGGTCTTACTGCTCTCAGAATGTAGCGGTATTCTTTTATTAATTTATTTACTGTTTTGAATGTGTTTTTGAAACTTAAACAAAAGAACTCAGAAATGAGCTCAAGGTGGAGCTCAGTGTTTTGGCAGTCTGTTTGCAGCTTTGCTGTTTTGCAAAATTTGGTAATTATTTGCAAAAATGTTATTGTGGAAAGAGGGATAACAATAGAAGGAAGCAGCTGCAGGCAGCATTTGCATAGGAAAGGATAATGCAAATAACAAAAATTGTGTACGAGATAAGTCTGTTTCCCATGTTTGGGCAATCAGAGACCATTTGTATAGAGTGTCCAGACACTAGGGAGAATGGTAATTTCTAAAAAAAAATTATATATAATAACTGTGCGTGTGACAACAAGCAATGCAAATAATCCTGAGACCAATGCATAAAGTAATACAGATATTCTCCTTTCCTCTTTTAATGATGAGAACTTACATTTTCTAACCAGATGGTTATCAGCTTTCTATGCCAATGGTATTCCTTCTGTTTACTTTGTACTGTTCTTGCTCATCAAGTTGTCCTTATTTGTTCAAAACCACTTTTCAGATATTGATGAATGCCTTGAAGGTGGTTTGGGAACCTGTGGCCAAACCTGTATCAATGTGCCAGGGTCCTATATCTGCTCCTGTTTGCCTGGCTACACCTTGGATATTGACAAACGGTCTTGCTATGCGAATGGTAAGGTCATTTTCTTTTTGGCATTTAAAATAGAGCTTTAGAGTCTTAGATTTATTTAGCAGTTGGCATTATATTTTGAAGTGAGCCATGCCTGTCTGGTCCCAACTCACAATGGTGGGAAGAAGAATGAACAAACAAAACAAAACCAAATGAAGACTTCTTATTCAGTAAAGCTATTCTCTCTCTGTGCTCAAAACTGAAATCTCTGAAGTCAAAACTGAAGTCCTTACTACTTCCAGGAACAGAGGGCAATGCATAAGGTTTTGCTACTGTTGCCTCTTTTGGGTTGTTGGCGTTGATGCCTGTCTAGTGTATTTAGGTTAGGGACAGTGCTGTGAAATGTTAGGCAGGAAGCTCTTATTTTTGGTTTGGTCCATAGGAAATAATCACAATAAACATGGGTGCTCCTCTGAGGCCTTTCCTATTGTCCCAAAAGTTTAAATTGATTTTTGAACACATAAGCTGCATCCAAATTTTATAAGCTTCTAG
Organism: Aythya marila; assembly: GCF_965140915.1. Classification (NCBI taxonomy): domain Eukaryota; kingdom Metazoa; phylum Chordata; class Aves; order Anseriformes; family Anatidae; genus Aythya; species Aythya marila. The sequence continues at coordinate 4,325,308 of NC_139045.1, read as the reverse complement.
CCCTTCTGAGGGGAAAACATCCATAGTTATGGTCTCTGAATAACCTTAATTCTGTCCTCCACTGATGCTACTCATAGAAAAAAGATCTAGTTAGATTTTATTAATTGTTTTAACCTTATATTACATCTAGAATACGAGGTGGGTAACCTTATATTACATCTAGAATATGAGGTGGGAGTGCTTTGAAGTTCACCTCTCCATTTTGGTTTCCTGAATGTCTGGTTTTGGTTCCTGTCTGGATATGCTAAAACTTTTTTTCTGGTCCAGGAGTTCAGGTTTTCTTTTTCTGACTAGTGTTTACCTGAAACTCTCCCTAATGTGGAGATGGGATATGGCAGGACAGATTTTTGACCCAAGGAGATGAACTAGAGTCCCTCTGGGTGTAGTCTCCGGAACCATGTACAACAATCAGAAGTATTCAGTGCAGCTCCCAAATTTTCACCAACACAGTTACCTCAGTCAGCTCCTCGAATCACTCAGTGCTAGCAAAGTATGACTTTTTTTTTTTCAGTCCTGCCTAAACTATAGGTTTAGTCCTTTAAATAGTTTTTTGTTGTTGTTGTTGTTGTTGTTGTTTTTAAGAATGTTTTCTAAATATTTCTGCTCAGTTATCTAGTTATCTTTCAAAGCACAGTCCTATTTTATACATTATTGGAGGTTTTCAACTTTTTTTTTTTTTTTTTTTTTTTAAGTTATTACTAATCTTTATAGCACCAGAAGTGATGGATCAGGAGCTACCGTGATGGATAGGGAACCCTATCCTAATGCTATGTATAAATCCTTCTGTTGGAGGTATACAAAGTGTTATGTCCTCGTGTTTTAAAGACTGGAAGATCTTTTATGCAGGTGTTGTTTATCTGATCATTAAACCCCTGATAAAATTAAGTCCCAGATCTGGCTGGCCCCTCTGCAGTCAGATTTGTTCAGTCCTCATTCACAGGCTCCTGGTGGGAAATTCAGAGAGCAGAAAGGGAAAAAACAAAGTATAAAATTGTTCTTGGTCAACTAATTGGCAAAAATGCTGGCAGTACAGCCATTAAATTCCTGAGATAAATCAACATTGCTACACTTCACCATTCATTTACGTAAAACAAGTCTTCGTAGTTTAAATATTCTCACATGGGGTTGCTCAGAACAAATAGCAGCAGAAAAAGGGAGACACTAACATCCCAGAAGCAGCTGTTATAACTGGGTAATACCTTGAAAACTCCAAATGAACACCACTGTATTAGTATAGAAATCAGAAAGCTGATCACTGTCCTTGTGAATAGCAGTAAATCACATCCTGGGAGCTTGTCAGAACTTGCTGTTCTCCAGAGAAATCAAACTTGGTCCCTTTCCTCTGCTGTGAAGCGGGTTGCTTCAAAGAACCTTGCAACCATGGTGAAGGTACGGCACCTGCCTAAAATTTGTAGAAATGGTGTCAGCTGAGTTTAATGTTTCATGTTAATAATGAAGGTACTTAGTTAAAAGGTTGCAAAACTGATTCATAAAATGAGTTTAGTTATCAAAAGTATATGTGCAAGGAAATTGATTTCAGGGTCATCAAGGATGCAGGCTATCCCTGGTAAGCAGAGAGTTACTTCTGCATTCCTGGAAAATCAATTCAACAAGTGATTAGATAAGTTTTAAAGCTGTCATTCTGTTGGATCTATATTAATAATTGTATTTCAAAGTTGCCTGACTACAGCATTTTTTGTGTGCCTTGATCTGTTGTTTCAGGCAACCAGGTTATAATTCCCCACAATTACCAACATAATGGGACTTTCTTCTTTGAAAGTGGTTTTAGTGGTAAATTAAAGACTGAGCTGTGTGTTCTGAGATATAATATTAGAAAAGACTAAAATGTGGCTGGCTACCCAAAAACTCCTTTCCTCTGCTACACACCATATAGTTATCCACGATATTCAAATTACCTAAGCAAAAAACATTCTGTTTTGGAAATGCAGTTAAGTTTCCCTGGATGATCTTAACCCTGTCCTGTGGTGATACCCTAAAAAATAACAAATAAGATGATAAAATTGGTTTAGTGTAATCTGCAGCCCCACCAATGAATATAACCCACTAACTCCTCCCATAGTTACCACCTGGTTTTAAGGCCATGTTAAGGCTGTTTGGCCCATCCTAGTTGCTCATCACTCCAACCTTAATTTGATTTATAGAGTTTGGGTCATAATTAGATTGAGTTTTTCATTTTAAAATATTTCATGTTAACTTACTGATATGTCTATACCTTTCAGTCAGTGTGAATACAATTTTTGTTTGTAATGAGTTGTTGCTGTTGAGCTGTAGGAGTTTCAAGTAAGGATCTTTTGCTTTCCTCCATCCCTCTATGTCACAAGAAACCTCCACAGTTTGTAGCTTCTTCCTTTGCCCTACCTTGGGATCTTCAGTTTCCCTGTTTGGACAGTTAATGTGAGACTCCAGCCCATCTCTCTGTGAAAAGTTCCTGCTACGGAGCAATAGTTGGAATTGGTCTTCATCTTGGAGATACATCCATGGCATAATTTTTCCACCATCTGCTGGCATGCATGTGATGGTTCTTCTGGCCTCTGACTAGGCTATAGGGTTTGGAATTAGTGGTAATAACTTTTTTCTGCAGTCTCAGTTACATTACTCATATTTTTGACCTAAAAAATTCTCAGCAATAAATGTGAAGGGACCACTATGTTTATATCATATTGACACTCGGTGATGTGTTTGGAAAGTCATCATTAAATATGGGAGAAATGGTTAGATCCTGAACTTTGCCTAGTATAATACTGATGAGAATTTAATGTAATGTAGCAGAAGCACAACTTCTATCTATTATTTATTTATTTATTTATTTTTCTCCACACCAGACCCTGTACCATTCCTACTTTTCAGCCATGGAAGTGCCATCTTTAGAATTGACACTGAAGGGACCAATCACGAAAGATTGGTGGCTGATGCTGGTCCATCAACGCTTATGGATTTTCATTATACAGAAGAGAAAGTGTATTGGGTAGACTCAGAAAGACGACTTCTGCAAAGAATTCACCTCACTGGCGCAAAGCGAGAGGTAAAGTTATCAGTTCTCTGAAATTTTCCGAGCTACTGGGCATAAAACCCTGTAAAGAAACTGCTTGCTCTGTAGGTACAGTTTTGGAGTTCCTGTTCATTGGTTGTCACTTCAGACTAATTAAACAGGTTTTGGTGTTGTAATAGTTCTAGTCCTGAGTCTATGCTGTTTTACTCACGTTCACAATACACGTAGTGTTTTCCGTGGATCAAATGAAGGGGAAGATATTGAGACAAACCCAAGCTTTGAAGACAATAAAACTTCTATTAGGTTTAAATTAATTGTTATGGAAATTTGTCTTCCAGATTACTGTAACTCAAACTGGCACAAATGGCATGAGTGGAATGTGCTTGAAATCCTACTCTTTTTTTCTCCAATCTTTTAATGGTTTCTATGGTTGCATAAATGCTTCTTTTAGTACTGCATCTTTTGTTCAGAAAAAACTGTGCAGTTCATTGCCTCTGGCTGATTAAAAGGGAAGACAGGCTGTTGCTGCACTTTAGTGCTGTGAGAGCCTTCTTTTGTTGGAGAGAGTTTTCAAGTGTTGTTGTACCCATGTGGAGTCTTAACTGATATATTTGATGCTGATTTTTAAGAATCAGGGTCCAGCACAAGTGTGTTAGGTTTTCCCCCATCTGTAACAGTGCAGGTCTGGGTACTTCCTAGTTTGTGAAATGCAGGAAGAAGTTGTAGCTAAAAGATCAGTCCAGTGTGTCACTGATGGAGAACAGTTTTCCCTTTTTTAGGGAGTTACACGGTTCAGAAGGGGTATGTATAAGTGCAAAGACCAAATGAAAGTGATTAAAGAATAAGAAAGAGAAATAACTACAGGTCTGAGAGAAAATGAAGCAGGCAGTGGAATGAGATGGGAAGCCTCAGTCTAGCACAGTAGTCCCTATACTGAAAGTCAAGCTTAGATTAGTACATATGCTTCTTGCAAACTTGCTTTTTGCTTGTTTACAGAGACTGTGTTACATAGACAAAGGCATTTCAGGTTTTGCTATTGACTGGATAAATCAAGACATCCTCTGGGCCAACAGACAGAAATCAACCATAGAAGCGACAGACATGAATGGGAAGAAACGCAGAGTTATTCTAAGAAATGTTGGTCGTCCCACAAAGATTACCATTGATGCAGAGCAAAGGTAATTTTAACTAGGTTAGTAATTTCATGAAAATGGTCTCAAAATATGTTAAGTAATATGATTATTGTTTCTAAGGTTACTCTGTGCAGTGTGTTACCTGTATTCCAATACCTCCTTGACCATTGACAAAGTAGGCTAAAATATTAACAAGTTATGAGAGAACCAGAGAAATGTGTGAGAAAAGCCCACAGAAGTCTAATGCAGAATCTATACCTATTGGTCATCAGGGAGAATTTTGCTAGTGAGGACAGCTGAGGGAAAAGAAGCAGTGCTGGTCATTTCTCAATGAGAGGAAAGTTTCAGGGCAACAGAAACAAGAACTGGAGCACCAGAGGCTATGATGCCTGCAAATGCTGGGAGTCCCTTGTGCTCCAAATGTGGCATGCTTAGAATGTTATTTAGTGTATTTTCAGGAAAAACAAAGTTCCTATTTCCTTTGTTCCTCAGGAGCTCTGAATATTGATTCTGATTCTAGAGTTGCTGTTTTGTGTTATCAGTAATTTGACCTTCATAAAGATGCTTTTTTCAGCTTCAAGCCATTTGCAGTGACAACCATGGCTAAATAAGAGTTTTTGCATCCTCAGAAGTTATTAATATGAATGTTCACAGTGGTCTCTCCATGCTACTTTCTCTTGACATGTAAATCTCTTCAAGTCTGTGAAAATAAAAGACTTTGAAATGCTATGGTACAGCAAAATCACATTTTTGTTGCCACTTTTAACTTGCAGTAAGCTTGTTCTGCACTGTGTAAAAGTATTTTAATATTAAGACGTGTATTTTCATATTGCATTTATACATAAAATAGTTTTCTGATGATAGTAATATTAGTAGTATTCATTGGAGTCTTGTCATTTGGGTAGGCTTTAAAGACCTGAACATCAGCCTTTACATATATACACATTATTGATTTGCTTTTAATATAGTACTTACCAGTTTTGGAAATATTCACAGGTCCTTAATTTCACTGTCAAATGCCACAGAAAGACCTGTTACAAATAGCATGATAAGAGTGTATTTGCTGAACTCATGCAGAAGTTTGTGGAGACTCAAGTGCGTATATTCACCTAGGTGTGATTGACCAAGCACTGAAGCTGTACTTATGTGATTACTAAAAGACCAGTAAGCCAGTAGTGAACTGTAAAGAAAGTAGGCTCCAAGGAGTCTAACATCATTTTTATGTCATAGTGCACTTTGCCTGTATGCAAACTCTAGTGGCTCTATTTTTAATGTGAAGTGAATTTAAAAGATAAAAAGCAGAAGTTTTATCCAGCAGGTATAAACCTACACTAAATCTGATGACAACAGTGTCTTCCCTAAAATATATGCAACTCTTAAGTAATGAAGGTCAATATGATACACCCTAATAACAGTTTTTCTCAAAGAATGGGTCTGGATGAGATTATTAGCAGTGATAAGATTGTTTTGCTACTAATAATGCAACTATAGCTGTAAGATTTATATATAGAGAGAGAGAGAGTGAGAGAGAGAGAGAATGGTGTTTAGGAATGCTGTAAAGTTAGGATTCAAAAAAAAGGGAAAGAGAGGGCAACGAAGATAAATGCTGGCAATTACTCAAGCTGGTTTCTAATCTTTTTTCTTCTGTCTTTCTGTTTGTTTATACCATTTTATGTCCACATGCTGACTTGCAAAAGATGTGCACGGAGACTATAGCCACCTTTGTTTCTTAGTTTCATTATTAATAAAAAGTGAATCCTAGCATTTATCCAACCTTCCCGATCACTGAGATTTCTTAAATAGCAGGTGTTATAGAAATGTAACTAGATATTATTGAAGTGCTTAAAAATGGCAGTAGAAAATTGGACTGTTCTTGTGGCCAAATGTTTTTTCCTATACATTAATAATAGATGATAATTGTAGGCTATGTAGAAGTGAGGAAAAGCCATGGACAAGGACTGATTCTTCCTACTTGTTTAGTATAGTCCCTTACCGGTGAGATCTAATCCTTTTTTTGGCCTTATAACAATAGTTTAAATAAACATAGAAAAACTGAATTTATGGCACACTGGTTCATACACATAAATCTTTTAATTTTGTGAAGACAAGGCAAAATCATAAAGCTTCCTGGAGTTTTTGTGCAAAAGTATAAGAGACTAAAGCAAATAATCTAAACCCAAACCTTAAAAAATAAAATATATGATAACGATGGATAACCTGCCATGTTGGAAGGAAGAACTGTTGCTAACCTTAGTCACATCAGTAAATCTGGGTTCTGATCCACGAATAACCTGAGCTATAAGTAGCTTCAGTGCATAACTGATTTGGGTATTGGAGCTGTATTTTGACTGTCTTAATTTAATGACAGCATAGTCTGGCTGCTATAACCAGCAGGAAGGTAGAAAGAAATGAAAACAATAATAGACATGGTATTTTTAAGTTAAGTACCACTGCGTGACATGTTGGACTAGAGTTTCTGGAGATGGATTCCTCCCCAGAGGCAGAGGGCAATGCATAGCTGCCTCAAAGACGTGCCTTTTCCTAAGTTTGCAGGAGCCCCCTGCAGATCTGAGAGGTTATTCCAGTTTCCTTCACTGACTGCATGGCTGAACAAAGCAGAGAGAGAGACAATAGCACTTCATGGTTAAGCTGGGCTGATTCCTGCTTGACCTACATGAGATAAATTTCAAGTATCTCATTGCTTCCTGAACGGAGTCACAGAGTCCCTGATAGAAACTTGTTTGTTAAAACAAGAAAACAACTGTAGCAAAATTGTAGTGGTAACTGTACTTCCATTAAACAGACAATGCTTTGTTGTCAGAAACGTTTCCATTCTTAATAGAGGTATATGGGGTTTTCCTGAAATAGGTCAATGTGTGTTGAGAAAGCCTTTTGCTTTATGATTAGTTTTGGTTCTGGGAGCACTGTGGTAAGACTGAAAAATACTGTATACAGGAGCAACTAAATAAGGAATGTGTAGCAGTGATATGATCTTGTAAACATATACATATATTTTTTCCCAAACATGCCTGTAGGTTGTTATTTTGGTCATCTGACGGCACAGTTTCCAGTATATACCGAGCATCTCTTAATGGAAGTGATGTGAGAAATATTTTAAGAACAACAGAAAAGATAAAGACCATCTCACTAGACTTGGTTAACATAAGGCTCTATTGGATCCAGCATGACCATGGGAAGGAGATTTCCCATATTGGATCGTGTGATTATGATGGGGGAGCTGTTCATTTGCTTCAGAGTTCTGGCCGGTGAGTTTTTCTGAGTTTGTCAGAAATAAAACGCTCATTTCCTTGGTATCCAAATAAAAAGAAGACTTTTATTTTTCCATTTTATAGCACCATGAGGAGCACAAAGTGTAGCAGAAATGACATGTAACTGTAGATCTAAAACTGCAGACTTGAAAATGGAAAAAAGACACTGTTGCAGGGATAATACTGCCACTCCATACTCCATCTTCTAAGCTTTTAGCAAATGATAACCACTTAATCCTCAGAAATCCTCTCTAAATGTTTATTAGTGGCCTTTTTCTGCAGATAGAGAAGCCAAAAGCAGAGAGATTAAATGATTTGTCCAAGGTCACAGTAGGTCAGCTCAGGTGTCTGAGCTGTGCTCAAGAGCCTGAGCTCCACCAGGTCTTTCCTATCTTTCCCTAAGCCTGTTGTCCTCCTCAGCTGCTGGTCAGGGAGGCTTGGAGAACGCCCGGTGCTCAGGCTCTCCAGTAAACGTCAGCAGATGTGGTGAAAATGCCCTATACAACCTTCGTGTATCCCTCTGCTCCCTGTTGCCTGGCTGAGTGCGCTCCTGATGGGAGGGATACCCATCAAAGAGGGCACTGAAAACTGAGAAACAGGGGGGACTTACCTGGCCTAAATCCTTCAACAAAGCAGGTGACCATTTTAGTTGCTGGGTTCAACAGGCTGCAGGGTGATACCTAGGCTTTCTGTGTCAGTTGGGTCAGTCTGGAACACCAGTTCATGTAACTGGTGAGAAGTGCCCACCATTTTGCAGGTGTTTCTTGCAAATCTGCAGGATTCTGGGCTCTGGGGCTGTCTCTGGCACTTCATCTGACTTTCATATATGTAATTCATATAAGATGACATAAGATATATATATAGGAATACAAATAAAAGGTATTGACAGCAAATTGACTGAACTCAATGGCCAGAAAATGTATAGTGAGTAAATAGACGGGGATAGGTAATGTGCCATCTCATGTTGTTTTCTTTCTGTTGTAGACATCAGTTGCTTGGTATGTCTCTCTTTGCTGACCACCTGTACTATTCAGAGTTGAAATCTGGTATGATATGGAGAGCCAACAAGTATACTGGAAAAGTTGTAGTCACAATTAGCCTGAAACCATCATTTTTTCCACCAGTGGAGATAAAAGTGGTGCATCCATTTCAACAGCCAGGTGCAAGAACAGATCTTCAGGATTTTGGTAAGTAAACTGCAATGATACAGCTATATTTGTGAGAATAATAATGTAATGCACTCTGATCTTTTACAGTAATATTTTATTTTCAGCAAAATGTGTGCTGAGCATGAACTACTCATGACATTAATCTGAATACATGTGTAGATAAATGTGTTTTTCTCCTTGTCTTTTCTTTTTTATTCATTTTTCCTCACAAATGTTTTTATACTTTGCTAGTAAATGCACAGAGAGTACAGCTTTTTTTTTTTTTTTTTTTTTTTTTTTTCTTTAAATTTTTTATGCAGATTTGATCTTCATCAAATGTCTATTCAAATGTCTATTCTCTTCTGGAAGTTTTAATGCACTGCACATCTAAATACCTCTGATTGATTATTATGGCACTGAAGTTTTTTAAGAAGTATGTGGTGTGCCCTGCAAGTGATAGTGTGAAAGTCTCAGCTTCACTTTGAAAAGACTGGATTAAGAGTCATCCTGTTTAAAACAGACCTGAAGTTTCCATAGTAACTATCAAATGAGAGCCTTAGGTGTCTTTAATTGCTATTGGTTGCAGCCTACACTGTGAGGTGTCCATGTCACTGCATTTCACTGTGGGATCAGGAGGTGAAAGTACTTGGCTATGGATAGCTTACCCTGCTTGAGTATTCCTGCTGAGGCAGTAGGAAGTGGGAGGTGCCCAGGGAAAATAATGTCTTGTTCTCTGGTCTCTGAAAAGCAGATGTAGAGTATTATTGATTTAATTGAACAGCCTTTGTCACCAGTTTTGCTTTGACATGAAGAATTGAGCAAACAGAAGGCAGACATATGGGAGTGTCAAGCAATGATTGCAGAACTCCAAAGTGAAAAGAGTCTTGGGTTGCCAGAGGTAGAGGTGGTATAAAAACATTAGAAGAAAGCAGTGCATGTTTGTATGAGCAAAAATGAAACTGTGTATGTCTTGCTTGAACAATTTCTAAATATCTACCATATAATAGGCTTCACCTTCCTTCATGTCAGCTGACAGCTTTATATGATACTATGCTGTATCTCCTTCCTCAAGTTTGGTCTGAGTGGGAAAATCAAATCTTTAAGGGAACTTTCCCTTTCAAATGCTTTGTTTGCAGTGCAAAGATCTGTTGACATGAAGAATAAAAAGTGCTCTTGGAAATCAAACTTTTGCTTGTAAATGCAGGGAGCTTTCATTCAGAGACAATACCTATTCTGTGCTTCATTGGAGGAAAACAGTCATCTTGTCAAACTAAAGCACTTTCTTCAACTTACACCCTTGGTGCTCTCCCACAGAGAAACTAGGAAAGGGTGCGCATGGTGACGCCCACACAAGGCTTAGGGTTGTTGCGAAGAGATTTGGAAGGCCCCGCGTAGTCTCAGGAAACCCCCTCGGGTGTTGCCTGTCACCATATTTACAATTACAGGAAGATGGGGAGGGAGAAACAGTGACCAAGAAAGGTAATTCATGATAGCAGTCTCCTGAACCTCAGGGTCATGTTTCATATATTCTCTCCATGAGAGTATGTGTTGTATTGCTCTTTGACTATGGGCACTTAGCTTTTATTCTTCTCCCAGAGGATTAACTCCCCTCTTTCCTCCAGAACGTGCTGCTTTCCAGTGTTTCTCTTTCCACTGGAAAGAGGTGTTCCCCACTTTTCTTTAATAATTTAATTACTAGTGTTTTTAAATGCCTTGCATTATTTAGCCCCATATTTCTAACATGTTTTACAAAGTATGACAGTAATTGTTTTCAGCAGTAGTTCTTTTTTATTCCAAGTACCTTCTTGTAAAAATGTCTGGGAAGTGATGGAGTAGAAAGAAGCTTAATGGGCTGAATCCAGATGAACCTTTTGGACTTTGCATGTACATTGCTTGGCTTATCCAGTGCAAGAACTGGGATAAAAGAAGGACTAATGAGCCTGGAGTACAAATGAGATTTATAGCTGATCTTACAACAGAGAAACTTGGAGATAAAAGCATACCTCAACTAATTGGATGCTCTGTACAAGCTAAGAAAGTGTATGTTTCACTGTAGTGTCAGCTGTGAATTATAAGGCCTTCTTTAAAACAGATAAAAAGTGAGCCCCTTCAGATAAAAAGGGAACTGACAAGAAGTGCTCAACTGACAGGACTTGATTTTTGACAGGAGTTTGGATTATTTACTTTACTACTTAAATTCCTCGTGTTCTCTCTTCCCTTTTTCTCTCAAAAGGCTTTCCTGAATTGATCAGGGCCAATAAATAGATAGAAGAGCATTAATTCTGCTACAGGTTTTCTATAACCCCATATAACTTTGGTATGGCAATATCTGGAAGATGGTCTTCAATTTACCTCAAGTCTCTTCAATAACTAACCCTAGATTTGAAGTCAGTATGTGTATTTATAAATGCCTGCTGGAATACTCTTCTCACTTTTATTAATGGCTCACAAGACACCTAAATTACCTTACAATCTAAAAGCCTGCCTCTAGATTTTTTTTTAAGCTTTCTCTGACAGGGTAAAATTAAGAGGAAATGACATTCAGAACACTCAGGATAATATTGTTTTGTTTTGTTTTGTTTTGTTTTGTTTTATTTTATTTTATTTTATTTTATTTTATTTTATTTTATTTTATTTTATTTTATTTTATTTTATATTTTATTTTATTTTATTTTATTTTATTTTATTTTATTTTATTTTATTTTATTTTATTTTATTTTATTTTACTTTACTTTACTTTACTTTACTTTATTTTATTTTTAACATAAGGAATTACATTGTGTTTCTTTCCAGTATGAGATACTGGTATCAGACCATCATTTGAAAATACCCATTTCCATTTAAAAAAGGTGATGGAGTGGGTGGTAGTGGAGAAAATGTTTCATAGTGGCTGTTCTTCCAGAAAAGATTATCTGAAAGCTTTGGTCAATAACTTAGTCACTGTTCACTTCTAGTTTTGAGATGTGATAGTTTCTTTCTTCTTTTTCCCTTCCCCTTTCCTTCCTTTTTTTTTTCTTTATTTTTTTTCTCTCTCTCTTTTTTTTTTCTTTTTTTTTTTTTTCCTTCTTTTTCTGACATACTGCTTTGGCAATACTGAGGTCTAAAATTATTGTGTTAAAGAATATCTTTCTGAGATTTCTTAGATTGCAAAATTGTTTGCTGTGGTATTTCCATTGTAACATCCAGGTTTATTAGGTCTCATTAGACCAATAATGGTACAAGTAAGGAACAAGAAAACATACTGGTGATAAGCATAAGATGATCTTGGTGCTCGTTTGAATTGTTTTGAGGTTGCATGTACTTGCACTGCTGCCTCTGTAATAAGTTCTGTATTTGAAAGTCAGACACCCCGCCATGGTATATGCTTGATTTGGCTTCAACAGGGACAAAGATTAAGGGTCCAGCAACATAGATTCAAAACTGGTTCTACAAAAAGAGAAGCAAAGCTAAAACTACATAAAATTCAAGTCTCTGATAGCCTAACATGCTTAGTGACACAGATAATATCCATCTAATCATCCATTCATTATTTTTCGTTCAATTTCGTTAGAGAAAAGTCAATCCATTTCATCTAAATAAGTCCGATGTTGATGCTCTCTGCCAAGCTGAAATTGTCTCAAAATTATGTCTGGGAAATTATTGCACTTTTCTGTAGATGTGATCTGTCATTCCAACAAATGGCCAGCATTTTCTCCTCTGCGGCTAGCAGAAGACTAAACACTGAACTCATATATTATGCTGCTTTCTGTCTCTTCAAATTTAGAGGGTAAAGTGGAAATAGTGCAAGAAATTTGTTTGCATATAAACGTCTTCCCTGCCTGTATGAGCCTATGATTTCCTTTGTTATACACACAGCAGAGGGCAAATACAGAGTTGTGTGTGGGTGGCTGCATACCCACGTCCAGTAGCAACAGTTCATCTATTCTTAGCTTGGAAAAGGGGCAAGCAACCCCAGAAGAAGATTAGGAAGATTAAAACAAAAATAATAGTTTGTGAGACTAAAATAAAGACTGTGAGTGTTGCATATCTATGAAAGCACCAGCTGTGAAAGACAGCCAAGCAGAGACACATGGCTCTTCCAGTCCTTCCCATGGAGGATGTTTCAGTACCTATTTGCCTATTCTATGAAGCAAGAAAAGCAGGAAGGCTTCTGAAAATGTACTGAGTGCTCTTTTCTGCTTCCTCTGAAGAAACTTTGTACATAGCTTTTAGGGCATCAGAAACATTTTGAATTTTAAATCTGACTACAAGATTTATGAGGTGCACATTTCTAACAGTCAGGAACCCAGGATCCATTTCAGTACAAAGATTCTCTAGGCTGTACTAATAATTTTAAAATGAAAAATATGGTCATTGTCATCTATCCAGGCTTTTGTTTTGTTTGCTTGATTTTGGTTGTTGTTGTTGTTTTTTTCTTTTCTTTTCTTTCTTTCTTTCTTTCTTTCTTTCTTTCTTTCTTTCTTTCTTTCTTTCTTTCTTTCTTTCTTTCTTTCTTTCTTTCTTTCTTTCTTTCTTTTATTATTTTATTTTATTTTTTTTTAAAGTAATGTAAGACCTAAGCCCTGATTTGTCCTAATTTCCAGACTTTTTCTTTCTCCCCTCATTTTTTTCTTTTTGTGTGCTCTGTCTTCTTTCTGAGTGCTTTACAGAGCCTGATAGCACAGAATATTGTTCATGACTGGCTGCATATGAAGCCTGCTACACAGGTTTTTCCCTTTCATAGCCACTAACGTTACTCACCCAAACCAAGCCATCCCCTGCTCCAAGGCTCTTTCCAGATCTGCCTGTGCTGATGTGGAGCTAGAAACAACCTTTCATAAAAACCTACTCTTATTCCTACAAGTACTTTAATTTTATAGTGACATTTTGGCCTGATTTTACCAATCAAGATTAATAGAGATTGTTTTCTAATAATAAGTTCCTCAGGTTGAGCAAATAGCTGTTGAGAAGGAGAGGACATGTCACTGCATCTTTGGTCAAAGTAGTTCCTCCTTGAGCAGAAGATTGACATGATAAGAACTCCATTTTATTTAAATTTACATTTACATTACATTTGTTCTTCCAGAAAGAGGAGTCTGTGATATGACAAAAGAAAAGTGCAGAAGAAGAACCTGCAGGCCGGACTCGAGGACTCATCGGTGTAAATGTTCTAGTGGCTTTATTTTAAGTCGAAATAAGCAGTATTGTGAAGGTAATATATGGATCTACTGTCAGCTTTATTCCATCAGACAAAAAATTTCTTCTGTTCTTCTATTTTATTTATTCCTATCTTGAGAAACACTGAGAGGTCTTAAAAATTCCAGTTAGTGTAAATTTTTAATGGGTATAAATGGTTTAATGGGTATAAACGATTTAATCTGGATTGCTTTAATCAAAATTTAATATTATTATTATAGTTACAACTTTTAGAAGCATCTTTTTCACTACAGAACCAGATTTGAAAAGATGCAGAGACATGAAAATTACGAGTTTATAGCATTTAAAACAGCCATCCACTTCAGGATTTTTTCTCAGGAATTTAGCCAGTATTGTTTTCTGAAAGGAAGCTTCTAATCCACTTCTGTGGATTTGAGAATTTTACTTAAGTCACATTGGAGCCTTTAAAAAAATATATTGTCTGAATAAAGTGTCTAATGTGGATTTTTGGGGTGTGCACAGGATTTAACTGGCATCAGATTCTCTATAGGATGGTATACTTTGCTTCTGGCTACCTGTGCTGGACTCGTACGTAATGAATAGGTTACTTGGGATTTTTTTGAAGCTTATTTGAATGAGGTCTGCAAAGTTGATTTTTTTTGGCATTTGCTACTGTCAATATATTTTGTAAAATGAATGGGTAAAACAGTCTGGAAGACTGCTAGTTTGCTTCATTAATCCAATTCCCTGATTCTGGTTGATGACCTTATTCTGACACGGCACATGTTTCTTTTCTCAGATATCAATGAATGTGGCTTCTGGAATCATGGCTGTACTTTGGGCTGTGTGAACATCCCTGGTTCCTATTACTGCACCTGCCCAAGAGGTTTTGTTCTGCTGCCTGATAGGAAAACATGTCATGGTAAGTAGCAGTGATGCAAAACCATCTCCAGTATGATATTGGAGATGGTTCTCATATAACACCAAAACCTCTGCAAGTTTTGTGTGTTGCATTGCTCCCTTCCAATCCCTTATTATGTAAGTAGGATCAGCTTAAACCAAGTGAACCAAAGACAGATGACAAGTTTAAGAAAGTGTAAGTCATACATAAGTAATCAAGTGTGAGCCTCTTGGGGAGCAAAAAGGAGTCAGGTTCAATGCATCCGTGTGTCTGGTTCTACATGCCTGCATTAAGTCCTCATGTTGAATTACAGGCCTAAGTTTTATGGTGTTTGGGGAGTTGTTTGCCAGCTAGCACCCTCGCCTCTGGGGAACTTGCACTCTGTCAAGGTTTGTCTGTACAGTGACATGGCTTGTGCACTGACTTTTCAGCAGCAGCAAAAGTTAGCAGCACAACTTATTCTGGTATAATATTGAAACATGATATGTGGAGCAAAGAATACAGACTGTCATTTTCTTGATCATCGAGTCATTAGGGATAACTGGACAGTAGACCATTTGGAGATGCTGATAATGGGTGATAATTTGATTAGTCACATACAAGTAATGAAAAATCTGATTATGGTATGAATGCACTTGTAAGTAGGTATCTTATGGGCCTTAAACCCCAGACTAGAGAGACCTCTCTGCTCAGATTCAGCTCTGTGGCACATTCCAGGTGCATAAGCAATTACATCATTTTAAATGCAGTCTCTGAATTTGGCTCACTGTCTAACCTGCATAATGATTTGCATAGTCTCTGAATGAGCAGCTTACAGCACCAACTTTTTTCTTTTCAGATCAGGGTTGATAACTTTGCTATGTGCATGAAATCAATAAAATTAAATGCATAAGCAAGTTTACAATGAGCAAGACACATCACAGTGTTTATTCTGGGTGGCAGCTGTACTTTGGGAGTTTTTTTTCTTTTTTTTTTTTTTTTTTTTTTTTTTTTAATCAATTAAAATGTGTATTAAAAATATACTTGAGAGAACTTACCCATATAATATAAGTGTTTATAAACTAGGAGGCTGTCTAAACCTGGACAAATGTGGAAAAACAAAATGCGGAGAACACAGACAATTCAAAGGAAAAAACAAAGATCTGTGTTTGAGCAAGCTTCAAGGACCACGGTTTAGTCATAGTAAGAGTCAGAGGTGAAAAGTTTTGTTCCTTCATCAATTTTTGTTTGAAACCCCGAGGAGGCACTTCTCTTGCTCTGTTAAGGAGGATCCAGGAGCAGGATTTAGCGGCCTAAGCATGGGTGTCCAGGGTGTGGGAGACAGCTGCACAAGGCAGCCAGATGTGACAAGGACCTATAGGAGACCTGCAGCCAGAGGCTGTCGGGTGGTGGGATACCCCTCTGTGTCCAAAACACCACTTAGACGCTGTGCAACTTAGTCCTATTCTGGATGACTAGATGAACCATCTGCCTACATTTTGGGTGCCTCAAATCAGATAGAAAATAATGTTTTTCTAACACAGGCTAGGGATGCAGCATGGACAGTATAACTCCATAACTACTGTAGCACAAGGCAGATATGTCACCATCAACGTACCTTGAGAGAGAGAGAGATGCAAGGTGAGAAGTCCACGTGCTGACCAGATATTGATGCTTTGTTCCCCAAGTCCTGTACGAAGCTTTTCATCCAAAGCCACGAGCTCTGGTCAGACAGAAACAAACAGTCCATTGAGATCAGTTTCTTCACCCCCTTCATCGTGTTTAAAGGATTAGAGCAACCAGGTTCAGAGTGCAGCTGCCTGGGAGAAGGCAACAGCTACAAACCATTTAAGTTGGTGTATGCAGCTGATTCAAAAAAGCAGCCGTGGGGAACCTGCGTTTATTCCAGTCTGCCAGGGGGTGCTGCCGTATGGTTCTGCAGGGCACACAAGGAGATGCAGCACTGCAGGGCAGAAGGTAGAAGGAGGATATCCTATAGAATTGCATAAAAGAGAAATATAATAATAATAATAACAATAATAATAAACCTTAAAAAAGTGTTAACACTACAACTATTATAATAGAAAGTAAAAGGAGACTCTTCCTAGGTCCATGGATGGTTTTGCCCCTATAGCCTCAAAAATTACCACTAAGGAACATGGTTGTATTTCTGGAAGGTTCATCTCCTATTTTTATTGGTTTTTATCTCAGTCACCCTGGGAGAAGTAGGAAAGTAGTTTTTCCTTATTGTCTTTCCATTTAGCACATATTCTTTAAGTCTACCTTCCTTATAATTTTGGATGAAATGTAAAAATAAAAGTTTTGTAAATTATTTCTATTTTGATAACGCTCCCTCATAAAAATTTGGAAAATTTAAAGCTGATCATTATAATGACTTCATGACCCAGCAACAATTTCAGATTTTTCCTTTGCTGTAATTAAGAGAGGGTGAACAAAGAAAGGAGGAAAAAAATACCATCAAACAAAAAACAAACAAACAAACAAAAAAAAAAGCAAAGAAACAAAAACCCAGAAGAAAAAAACAAACAAAAAAACAAACAAAAAACAGAACTGTTGTTCTCTCTGCTATCAGTTTTTCTTTCTTTCTTTCTTTCTTTCTTTCTTTCTTTCTTTCTTTCTTTCTCTCTCTCTCTCTCTCTCTCTCTCTCTCTCTCTCTTTCTCATATATAAGAAAGTGTATATATGAAAGTGTTAAGAAGTCTTTTATTTTTTTTTGGTGAGGAGTAGTAAAAATGTTTCATTTCTGATTTTTTTCCCCTCTTTACATTACTGTAGAGCTAATTTCCTGTGTAAGTAATGACACTGAATGTAGCCACGGTTGCCTTCAGACATCTAAAGGGCCTGTTTGCTTTTGTCCTGAAGGATCTATACTCAAAGTGGATGGCAAAACATGCACGGGTAAGTATTTAACATTTTTCTAGCTGTAGTGACTGCCAAACTCTGTTTGTTCTTGGCACTGAGAGCCAGAAGTAAATGATGGCATTTTATACTCATTTTGCACAGCTGTAAATGATTGTACAAGATAGGAGGCAATGGAATGTCAGGCTCTTTAAGTGCTGAGATGTGCAATATTCATCTTCATTTTTAATAGATGTTTCTTAGCAACAGCATCCAATATTTACAAGCCAAATTCTTTTGTAGTTTGCACAGACCAAGGCATCTCCCAGATGTTTGTTGCAGAAAAAACCTACCATTTATATTTGAGAGGAATCATAGGACAGATGATACAAAATTAAGGCTTGGGTATAAGCTGAAGACGACTTTATCAACATCATGAAACCCAGGTTCTGACTCACTCTAACTTGCAGCAATTTCATGTAATTACCCACAAATGGAATTTTTGCAGCCAGAGCATTTGGAGCAGTTCCACCTACTCATCTGTCATTCCACATTCCAGCAAGCTTTCCAAATTCAGGAAGCTGTAGGTTTTCAGTTGTATTTCTTCAATCTGTGGATCATGACAGCTCCATTGATGCCAGCCTTATGCCTTGACAAATCCCCTTCCCCTTTTACAACCCATACATGCTTTGGACTGCACTGTATACCTGGATTCAGTCAGTGTTGCTGTTTCACTGGGGACGCTCCACTGCGTAAGTTCAGGTTGGCATTGCACAGCCCCAGGAAGAAAGAATTTCATTTCATACAAAATCTTGGCTTGTTGTATTAGAAAGCCACTGTATTTCATCATTTCGGCATCCTATCCTAATCAACTTCTGGGGAAGAATAGCATTGCCTGGCTGCTGCTTTGCATGGAGTGCAGTCTCTGATAGAATTTTTGTTTTATATTGGATGAGATTTCCATGGGACAAAGAGTTATCTGGGAGAATCAACACATGGAAGCCCTGGTCATATATTCCACTTTCTCTGCATTCTCAGCTTTTGTTATGAATTTTCTGTAAAGGCTCTGGACGAAGCTGAAATTAATTTGCTTTCATGTCACTAGACTTCTGCTTTCAACACGAGACCTTTCAAGAAACCTCTTGGTCACTGAGAGGCTTTACACTGTAGAAATCCTAACCAGAGTGGATCATTTTCTTGCTTATGCTTATGATTTTGTTGTATTTTTTTCTTAGGATGGCAAAGTTAAAATTTTCAAATGCTCTGTTTAAGGTTGCACATCTCCAGATAATGGTGGCTGTAGTCAAATATGTTCTTCTTTAAGCCCATCCTCCTGGGAGTGTGCTTGCTTTCCTGGATATAAGCTTCAGGGAGACAGAAAGCACTGCACTGCCATAGGTCAGTATCTTGATATGCCTATATGTTACTATCATAAAAGCAAAAACATTTCAGAGGCTTTCAAAGTGGGTAGCATAACCAGGATGCATTTTTGTACCAGTTCTAGGTTTCTTTGTGAAACTTGGGAAGTATTTTTGTTTGGAAAAATAACCTGTTTTAGAAATGTGTTAGAACAAACACCGTAAGTATACAACTCAGTCTCCCTCACACGAGATTCTGTCTGTTATCCAACTTCTGCATTTCACTTTGGGCTCTTGTACAGCAGGGGTGTATCTTCAGTAGTCAAGTGGTTGTGCATTCAGATAAATGTGGGTGTAATTTTTGCCCAGTGACAAAAAGCTGGGATTGAAGTGTCTACATTCGGAGAACAGGACAGGGAATAGGCTGTTGAAGTACCTTCCCTATAAGGATATTTCTCTCCCATTGACCCCAGAAAACAGCAAGTCTTTAACATCCATGTCTGAATTCCAGACCCATCAGTTCCTTCTGAGATAAGGTCAGACCCTGGTGAGCACCAAGATATATGCAATTTCAGGAGAGAGAGGATGAAAAGAGAAGCTCGTGATTTGTTTTAGCAATAGGAGAAAAACTTTATTTGTTGGGAGACAGCAATTTTCTTGCTTTTAATGCAAAAACGCTTCTCACAGACAATAGATGGGTGTTCTTGCATTTATGGTGATGCTGTGAAATGCAAAGGGATGGCTGTCTTGATGCTAATTCCCTGAGTGTGCCATGCAGTGGAGGTAGAGACTGCCTTTATCACAAATTTTGAGGATGATCTTGGGCAAGACATTTGTCCTGAAAGCCTGTACACACATTTTTCTTTGTCAGAGGCAAGCAGGATATAGGGCAAGGGTATAGGGCGTTTCTTCTTGCTTCTGTTCCCCTTTTGTCTTCTACTGTTACCTGCTTACAATGCTAGCTTTCTGAGTTGAGAACACTTATGTTATATTTATACTGGGTACAATTAATCCCAAACTTGCCTTTAGCTTAGTTTTAAGAACAGAAAAAATGTTCTCTTGGGAAATAGTTTTAGACTGCCAAATTAACAAATTAAAGTGATGCATGAGGTTATCTCAGATCTGTGTGAGATTTAAATCTAGGATCCAAAGGTGATAAATCTAATACAATAATATAAAATACTACCAAATTCATTTTGTCCTTCTCTGTTATATGCTTAAGACATTTATCTGGCATTGGAGATGGGAAGATGGCTTAAAGTCTGAATTTTACTTTCAGGCTTTTAAATCTTCTTTTTGTTTCTTTGTTACATAAATCGCATCTTGGTTTGTGTGGTTATTTACAGTTTCACAGAGTCAAAGCTTCCATTAGCTTGCTTGGGGTTTGCCTCTGGTATTTACTATAGTTAAATGAGGATGAAATTAATTTGATCTGAAAAAATGTTCATGGTTATACAGAACAGAAAAAAAAATATGAAATAGGAAAGAAACAAACAAAAAAGCAGCACCCAGAATTTTCCTTCTTCAGTAATTAAGACATTGCTGATTATATTATTAAAGCGGCAAAAAGAACATGGAGTAGCTGTCTGCAGTAGCTGTCACTCCCACTCAGAGCATCCCTGTGTAGCGATGCAGAACAGAGATGACTTTGAACCTGGTGAGGCTAATGCATGTGCAAATTTTCACCAACAGGCCCCAGGCCGTTCCTGCTGTTTGCAAATGGCCAAGATATCCGCCGGATCAGTTTTGATGGAACGGATTACACAAGTTTACTTGACTGGCAGATGGGAATAGTCTTAGCTCTGGATTCTGACCCAGTGGAAAATAAGGTAAGGTATTAAAAATGAGAGGATTTTGAAGTGTTGCAAGGACAAATGGATTGGGCTTTCGTATGCCTTAACCTTTCTGCTGTCAGTGATCCAGATTACACGTTGTGCTGCGTGTTGCTCTTTTGCCTGTGCAGGAGCACAACTGGTACAGGATACCAAACACTAGCTGAAGAGTTTCATCCTTTGCTTGCTAATTTAATGTGTTTTGTACATTGACATGGCTAATTCACAGGAAATTAGGATTTCTGTATTCATGCATGACTTAAGTTTTGTGTGATTGATTGTTTCTGCCTTAGGATTTCAGTACTGTTTCCTGGAAATATACTGTTTGTTTTTCCATCGGGTAGCTGTAAAAACAACAGTGCATTTTGTTCTTGCCACAATCTCTGCTAAACCTAGATGCAATCATAACAAGAATTACATCCTTATGTCCCAACACTACTGAACAAATCTGCTGAACACTTGCTGGGTTTATTGTTCTTATGAAACGTATTCCTCATATTACAAGATATTCCTGTTGGAAAGAGGAGTCTTCTCTGCAGAAAGAGCTCTTTGAATGTGTGGCCACTTCCCAGTGCCATGCACTCTGCCTGCAGAGTTTGGAAGAAGAGCTCAGCTAAACTTTGCTAAACTTTATGTGGCAGATAGTCATTTTTTCCAATGGTGAGATTCATTTACACTGTAAAAGTGATAAAAAAAAAAAAAAAAAAAAAAGGTACTGGACGGTAAAGTGAAAGGCAATGAGGAGCTCAGTTAAGCTGCTGGAAACGTCTCAAGGCCTGGGTGGACACAGCTAAGCACATGGGAATGTCACCAGATCCGCGTTACAGTAGGATCATTTCAGGCTCTGCTGGAACATGGCCACTTGCCCCTGAAACAGGGCCCTGCTGGGGAGCTCGCAGTTGTTCTGCACTGTACTGAGTGTGAAAAAAACAAAAAAACACTGCGGTGGCAGGGGAAGTGCACATTTGTTGCCCTGTGAGGTCTGCAGTGTGGAGGTGAGGGAATCCAGCAGTCCTGTCCTGGCAGTGCAGGGTCGAGGTTCAAGGTAAACTTGCTCTGCAAAGCTCTGTTGCTCCCATGGTAGTTAACTTAGCTGGTTTAAGGCAAGAGACTTCTCTACTGCTTCCTTTGGCCTCATGTTTTCTCTTTGCTTGTTACTATTTGCAAAGAAAGCCTCAGCATGGTTTTGTATGTGGTTCTGCTGTACAGTGTTTGGAACCCTCTGGATATCAAATACAGGACAAATTTACTTTTTTTCTCACTGGAAAATGTGAAACTAGTTCTCCCCCAGTATAAATCTTTTATTTTAACCCAAACCTGAGAAGGCTCCTCTGGAATAGTTGGGGCTTTACAGAATCAACACCTGGTAAGAAATGCAGATATACGCCGCCTGAAAGAGACAAAACAGAAGCACACTATATGACTCCCTTTCCCCTTCCACCTCCCTAACACATATACAGTACTATTCCCTCCTCTGACCCCCTTTTTCAAAAGAGCAGGCAGTGAAATGGTAACACGCTTCCTTTGGCTGCTCCTGCTTTTGCTTTCTCAGTGGTTCTTCATGTGAGGTAGCTGCTCACTACAACAAAACCATAGGATATTTAAGGGACTGTATGTAGGGCAGCCAGGATTTAGAGCTAAGCACAAGCAGCCTGTAGAAGTCATCCTGGCTGAAGGATATATGCCCTTTATTTGATCAGGGATCACAGGTTACCCATGCAGCTTTTCATGAATAAGCAGTTCAGGGAACTTCCAAGATGAAAAAGTTCTTTCAGAAGAGGAAATATGAGACAAGGAAAATAAAGCAGAAAGTGCTTTGGGAACTAATCATACATCACCTGTTATTTCTTCACAGATTTACTTTGCCCACACTGCCTTGAAGTGGATAGAACGAGCTGATCTGGATGGCTCAAATCGTGAAAAAGTTATTCAAGAAGCTGTAGATATACCCGAAGGCCTTGCTGTTGACTGGATTAACCGTAAATTGTATTGGACAGACAGAGGGTACAAGCTCCAATGTGCATTTATGTCAAAGCATGCCATAAGATATTTGGAATAAATGACTGGTGATGCAGGAATAGCTGAGATATCACTCTAAATTCAGTAACGCTTCACATTCTGACTGGATAGCTCTAATCTCCAGTGTATACAGTTGGAAGGCTCTCTAAAACTGAAATGCTGGAAGTTCACTTCGTCTGCTATTGTATTTTTATCTTTATCTTTCCAAGGAGCAAGAGTTTAGACTCAGCTGCAAGGAATCTAAAGCATGTACTGTATATATACATATATGTATGTGCAGATGCATGTGAATGTGTGTATACTCTCAGACATACACACTGTGTGTCTGAGTGTATATATATATATATAGATAGATATATAGATATATTATATATACATATATACTATGAGTATTATTGCACTGAGTACGTCTTGGGCAGAAGTCAACATTGTTTACAGCCAAACTCATGCCCCTTAAAGCTGATGGAGAGTCTTTGTCAATTATCTCTTATTAAAGGGGAATGACCACTGACAGACAGTATGACTTCATGTTTCAGTCGGTACCTAAACTTACATGTGGAGAGAGAGAACCAAAATTCACTTTTGATGAAAAGGCAGAGTCAGATAAGGACATGCAGTGATGACTCCTTGAAGAGCAGTCATGATGCTTCAGTATAACCCATATTTTATCAGTTAATAAAAGGTGATTTTAAAAGTCCCGAGTGCCTTCCCTCTCCTTGTTAGAGGTGCTGCTAGGCCATTTCCTTGCTGTTAGGTACAAACTTCTCTGCATGGTCATACTCCCATATAAAAGTGAAATGGGAAATTGTGCTGCTCACCTCCATAGGACAAGAGCCAAGGAAGGAGCCATGAATCTGTATCTGCCACTTTTCTTTTCACTCTCTGGGTTTGCTTGTTTGTATTACACATATATAGAAAATGTGTGTGCGCGTGTATATGTGTATGTAAATTTCTCCTTCCATCCTCATGTGGATTTTCTTGACATGGAAAGCTATAGGCTAGCTTTCAGGTAGAGGCTGATATTTATTCAGCAAGGTGAATTTTCTAGCAATGAGCCTATACAGTTTTCTGAAAAAAAAAAAATGGATTGGGGAACAGGCAACATAGGTTCTGTATTTGACTGCTGTAGATTAGATGAGTGATCATAAGGACCTTTGCTTCATTCCTCCCTGTAAAATAGATATGCTATGTAAATTGTCTGGAGATTTCTGGATGAAAAATGCTATTGAAAACAAAAATTCTTTACACATTTGATAATGCTATTTAGTTAGGAGCTGGTTTTCTTCTTGACTCCCTTTAAAGCTTAGATTAATCTATTAGTGATCATACTTCCAACTCATTATTTGCCCAAAATAGGAGAACTTCAGGTCCTTGGTAGAATAGCAGGTATTTTATCATCATGCCCTGGACCAGATAATGAAGCTGTAACATGAATTACTTGTAGATAAAACAACTGGACACTCCACAGCAGCAGGATTACTTACTGTCTTTGCAAAATTATTTATTATAGTTTTGTGCTAAATTAAAGCAATGCAAAAACTTAGTACATTCTGCCTGAGAAGGTAATTAAAAAGATATCAGGGAGGACCTAACAGTGCTCTGTGTGTTGCAGGAAGGCATGCATTGAAAGGAGCAATTTGAATGGAATGCAAAGAAAAATGATCATCTGGGAGGATATCTCCCAGCCCCGAGGGATTGCCATTCACCCATTTGTGAAGTAAGGAGTGATAAACGTGTTTAATTGTGTAATACTTAGGGAGGTTTCTTCAAAATGAGCACACCAGCCTTGCCCTTTTGGCAGACAAAAAATGCATTAAGCCTCAGGTTCAGACAGTGGAGTAATACGAACTGCAGTGCTTTATTGCTAGTTTTTTGTTGTGGTCTGGGACATGTTCATTTCCCATATAGATTTAAAAAAATATCAGAATGGAAACAGAGAAGGAAACATCACTAAAACCTCCTTTATTAGAGTGTTAATGGCAAAAGCAGCAACAATGTCCGTAATAGTAAAGTTCATACTAAAGAGGAATCTGAGACAGATGCAAGACTATCAAGAATACTGATCCCTGCACTGGCTACAGCAAAATTACTTCTGTAAACAAAGCTAAGCAAATCTATGGGTGTCCCTGTAAACCTGACAAAGACATCTAATGCCTTGGAAGGCTGGAATCCAAAATTCAAAAGCAATTTGTGGTTTTGGCTATCTATGATTTGAGCTGCTATCTTGTGTTGTTCCTTGAAAAATATTCAGTGGGATTCAGCATTCCTTGTGTAACACTGATGACTCTAGAGGGAGACCATGAGAAATGGGATTTTATTAAAATAAGAGGTGAGACTTGTTACCGTTTTTTTTTTTTTTAAACAAAAAAAAAAATGAGGACTGTTGTTTGCTTTCCATAGGTGGTGGGTAACTTGGGTTGTGTTTGTGCATTGCTGTCGTTTAGCCAAACAGCTGGCTAATGCAAGTCCTGTATGAGGAGTTGGTAGAAAGTGTGAGTTGTTTTTCAAGGGCTTTGTGCCAACAAACATAGTGGGGATTCTGCAAAAGTTATGGCAAATTTTAATAGATCAGAAGCTAATATATTTGCTGGAAGCACATACCTTTTCTCCCATGCCTCAGGCCTGCATTGTGCTGTTCTGATCTTCCTGCTTTGAAAGAACTCAGTGGAGCAGATGACAAATATTTCCTTACTGACTTCTTGTGTGCATTTTGTTTTCTAAAGGAGATTATTCTGGACTGAAATGGGGGTCCGTCCCCGGATTGACAGCTCTTCATTAGAAGGCAGCGATCGTCGAGTTATAGCTGGCACTGGGCTAGCATCTCCCAGTGGGATAACTCTTGACTACTTAGCCAACAAGTTGTACTGGTGTGATGCTAAGCTGTCGGTGGTTGAAAGTGCAAACCTGGATGGTTCTGATCGTCGAATTCTTGCACAGAATGATGTAGGTGAGGCTTTGAGGTTGATAATTACCTACTGCCCTTGTCGGTATGCCTGTGTGTGTGCTAATGTGACTCTGCACGTGAATTACCCATCACTGGCTGTGCTTGCAACCCTGTGTTAAGGTTAATGGCATCACTTTATTTTCCATTCTGTCACCCAGATGACTTTTGCATATTCATTTTAGCAAAAGAACACCTTTCTAACACTCTCTGCTTTTACAAATCAGCCACTTAGCATTATACAGAGATTTCCTCTGCCTTCACCAGAGAAGTAAAAAGAAGGAAAAAATTAAAAACGTGTTTTGCTTGTTCCATGCATGACTGCCTAGTTTAATTCAGTTTTTGCAGTGTTTATTATGCCAGCGAGTTATATTGACGTAAACTGGAAGAGAATTGATCTTGGCCGTTAAGGTCCTTGAGCAAAGAACCTGCATCTGCACAGTGCTGAACACTGGAACGATTCTAAATACACAATAGGCATTGAATGGAAAAGTGATTTATGCAATATGCTGGTAGTTGTTATTGCTGATATTGCTATTGTTTGACATGTAATTGTGTTTTTTTTTGGAGCAAGAAAACAGAAGTATTAGCAATGAAGAACTGATGTTGTATCGCATTTTAAGTAAAACATGTTTAAGGATCTCATACATAGTAAATTAATTTCTGGAGTGGTTAATTCCTTTTTGTGTCTGACATCTCTTTGGGGACCAGACTTGTTTTGTAGGTGTACTTACAAAACATGGGCAGAATGAGGACTCTTGGCTCAATATCATGACTGGCATGGGTAGAGACTTCACAGTTCCTGTTAAGCTGATGCTGTTCTAGGCTCTGCTCTGTGAAGGACTGTGTTCATCTCCCAAGCCAGATGCCCCCTCACTTGTTTGGAGGTGTGCAGAGTGAGATTTTGGAGGGATTATGGAGTGTTCTGCAGTCCATAAGACATTGAGAGCCCTGAGCAGTGACTTGACACACTCCTCTTCCGCTGCTGCACATGCTCTGGTGTACACTCTGCCTTGCAGCTGACCTGTGAGGAGGACCTGGAAGCCTGCTGAATGTTTCACTTTGTTTAGGAATAGGACAGTGTCTTATGGGGAGAGAACAGAGAAGGAGAGCTACGAGCGCTGGAGAACCACAGGGTACGGGAAAGGTGTAGGTTTTGGACAGTGATACATGGATGACTGGAGGTGGGAGAAAAGGACATCGATGCCTGTATGGAAAGGAGTGAAAGAGAAGAAGTGAAAACCAGCAGGGGGTGAGTTTAGAGAGGCAGAGAGACTTGATACCCTGAAGTTATGCTAAAGTTGTTAGTGAGACCAGAATTCAGCTTGTGTTCTCTGACAGCTTTACCCTGGAAGAAGGGAAAGCAGCACCTGTTCATACACACACTGCTGTAGCACCAATTTTACTACACCAGCTCCCTCTAGTGCCCCTGTACTGAGAATTCATTCAGTAAAACTACATGCAAAATAAGATTAGTTCTGTTCTTCTCCTAACCCCATTTTTAGCTATAAGTAAAACAGCTTGTAAGCACTCGTCCAAGGCATTAAACAACACAACCATTCTTTTTATTTATGTAATGGCTCGGGTTTGCATTGTTTTGGAAAGGATTCTGCTTGCATGTGACTATTAACTCTCCTGTTCCTTCTATTCCATTAATGACATTGCACTTTTTTTTTTTTTTTTTTTTTTTTTTTTTAATCCTTAATATATTTATAAGTGGAGAGTTTAAGGAATTCCTGGTCAAAATGGGGTGTTTTTTGTTGGTAGTGCAAGCTATAGATCCTCTGAACGTGAATGAATGTTTGGACGGAGACAATGTGTAGATCTTGGACTAGTTGCTCAAATTTAATGAAGAGCTAAGAACCATGACCAGTAACCAAGCACAGTTCCGTGGAGGTGGCGAAGTGCTAGCAGAATAAAAATATGCTCTTAAACTTAATACTTAAGAACATTTAAATAATGTCTTAGAACTTTTCTTATGTAGGATTGTGGTATTTTATCTCATTTGTGGTTTATTTAAAATATACCAACGCATACCATTTCTCCAAGGTTCTAATTTATCAATTTAATTTGTTTTGTTTATTAGCTCTGTTTTTTTGTTTTGTTTTGTTTTGTTGTTTTGTTTTGTCTTTCTAAAAACTAATACCTTTTAGGGTCTCACATTCATTACTGAGGTTAAATATCATCTAGTTGACACCTACATCCAAATATAAAAGCACTAATCATACCATCATGTGTCTAAAAGACATCTGTAGATTTCTAGTGCAGATAATGTTAGGTTACCAAGGAAAAATTGCTGTACTCTGTACTTGGGGCCTAAACAGGTGTCTAGATTCCCTTAGTAATTAATGAAAAGTAAAGAAGCTTCCCAAATGATCTGTTGCATCCTATGATTTGTATCAGCTGCTGCTGTTAGCTAGCTGACAGTGGCTAACAAGTCACAGCCTACTGCTGCTAGTGGGCTGAAGTAAGGAAAATGAATTTCCCTCTTGAATTTTGCTCTGTGATGAATTTGCTAGTGAACGTGCATGGTTATGTGTATATGTGGACCTCTGTCTTGCCCTTGCGCGTGCTCTTGGCACTTGCAGAGAAGACATACTGGCATACTGGCTACCTGAAAGCTGCCCGTGGAGACATGTACATCAGCAGCTCTGAGCTGGGCCTCTTGTTGGCAGAAGAGGGAGACACTCCACTTCTGAAAGAACATCCCCAATGCTACTTCAAGAAATTATGTCTGAAATAGAAGCATGCTGTGGGTTTGGTTTGGTTGGAGGTCACCAGCAGTCTAGAGAATGGACTGAGCCAGGCAGGTATTGCAGTCTCCTCTGCTAAGAGCATGAGTGATGCCCATGGTCCTTCATTCATGGATGCTTATTCCTCCCCATGAGACGTCAAAGTACAGAAGCCACTGTGATAGAAGTAGATACTGATTTTATTTACGTGGTTTCTTATGTGTGTTCTACAGATGTGGAAATGAAGAATCTTATTTCTTTGTAGGCCGCCCCTTTGATGTAGCAGTGTTTGAGGATCACCTTTGGTTTTCTGACTGGGCTAGGCCATCACTAATGAGAGTGGACAAGAAGACCGGCCAAAACAGGGTACGTCTTCGAGGCAGCATGCTGAGACCCTCATCAATGGTTGTAGTTCATCCTTTGGCGAAACCAGGTATACTGCAAAAATTAAGCAGTCATTCCCTTCCAGCCTCCTCTTGTTCACTGATGTCAGTAGAATAGATGTTCTCTTGTCCTTGGGAAGACAATAATTTTTTAGAAAGTGGTTCTTTAAAAGCTTCACGTAGCTCTGCCAGCATTCACTGAAAGCCTCACCTGGGCATAAGTCCAGGAATACAAAATGATTTTGTGTATTTATAATCATGCTCAAGAATATACACTGACCAATTTCCACAGGCCTACCACAGTCTTGTAATTCCTATTTATCCTACTTTACTAGCACCCCTCTCATGCATGAATAATAACAAATGACATAGGGAAAGATTTTTGTAAGATACATTAATTTGGGCCAAATTATTTGATTTTCTGTTGGGAACAATCTCCCAGTAAGCAGAAAAAAATCAAGTAATTCAATAGACCATGACAGAGAGAAGGTAATCATGGGCTCCCTATGTCCTTGTAATGTTCTTTCAGGGAATGCTAGGACTCTAAAAATTAAAGGAGGGATAAATAAGGAAATTAAAAAATAAATAAATAAATAAAAAGTGATACATTTATTAGATGAAGGGTATGCAAATCTGCTTTCCTGACAGAGGGTAGGTTATAACATTTATACCTGATTATACACATCTATTTTTAATTAAAAAACAAATAAACTAGAAAACTTCTAGTTTTTGTCAGTCCTTATTGTTTTTCCAAATGCTCCAACTTGACTGAAGAATCCACTTGTTAAATTTCCTGTTTTTCTGTGCTAGGGACAAATCCTTGCCTTTATCAGAATGGAGGTTGTGATCAGATCTGTGAAAACAATTTTGGAGTTGTCCATTGCATGTGCCATCCAGGATTTGTGAAAACTCAAGATGGAAAAACCTGTCGTGCACTGGATGCTTCCAACACAACAGCAGGTACAATCCTCCACTTCCAGACAAAGGTCCCTTTAAGGACCCTGGCAGATAACACTGAAAAATATTCACCTTGTTCTACAAAATGAATGACAGCTTCTCTGAAGAATTATAATATTATGTATTTTCCTTTACAGGCATTAGTTTCACACTGCTGCTTACCTTCTTTTTCTTTCCCTCCTTTCTTTTTTTCCTTTTTTTTTTTTTTTGTTTTTTTTCATCTCGAGCCTGAGTTGTTCAAGCTCTTTGACATAACTTTCCTATGCATAGATAGTGTCACTTTCATATCCTTGATTAGGATGTCATAATTAGAACAATGTCTGACTTTTACAAGAAACTTCACAAGCTCCACTAGTAAAACAGACAGCTAATTAATATGATATGGCTCAGGTGTACGTCACTTGAGTTTGTTTGGATGTACATACTACAGGAAGAAGAATAGAGCATTTGATGAAGTGATAAAGCTTGTGTGAGGGTAGAAATTGCTTTACTCTTCCTATGTAGATCTGTCGGAATGAACCACCCCTTCCAACTCTGTCTTTGTACTTCTGTGTTTTTGAACCACAGCCCTGGGCTCACAACTGGCAGCTTTGCTTCTGCTGTCCACCTCTGTCTCCTTCCTGTTGCCAACAGCTGATGCACTGGTTGTTGTCTGAACATGCCACTCCTTCCTGAGGGACTATTGCATCCAAGATGCTTTTTCATGAATGCTTTAGTGTGTTCACCAGAAGCAAATAGAACAAATCTCCTGTAAGAAGCACTGGGGTGTTGTTCTGGGGCAATACCATGTAGTCTGACTATTTCGTTTTTCCCTTGACACTGTTAGTGAGAAAGATGCCTGCAGGGCTGACATGAGTTGCCTTCCTTTTCCTTTGCATTTGAGAAAACCCACCCGTGAGTGTTTTCAGGAATAATTTGAAGCCAGAAACAGGCTAGGCTGGGAGGAAACTTTTTTATTTTAAAATGAAACCACTGTGATTACTGGAAAGTAGATCATAGAGTCACTGAAAATCAAAATGTTCGTTCAGTAGGTTTAAATAGTCTGTGTCTTCTTTTTCTTGTCTTTTTCAGGAAGTATCTCTGTGCAGAAGGAGGCAGGGCCAGTGCCAACACCAGAGACCCTGCTCCAGAACACACGAGGCAATGCAATTTTCAAGGATATTGACAGTGGGAAAAAGAAGAAAACCAACATTTTGTTGATGGCTGAAATCATGATATCAGGTAGAGTCTGATGATTTCCTTCCTTCAAATAGAAATTGTAGGTCTCAAAGGAAGAAAGGCTCGATGTCAAGACTGATGGCATTCATTTTACTCCTCTTACAACTTTGGTCTATGTAATTGTGCCAGGTAGAACTGTGTTTGTTTGTTTGTTCCCGTGTTGCTTTGCTTTGTCAACAAAACTTGTTATTATTATCCAGGCCTAAAGAACAAACATTTCTATCCTATAAAAACATGTGAAAGTCTCTCCTTTACAAGTATGTTAAATTCCTCTGAAAAAAAAAAATGCAATAAAACCTTTTGAATTCTACATATGTTCAATGACACTACCTCATAAAATTGTACAATAGGTTTTGCATACAATATTCAGAAATCCCAATACTAAATGACACTTCAACTCCGTCTATCCAGACAAAGACAACAGCCTGATGATTGTAGTGGTTTGTCATCATTAACCCTGGAGAGCTATACTTCAAACTAAGACCCTATGCTCTGTTTTTTTTATTGATTTTTTTTTTTTTTAAATATAGTACCTTCTTTGCTCTGTACAAATACATTTTTTATCTTTGTGCTATAGATCAAGATGACTGCACTGCACTGGAATGTGATGTCAATGCACAGTGTGTTTTGCTAGAAGATGGTGCTGTGTGCCAGTGTTTGAAAGGATTTACCAGGAAGGGCAAATCATGCTATGGTAATGAAAAACATAAATAAAACCTTCAGGAAAAATGTAAAAGTGGGAAGAGAAAGAAAATCTATCTTTTTTTTTCACATTGGCAGCTTTGCTTCATGAGACATCACAGAAAGGTCAACAGGATTGCTTGTTTTGAAAGGGATGATGAGCAGAGAGCATGTGAGATGAAATGGCTGATGATCACATGGCTTATTTTCCCTTGAGTCATAAACATTAATCTTATTAATATTAATGAGCAATAATGGGATAATAGAAATAAAAGCATAAAGTATTTATTTGTAAAAATTGTCTTATTATAAATGCTCAGTCCGTAGACCTGATAGTTGATATATAATTTAGAAGTAAGTACTAGGGAATCTTTTAAAGTTAGTACTCCTGCTGTAATAATTATATAAAAGGGCTGCCTTTTTTTTTTTTTTTAATAGCACTTGGAAGAGACTTTAACAATCAGACAGCCCTTTGCTTGGAGTGGTCTTTAAAATAACTTTTTGTTAACATAACATTTACATACGGTGTAAATGGAAATGCTTTGTTCTCTCATAGTAATGACCAAGAGAGAAACGCATGAGAAAGAACAATTTACACTTCGGTGGCTAAGCATCAAGACTCACAGGAGTATATGTTGTCATGGAAAGGGGGTTAAAAAAGGAAGGTGGAAGGTGGAGTTGGTGTAAATTTTATTTTCCGTGAGCTGTGGTACTTTTTTTTTTTTTTTTTTTTTTTTAAATTCCTATTCTTGCTCAGTATGAAATTTGTCTCTGAGTAGGGTTTAAGATGAGAAGGATGTAAGACTGATTTTGAATAGGATAGTTCCCTTCAAACAGGGGGTACTTCTAATTCTAGGTGTTTTTTGTTGTTGTTTTCTGGTTTATTTCTAGTGATTTTTTAAATTATTATTATTATTATTTTAGAAACCAAATAACTTTTGTTTCTTTTTAGTGATTTGTCTGATGGTTTCATGTGTCCCTTCTCACAGATATTGATGAGTGTGCTGCGAATACGGACCGCTGCAATCGAAACGTGTCAGGCTGTATCAATACAGAAGGGGGCTACGTCTGCAAATGCCTGGAGGGCTACACGGGAGACGGGCTCCATTGCTACGGTATGGGAGTGTGTGAGGGCTGTGCTGCCTCTGGGAGGCTGTGGCAGGAGGAATGAACAAGAAACACAGCTCATGATTTGGGCTAGATCTGCATCAAGCCGTGGAGCTGACTCGTGTCCACGATGATCTGTCTCTTTTTGAAATATTGGTAAGGGCAGGGATCCTAACAGTGGCTCCCCCAGACAGCTGACATTTAGCATTTCTTTCTTTTTGATCCTCTCCTTCCTGTCTGAAGTGTGGCAACCTCAGCAACTGATCAATATTCCGAGCCTCTATTTGTCAGTGGATACTTTCTCTCCATGTTTGCCCTCTTTTTAGTAGCTACAGCAGGAGAGAGAGGATGAGTAAAGAGGAGGAGGGAAATGGAAGTGAACCAGTAGAGCTTTATTGGAAATCGTTGCCATGAATATAAACGAAAGCAGGTATTGAGTGTGTCATAATACTCATCAAATAATTACAGGTTGGTTTAATAGGCATGAGGTTCAGGGTGTTGACACTTACAGCTTGAGTACATTTAGAGTCTTGTTAATAATTCGACCTGCTGATTCTCCCATCCAGCTCTAATGCCAGGTCTTCAGTTCATTCCCTATGTTTCTTATTTTTTAATCCGTTTTAGCAGCAAATGTGAAGGAACAGGAATCTTTTTTTTTCCTCCAATATTTGAGTAGCATGGTATGTTCAGAGCTTCGTAAGAGTCTTGACTTCTCTTTTGTCCTTTTCTTTTTTCTTTCTCCTTTATAGCCCAATTCAAAGCCTGTAAAATTTGACCCAATACTTACATAGTCTTTGCTGGACTTTGGTTCTTCGATGCAGACAAGAATGACTGAAAAATTAAGTCCGATATTATTATGGGCACAATGTTGGAAGTGTCAAAGACAGGGGGTCTGCCTCCAGAGGTCAGAGACAAGTCTTTGGGGATGTTCGGGAGTGCAGACAGAAGTCACAACCTCCTATTGCTGTCCCAACGACCTACAAGGCATGTCCCCAGGCAGCTGTGGGCTCTCACTGTCTGTGGCTTATAGATGATCAGCTAGAATGATTGTGGTACATACCACTATTACTGAAAACCAATCCATTATCTTTAACTCCGGGATATGGTCAGATATGTTTTAACAGCATTTTAGGAATGATGAGATTTGGCTGTGATGTAAACAAAACTGAAACTATTTTTGCATTTGGTGAATTGGAATGTGCTGTAAAAACCAAAAACTGATGTGTAAGGGGGTTTGTACTTCAGTTTTAGATGCCTGCTAGCATGAACAGTGTCTATAAATTTATTGGTACATCCAGAGATGGCACAGGATGAACTCATTTTGTGTTTCATCATTTTTTTAAAATTCTTTTTTTTGGAATATACTTCAACAGTTTTGTTCCTCTGGTTTTATTTTTTAAAGTGCTTTGAATTTTTTGTGCTGTTTTGAGCTGGATCCTAAAATCCTCCTGTTCTCTTAATGCAAGAATGCCAACTGACTGTACTCTAGTACACATCCAGGGTGCATGTTGTGACTAGAAATGTCAGGAGAATGCAGATGATTCACAAGTGAATCTTCTCTTCAACTCCTCTGTACCCATTATATTTTATGGTGTGGCTTCTCCTTGCCCTCTCCCTACAGACAGCTTTTGCAGCAGTGCAGCGTGTTCTGAGAGGCTTGGTAGGCTGTGATCACTTGGTGTAGAAAGCATGTTGGTTACTCTTCTGTTACAATTTCTACCAAATGTGCAGAGGGAAGGTCTATGGCATTTTTCCCCTCTGCCAGGAGGCTGCAATGCAGCTGCTGCTGCTGCCACCCTTTTAAGCGATGCTCTGAGGTGTTTCGTTCTTCTAACTGCAGACTGTTTGGGTGACAGATATTGATGAGTGCAAGATGGGAACCCACACCTGTGGAGAGAACAGAACCTGCACAAATACAGAAGGAAACTTCACTTGCTCCTGTGCTAATGGCGCTTCTGGAACTACCACGGGTTGTGGTGAGTAAATGGAGTGAGCAATTAAAATAAAGTGGATCTTATCTAAGATCTGTGCCCTCAGCTGAATTGTTATACTGGGAAATTAAAGAAAGACCGCGTAGTGACATACCGGGCAGCTTGTGAATGAATTCAACATTACCTTAGGAGGTTGTTTTCCAAGCAGCTGTTCTGAGGTGGGTTAATGAGACTGGATCTGAGTTTAGTTTGGAAATGTCTACGTTAAGTTTCAGTGCTAATTTATACAGTCTAAATGTAGTGACACATCTATCTAATGGCCTTTGAAATCAAGAGCAGAAGTAAATGCTCCTTGGGGATGATGTTTTGGCGCTGATTTCGGGCTGTGTCATTCTTCAAACTTGGACCACACATAATTTAAGTCCCATTTCATTCCTCAGAATAAGCTAGTCCTCAGATCCAGTAGCTAATTTTTCAGAGTGTCTCTGAAATGCTTCAGAAAATCTGGTTGCTAATACAATGAAGGGAGCAGCTGAAGCTTCAGTACTCATAATATCTGACCCCTGTTTCAGTGCCTCACTGTGACAGCAGTGTTCTCTGAAAATTCGGAGCCGTGACACATCATCTTCCTCTGTGTCAGCCCTCGTCATCAGGGTGAATTTTACTCCAGATCAAGTGACTGTCTGATGACAGAAGGACACTGTATGATTGTCACAGATATTTTTCTGCAGAAAAACAGATGGAAATTATGGCTTTTTAAAGTAGAACATCTATCAGGATCCTCACCCTCCTTCTCAGTCATTTAAGCTTTCAGTAGTTTCAAGTGTCACTCAGGAAATGATGATTTTAAATGATGTATGACTTGGAAGTAATGCCTTATAGATCCCTCAGCTGTAAATATGATCCTAGACATCTTTGTGTGTGCTAGCACACTGTTTTAGTTCTTTGCCTAGTAAGCTCTTTTAGCAGTCTGAAATTTTCCTTGCAGAATGCAGAACACCCAGGCTTCACTGAAATCACTCAGTCCTTTCCAGTTTGGGCTCTTTGCCTGACAGTTTTCCTGCAAATGACATTTTAAAAAACAAATGTCATTAAAGGTCATGTTGCAATAAAACTGGTGTGAGTCATAAAACTGATCCCATAAATGTGTGGGAGCGATTAGGTTTATTGCTGCTAAGCCACACTGCTAGAAATTCTTTGCCATGTAGATGCGGGGTTCTGGCCTGACGATTCGGTAGGCAAAAAAGTGCTCCTGCTCTATAAAGGCATCTCTGCAATGCAGGTCATGTTGTGCAGAGATACCAGGGCTACCTGTAAAACTAGCTTGTTTGGATGTTTTTGTAGGCGACAGTGTGTGCAATTCAGAGCAGGCTGCACAGAAGCCTTTGAGGAATTGGGTCAATGGAGTGCTCTGGTTGCCAATGAAGCTGTTACCTGTACCTTTAAACAAGCTAGATCAAAAATGTGGTCTGCACTCATGCACAGGTGCAGTCAACTGGGTGGCAGAAGAACAGAAACATCTGTGCAAAAATGTCCGTTTGCACGTGAAAACTTTTCAGGCCAGGATCCAGATGCATGAAGTGCAGTCACCCTTCACCTGCGCATCTGACTCTGACACCTTGTGAATGGTAGAGAGTTACTGTACCCTAAAATTGCTTATGTTGCAGAAATAATTCAATTATAAGCAACTAGACAGTCAATATAGTTTCATTTTCCAGAGCTGTACTCACGCATCTAAATAAACTGAACACACTTAACCTCTGTGTTTTTCACTGTGTATCTAGAATCAACCATATTTACTATTTTAATCTAAAAACCTGTGTACTGAAATTTGATAAAAAAAAATAGAAATTAGAAATTCTTACCTACTTTCCTATCTTGGACTGCTGGAACTCTTTCATAAGATCACATTGCCAATGCAGCAAACAGTTTGAGATGTCCTTGTGAAATCCTGTGTTTCAGAATCTACTTTGTCCCCTACTGCTGTCAGCAATGAATACTCTACACACCCTGTGCAAGGTGATTCCATGGGATGCCCTCCTTCCTATGATTCATACTGCCTCCATGGTGGAGTGTGCAATTATGTTTCTGACCTACAAGACTATGCCTGCAAGTAAGTACAGAATTTTATATTGTCTGTGCTGATGAATGGTGTCCTTAGGGCACAGTTGAGTGGAAGCAATGAAGTACTTGTCCATAAATTTTCCGTTCATCACCCCCTGCTGGTAATTATCATTAGACTTTGGTCTTTTCTGTAAGCGATCACTCCATTCACACCCAATGCAATTGATAGTAAGATTGGATTTGTTTCCAGAACACTTGATTCTTTGCTTTGGAAATGGGAGGTAAATTGTTAAATTACTTAGGGCTCATAGCATTATAGGTTTCTGCTCTCTCTCTCTCCTGCATGCCTCATGCTAACTTACTCCTCCCTGTTGGCCTTGCTGCTCATTTATATATATTATATTATTATTAATGTGTCACCTGCTGAAGCACTCAGTGGGGTGGAAGAGGACACCACTGTCCTGTCTTTTCTGTCTGGGAGCAGGAAGGTGAAATCTGGTGTTAGCATTTTCCCTTACAGTTTGAAGAGTCTTTCTCCCTGGCAGAAAGTGCATAATACTGATGGTCCTCTTGAAAGCAGGGAGAATGGCAATTAGATCTGAAAAAGATTTCCTTCCTCCTGAGGATGTTTTGTGAAGCCTAATTCCCTGATCCTTGAATGTAGTTACTGATAAAAGCAAAGAAAATCTTATGTTTCCGAAAATCAGCCTTCGGCTGGTCAATGTCACAGCCTAAAGCCATGGGGTAATCATTTCTTCAAAGCCATTGTTGCTGGAATTTAACTGATTATATCTCAATATTTGTTACACATTTCTTCAAAATCCAGCATAAGTGCTGTGTTTACAGTGGGACAAATCCAGTGGCTGCCCCCTTCCCTGGGGTCTGACCGGGTATGTGAGGACCTGTATAGGGGATTTTCTGTGCTAGGGAAACCTTCCTTTGTGGCTCTTGTGTGAGGAGAGTGAGCTTGGTGGGGAGACGAGAAGTCCTTCATTACAATTCCCCCAGACCCACCTTGTTGTTCCAGGCCATTCCTGCAAGCATCATCAAATCTGAGGCTTGTATTTAATTGATTATAATTGTTATTATTTATTAATGTGAGTGGTTTCCCCTGCCCACAGACCTCTGTACCCACAGGAATAAGTGGCGAGCATATTTTTATGTGCATGCAAAGTAGATGCTTTGTGCTGTGGACTTGCTAAGATCAACACAGCCATTGTAGGAGGTCGTATGGCTTATGTTTATTTCTGGCATGTGTTGTGCTTTTTTTAGAATAAATTGTAGAGTCATTAAAAGCTATTTTTTTTTCCTCATTGAGTTCCTCATACTGAAACTGCAGAGTCTACCACTGCAGAACTTTTAAATTAGGGTCTATCCATGTTTTCTAAATTTTGTTAAGTGTTAGTCCATAATAAGAACCCAAATTTCCATATATTTCAGTACTGGAAGTGGAAGCTGTTAAATAAATTAAAGCCTAACCTTGCTTAGCTGTGATCTGCCAGAGAGATTTGTGTTGAACTATCTGATTCCTCACGGTGTGCACTAGATGGCAGCATTCATTCGTGTAGGCTGTGATATATTAAAATAGCAGAAGGAAGTCATGGCAAAACTTTGTTTTTCACACATTTTCACACATCGCCAAGTGTATTAATTAATCAATAGTTTTATGTTGTTTTTCTTGTGTTTTTTTTTTTTTTGTTTGCTTGTTTGTTTGTTTTTTTTCACTTTATAGTCATTTTGATACATGGGTTTCATGCCCTGAAATTATATTTTAGTGTTGGATTTTTACAGTGTTAAGAAAAACAAAAAAACTGAGAGAAGTAATTTGTAATAAAACTAAATTTTGAAGATATTTCTAACCCATACAAGTTATAAAAACACCTTTGTTCCTCTTAGTAAGGATTCAGATTAAAATTTGTTTCCTTTAACCAAATCACTCTCAAAAAGTTGATAAATTGTATTTTGTCTCGTTCAAAGAAACGGGAACCTTGCTGCTGGAAAGGGTTAAATAGAAAACCTGATGGAAACAGTCTGTGGATTTGTTCTTTTTTTTTTTTTTTTTTTAATGCTTTATCTACTGATATCTGGGAAGTATAATCTCACTGTATAATTCTGTAGAGTGCTTCAATAGATTTACATTTTAAAAGCATTTAATAGTGAATTTTACAGGATTTGGCAGACATTCCTTGAATGCCATTTTGCCTTTACCCCCAGACAAATTTAACGAGATATTTCCATAGGGGTTGCCAATGACAAATCAATACTCAAGGTGACTGCGGCGATGATTTGGGTTATTTTCTCTGCTGCCAGTTACAAAGTGCCCGTGCTTCCTTTTGGCAGCTGTGTGACGGGCTACGTAGGGGAGCGGTGCCAGTTCAGCGACCTGGAGTGGTGGGAGCAGCAGCATGCCGAGAGGGTGAAGGTGCGGAACATCACCATCGCCGTGTGTGTAGCAGTGCTGGTCCTGCTGCTCCTGCTGGGGACCCTGGCCGCCTACTGCTCCAGGTACTGCTCCCAGACACGTGCTGGGAACGCGTGGCAGAGGGACCGAGGTGCTGTCACAGGTGGTTCATGGAGGAGAACATGTGCTGTCCCTCAGCCGGTGGAAATTGCCATCACATCTTCGCTCCCCTTTTGCTTTTCTGTAATGGGGTCTGTGAATAATTCACAAATTTTCTGGCTTGTCCCTTCCCTGCAGTACTCACATGGATGTTAGAGTGACATGTGCCTGAGGAGAAGAATAGACCTGATTAGGTTTGAAGAGGAGCCATAATTTGTATTGATGAGAGAGTTAAAGAGCATGCTATTTACTTCTTCCTTAGCTTCCCTTAAGAGAGATAGATGTCTGAAACTGTTGTGGTAGGGCTTTGCTCTTCTCTGCTAGCTATTATCATCAGTTTTGTTTTACAACCCTTTCAGAGTAGAACTGTACCTGAATGTTTCCTTGCAAGGGAGAAAAGCAGAGTGTTACCCTTCCAGTAGCACATTTCTACAGTGATGTCTGCAGCAATGAATGTGAAAGCAGTTTTCCTGGTAGTAGAAAGTAAAATCAGGGATGTGAGTGTAAGGCACATCTGTTGTAAGAGTACTCCCTGGCATTTTCCATGGCTGTAATGAATTGTGCAGGTTTGAGATTCTTCTCATGGCAAAAAGAATGCCCGTAGTCACTATTTAAGAACCCAGCCTGATGTGAAATTAAATGTTGTTGATGTCCCTTGGACTGGAAAGTATTCAGCATTTAATAAGTTAGTCTTTTGGCCATGACCTTGGCAGACAACTGTTCCCAGAGGCTCTTGTTTAAATGTATATTTTTATTTAGCAAGTAACAAAGTAAACAAACAAAAAGCCAGAGAGCAGCCAAATTTACAGTTTCCCGCTGCATGCCTACCTGCCTTCAATATGCAGAGGTTTTGGTTGTGGTTTAGACTAATTTTAACATTAGAATCTCCTAGGCAAAAAACGTTAAGCTGAAAAAGAAGTTAGCTATGAAAGCTAATACTTTCCACTCTTATTTAATGGGTCCTAGCATATTTAGCCCATAAAAGTAGATAAGCTGTTACTTTTCTGGTTTTCTACTAGCTAATGGTAGAGCTCAAGAGTTAAAGCTAAGTGCAAGCTGGTTTGTTCTCATGACCCGGGATTCAGAAGCTAATCACTGGAATGATATATGTGGAATAGACAGATCATGAGACTCTTGTGTTTCCCATATTTGTCTTTTGAACTGCCATGGAAAATAGCCACAGTATGTCGGGTTTTAAGGTGTGAAGATATTCATTCTCTTCCCTTCCTCTCTCTTTTGTCATTTCTCCCTGATTTACTTTTCTTTCTTGCCAAATGCTTTTGATCAATATAACTATTTACCTCAACAACAAGTTTTCAATTACATGCTCGACTGCATTTGTACTGCAGCTATTACTCTCCTAACTAGATCAAAATGAAACCACTGATCTAAAATCCCTATTTAACCAGAGTCTGGAAACCAATATTTGGCTTGAAATCACTCTGCTGCTTTCCCCCCCCCCCATGATCTACTGTATTTTGAAATGTACCAATTAAGCCTATAACAATCCTGTTCCTTCCCCTGCAAGATGCAGGCTCCTATCTCCTTCTAACTGGAGGAACTGACGTTGGTGAGCTACACCTACCTATTCGAAAGCTGCATGAACTGGAGGCCAAGGGTACCAGAGTGTTGTGTTTGTTCAGTGGCTGTGGCCTGCTGAAGGGCATTGTGTTAATCTTCACGTCAGGTTTACACAGTCTGAATGTACAATATGCCACGTTTCCTTTCTTACTTGGGATGGAGGGAAGCAATTTCTCTTCCAACAAAACAACAACAAAAAAATACACAACACCCTGAACCACAGATTTAACACCCAGAAATTGGCTGAGGTCATGCAAAAATTAGCAGTAGAGCTGGGATTAGGATTGAGAAATTCTTGGCCTGTTGCCCGCGTTCAGTCAACCGGATTTCACCGCGGCCTCCCGCTTGTGCTCATGGAGACCCCTGTGCCCGCCGTGTCAACCTGGCATCTGCTGTTCTGCGTGCTCTGAAGTAAGCCCTGGAATTAGAAGGATCCTCTGGGGCAGGGCATCCTGCTGAGGACAGTGTCTATGTGCTGCGTGGAGGGTTTTAACCATTGAGTAATGGGCTGGAGTTGGGTTTTGTCAGTGCTCTGAGCTGCAGTACCGAGGGGGCATATCCAGGTGAGGGTTAAAACACAAACAGGAGACATGCTGCAGTGCCAGGAAGGCCAAAATGGAGTAACTTAACCTTATGGCTCAGCGTTCTGTTCTGGGGACTTATCCTCAGATCTGACACCTACCTGATTTTGTGTCATCAGTCCCAGTCTTACGCTCTGCTGGGAACCATGAGAATCGTTCTTTCTGGTTGAAGGCATAGGAAGGAGTGTGTTATAGAGATTCTGGGGAGAAAATCCATGGTGCAGACAGGTCTTTCTTATTTCTTACAGAAGCCAAATCTTGTTTCTGTTGGCTTTTCTCTAAGGGAATAAGATATGATAATTATGGCATGATATATATTCCCAGTTAGTGTATGACTGTGGCGCAGGAATAAAAGGAAAATTCCTATTTTCTTAGATAGATGTCGATTGAATTTCATTTAAAATAGATCAAGTAAAAGAAAGTTATAACTTGACACTTCTGGAATTTGAAGAGTGAAACATTACTTTTGTTATCTGATGTCTAGGAGATGAATAATTGTGTGTGTGATGTCAGTAAAAATGTACTGATTTGAATCTCAAGAAGTGTAAATGAGCTCTTTTTCTTATGACTGTGTTTTCTGTGTAGGGGCCTAGATCGGATTTTAATACAGCCTTACAAGTGATCACTGTTTAACTTCAAAAGTAACAGATTTTGATTTTATGGAACCAGCCACTTGGAGCTAACTATTCACAGCCTTTTTCCAATTCAAGATTGAACTCTGGCTTTATTTCCCCCTTGTTTGAGCTAATTGCGTTAGTCATGCATTTTTTTTTTTTTTCGAGGAAATATCTTAGTTACAAGCTTTTTGAGGACTTCTATTTATCTATTTCATAGTATTTTCTAAAGTTGTCTTTTGCAAATGATGCAGCTGAATGCAGAAGTGATTTTATAATTGTAATTACCAAATGATGTACAAAAATACAGTCACATTTTTATTTCTGAGCTTCACCCACACTATTCATTGTATTGGTAAAACTTAAATCTTTGTAAGGGGAATGTATTATAGAGTGAATAATATAAGAAAATAGAAGGGGTTATTTAAAATTAAATTTAATTATTTTCTTTTCCTAATGAATGACCCTTTACAAATGGCACATTAAAACAAGTATTCACTTCTTACTGACTTCTATTTCTGGCAAGCTGTTTGTTTTAACCACTGTGCTGTAATTAACACTAATACAGCCTTTCAGAGGAATGAAAGAAAAGAAAATGTATGTCCCCTCTGTAAATACCTACAGAATGAAGTGTGAAAAGAAGCAGCATCTGTTCCTCCTGAAGTGAAATAATTTGTTTCAGCTTTTGTTCTGTTGCAGAAGTCAAAACTTGTATAAGAAGAATCTCTACGCAGAAGCGATAAGAGATGCCAGCAGCCACACTGACAATGAGAACGAGACACTTACTTGCAACAAGTCTCGGGTAAGTATATTAATGTGGAGTGGAAAGGGAAGTAGGAAGGATCAAAGA
Organism: Aythya marila; assembly: GCF_965140915.1. Taxonomy (NCBI): domain Eukaryota; kingdom Metazoa; phylum Chordata; class Aves; order Anseriformes; family Anatidae; genus Aythya; species Aythya marila. Next base: position 4,282,464 of record NC_139045.1, on the reverse strand, counting down.
GCGTTAGGGATCCACTTGAGATTATCCATCAAATAATTCACATCTTAAATACATTAAATAAGTGCTAGAGTCATCAAGTGCTTTGCTGTGAACCCTAGTTCATCTTACCTCATTGTTATCCCTCAAAGTTCACAGCTGCCTGGATGTATTGCACCCATTAGCTGGTGTTATTGTTAGCTTTGAACACAACAGTTGGGGAACTGTGTTCTAAATTAAGGAAATGGCAATGTGATGACATGGCATATCACAGAGTTATTTTCACAGGAAAGTGTGCCCTCTGTATAAAAGGTTTCTTGGAAGCCAAGTGCTGTGTGTGCTACCTGAGATGCCGAACTTTATTTTTGGGGGTGGATGCAATTAAATATCTTGGTATTAGAAGCTGCTGCCTTGTAAAGAGAACCTATCGGGATGTTATCAGGAAGTTTGGGAGGGAATTTAAAATACTAATTGTGCACTGGTGTAGGTAGAAGAGCCATCATGATCTGCTTGCTCTGGCCTGTTTCTATTGTCAGTTTTGAATTTGCATTAGAGATTTTGGCCCCATGAGATCTGATCAAGGGACTTGATTTTCACTGGCATTAAAATGTCATTATGCTGCTTGGTGACTGCAGTTGGAACCTGAAGTCAGCAAAAAGGACGTAGTGAGCATCTGTGGCTACTTCTGTGCCCAGACTGAAGCTGCTCTGTCAGAATGGCACTGCTTACCCTGAGATCGTCTGTACACTCGCATCATGCAGCACTGAATAAGCTGCTGTAATGCAGGTGTCACTGTACATGTCTAAGTAGCATCATATAAGCTCTCCATAATAAGCACAGTTACGTCAGTGGAACGGACTTCTGGAAAAGTCTATACTTGCACAGGATTGGAGTTAAACTCCAGTGATGCACCTACCTTTTTACTGTGGTAACTGCATGCACGTTTTTCTAGCATGGGTATTACTGCAAGGATTTAAAGCCTTTCACAACCAACCATAGCTGGAAGGGTACAAAAACCATGCACAATAGTCAGGGTTGCAAAAGAATTTGGCTTTATACATTTACTTTAATGATAATGGATACTTTAGCTTTAAATCTAGATTTTATTCATCTATGCTTAAAGTTCAACTCTGCTCCAGATCTTTGGGTCCAGAAAGGGATGAATTTGCTCTGCTTGGGGGTGGCTGTTTGAGGGGTTGAATATCATGGAATATCCATAGTGCAAATTGAGCATTTTTAAATCAACCAGAAGAATGCCTCTCAGATGGTTTAGATTGAGTATCTGGCAGGATTTGTGAGTGGGTAGCTGCTGAAACACACTATTAGACATGTGCAGGGAATACTGAATTGACTTGACCCCAGATATAACATGAAATAGTTCCACTGATGGTCTGCCACATGGTCTTGTGGACCTTTTATTACTAGCTGCTGACCTGGCCAGCACTTGTTCCTCCAGATAGTAAGCAGCAAATGTGCTGAATCTTAGCGATGCCATCATTTGTTCACAGCAGAGGCAAAAAACATGGTTTGCAAAATATCTGTGGCTGGCAAAAATCAGAAACATTTGTTGGGACTGAGAACAGCTTGTTGCCTGGGAGCAGTGCTCTAGGAGGCCTGCAGCTCATCACTTCTGTCCCCACCTGCTGGTGTCCCCACAGTTAATGCTAGTCGTTAATGACATTTTTGCTGAATATAGGACTAATTAGACAGCTAAGCAATGGACTGAGTCAACAAAAACAAATCCTACCTACTCATCTATTACACACTCGGGTTGAATTTCACCACGCATTCTTTTACTGGGAGACATCAAATACATTAATAAAGTAATTCATTGCAAATGGCTTGTTGCAGACTGGAAGAGGAAATCAGTGACCCTTTGCTAATTATTGCTTCTCACACAGTAATGGATTCCTGTGGTTTCATGCATGTGATTTTCTCTGTGCTGATGCAGCCATGAGTGTTAAGTTCACTGGGGCTTCATTCATGCATGCACTCAAGTTAGAAACTGTAGAGCTGCCAAAAAGCAGCAGGAAGTTGTCTACTACTGTTCACTTTAAGTGGAGATTACTGGGGAGCTTTGTGATGGAAAAAAAAAAAAAAAAAAAAAAAAGAAAAAGAAAAAGAATATAACATCATACTACATTGGGGCAGAAAACTGTAGCTCCTCAATTCTTACGGTACTTGTGTAGGTCTTTGGGTGCTATTGATGTACACAGCATTAATAATTGTAATGAAGGATTTCATACAGGACTGGGTGAAGTAACTGGAAAGAGCTCATTAAATTCTCTCCTTTTGTAACCTGTAGTATGCTTGCTCATTTGTGTAGCTAGGGAGAAGTGCAAAGACTTCTTTATAGTGCCCATCTAGGCTGACGTAGAGGATAATGAATTTTACCCTATTGCACACACCAAACGCCAGGTATCATGATACCAAAAGAATACCTACAATTTGCCCAAAGGTCATTCACTTTTTAATTTATTTCTATTTTGCCAAAGGAAGCTACATTTGGGTAAGAGTATGTGTGGGTATTTTTCTCACATTTGTGTTAGAAATCTGTAAGCAAGGCTAGGCTTGTCCCAGGAATACAGAAACCTTGGTAAACTTTTGCACATGCCTGGATGCACATGCCTCAACCATTGGGAAGTGGTTGAATCACCATCCCTGGAGGTCTTTAAAAGACATTTAGATGTAGAGCTCAGTGATATGGTTTAGTGGAGGACTTGTTAGTGTTAGGTCAGAGGTTGGACTCGGTGATCTTGGAGGTCTCTTCCAACCTAGATGATTCTGTGGATTTTGAGGCTATTCTGAGACTTGTCACTCAGCAAGTGTTGAGGTTTGCATAGTCAAAGATATTTTGCAGAACTGTGTGTAGCTGGATCTCCTCTGGGGGTCTGCCACATGTAGGTTAGCAGCTGTAAGCATACAGATTTTATGCAAATGAACTGATACCTAAATATTCACAGCTGTTACATGTGTGGCCTGTTCATACTATTCCCCGGTTCTCCACCTAGACCATGAGTCTGCCAACAGTCTTCTGTTGGAACATCTTACTTACAGACATTTTCTCTTCTTCCTTGTGTCTGCTCTTTAAATGCCCCCTTTTAACTATTCCTTAGCTGGGTTTCTCTGTTCCCCTCTATCCTATTTCAGCACATTGCTTTCCTCTTTTCTTCTCTGCTCTTTTCAGCACAGTCCCCCAGAGGGTGCTGGCTTCAAGGCATGGTGTAGCTTGTCTTCCACTGTCACCATGGGACGATGGAATTGCACCACTCAGGTGCTGCTCAGAGCTGGGAAAGGGAAGCTTGCTTCCTTCCCCGTGTCTGGCAGGCTTTCCTGCTGTCTGGTTATGGGCCTCTTTAATGCTTTAAAAGTGGCCCAGATACTGTGGAGAGGGTTGGTTTTCATGTACTTTTCTTCTTGCATCTGGAAAGGTTGATTTGCAATGCAAGAGTGTGGGTGCTTCTTTACTAGGCTGGGACTGCACGCTTTCCAAAAAAAGACCAGGGCTGTCATCAACTGCAATGTTTAATTATCTGCAGGGGAAGGGTCATCCCAGAAGCCAGGACGACCTTTTTCCCCCTCCTGTGGTTGGAGTACGTGGCCCTTCCAGTCTGCCTCTTGGGTTTCAGAAAACTGGTTCATTTTATATTAATTTGGGCTCTCTGTGTTTTGTGCATATTGTACATATTTGCAGTTTGCGGTTGTCAAGGAGTGTAACAGTCCTCCGGAGACTAAAGCGGTTGATCTAATTGAGTGTGAGACAGCAGACCCTCATCCTGCCTGTCCTTCAGAATATGGTGAGTAGGATTTCCTTCCCTATTATATCTCTCCTCACCTTTGCACCAGAAGCAGTGGTGGCTAGTCCAGGAGACAGGGAAACCAAAGGATACCACTGGCTTGTTTAGAGCTCTGTGCAACGCAAGAACCATGTCTGCATTGCTGTGAAGAGACCATTCAATCCTTCACTTTGCAGCTTATTCATGAGAAATTACAGTACAACAGTGCTTTCACAAACATAAGGAGCCAGATGCTTCTCATGATAGCACTAATATCATGTTTTTGTGTTTTTGTAAAACTTCATAGTTTCTTTCTTTTTTTTTTTTTCTTTTTTTTTTTTTTTTTTTTTCTTCATAGCAATGAGTTATGTGCATCATACTGATTGGAAAAGTGTGTCCCTGAGAAGATATACTTTGACAGTCCTTATGCATTCAGGCAGGAAAACTATCAGGGTGTGAAGAGTCCAGACCTTTTGCCCTGTAGAAGCAACAGCAATTCTGCTTTTTCATTTTTTTTGTGTGTTAAACAAGATGTTTGACTGCCTGGGGAGTGTTTGGTGCTTAAACAAAGAAGAGATGAGTGAAGGAGATATTCCTCCCACCATTGATGCAAAGTCAGCAGGCAACACAGGAACACACAACAGGCTTCCCTGGCCCACAGGTTACCAGCTGGATCACTCTGAGTTTTAGCAAATCCTGCCTTGTATAGAGGCAGCTGAATTTCCTAATGGCTCACATGGTGAGAAGTGATGGGGAAAGACCGATATCCTTTAGCAATTTGTCTTTAATGTGTTTACTGCCTGTTCTCAGAAGTTACCAGACAGCCTGGTTTGCATCGGCCATTTAGAAATACCCAAAGACAAATGTTTAAGGATATTGAAATGGGCAGGCATCTTGCAAGATTTTCATAATTGCCCATCCTGTCCTTAGATATATGTTGGGAAATCAGTTTATTCATCAGCAGAAAACATGCCTCACGTTTACTTGGTTGAACTAATACTGTGAACATGTGCAGAACCGTATTGCCCAGTGAAAGAAGCCTGATGTTTCCCATTAGGAGACTCTGTTCTCATTTATAGGTTTATCAGATGCAGCTTTTGGAAGAGAAATTTCCCCTGACAGGTGTCTTTTTTTTTTTTTTTCCCCTAATTGAAAATTTTAGTGAAAGTGGTTCAACTGCCTTAGAGAACAAGACTAGTAGATAATCTGACATCTTTTCTAAGATGTCAGTGAATAATTCTAAGACCTTTGACTTTGGAGCAGGGAATTTAATTTCACCAGGCAGGTGGTCTTCCTGTCTCGGGCATGCCTTTTTCTTGTTCTTAGGTGTTAGAATAGAAAAACATGACATTTTCCTTGGACAAGTCACTTCTTAAAATCTGAAGCAAGTTCTGTACTGTCTCTTTCTTTCCTTTTGACATAAGCTGTTTTTGTAATTTTCTGTGTTTGATGCCTTGCTTCCTTTCATAGCTTTCCTTTCAAAGCTGTCATTAACTTTCCTTTAGCCTAGTTGTTGTGAAGCTTCCCAGATGGCTTTCAATAACATATATCCATTTTGTTCAGCAGAAGAACAGCCTATAACATATGACAAAGCGGCAGAGACTTTGGCAGAAGAGGAGAAAGAACAAGGCTGCCGACAAGAGGTTCCTGGTGGTGAGAAATCATTTCAGCCCCCGGGAGCAGAGAACAGTCCCCCCCAGGCTCCTTGGGGAGCCCACCCCAAGCCCCTGACGGGAAGGGAGCCCTGCCTGCCTGCCCCAGCCAGCCTGCTGATGCAGCCGGACTAGAAGAAGCTTGGGCTGAGCAGGAATAAGAGGAAGGATGAAGTCAGTGGAGAATGGGAACTTGCAAAGCACTGAAGCAACCCTCATTTTTTACTTCAAGCTATGCACTAAAAAAAAGAAAAGGAAACAAAAAACACCGAACAGAGCAGGGAAGATCTTGCCACTCCTTGCCTGCCATCTCTGCTTGGAAGAATTGCTGTGAGCAATGCATTAACCACCACTACTCTACAAGTATCACTTTAAGGGTCAACACTGCGAATTTCATCAGCTGGCAGCTAAAACGACACTGAGGGAAAACAGACCAGTGGGTGGTTTGTTAGAGGTAAACATTTTCTAAAGGAGTTTATTGCAAGTGATAGTCTTTACACATAGATGAGTCTGAAAAACTGCCCAGAAAGTGGGTCATAAGGGACAACTGCAGAGCAACTGGAATGGAAGACGATGCAGGAAAATGAGTTCAAATGAATCTTTTTGTTAAAATACTGTTCATGGGCACTACAAGCCTCTCCCCAGCACTGCTGTCAGGCCAATGTAACATCTGGGACTTCAATGGGGTTGTTCTTGTAACTGAAGTTCTTCTGTAACTGAGCACCAGATGTGGGCCTGTGTTTCTCAGATTTGGTGGGTTGGAAGATTGTTTATAAGCTCATGATATTAATGATAGTCCCATCTATAGCAATTTAGGTGATTCCTCCATTCAATTTTCCACTCTACACCATTTCTTTGGAGGATCATGTGGTTGTTGCTGGACAGGGACAGCAGGCCTCAGTCTGCTATCAGCCCTATGAGGCAGCATGTGCTGGAGCTTTCTTTGCCTCACAGAACTGTGGCTGGCAGCAAAATTTGTCTCTCTATATAGGACTTAGTGTGGCAGAAGAAGTCCAGCCAGTTCCTGTTCCAAAAGAACACGAGAAGTGGGACAAACGAACAAAATGCCCCCTCAGTTTGGACTGACATCCACGTCACTGATTTGCGCTGCCTCAAAATCCATGGGATCGATTGGAAAACAACACCCATTTTTCTTGAGACTGACTTTCTAACAGCTACGGTTCCCTTCCAGTTATTTGTTAAGAAAAACTAACTTGCTTATAAAGCTCTGTCATATACAGAGTTGTAGCTTAGTTGTGTATCATCTCAAGTGATTTTCACCACTGGTCTTGAACTTCTGAGGCTGTTTTCAGAATGTTTTCGAAGATATCTGGAAATCAGCTATGTTACTATTAATGTTTTCATTGTAGGGGATGTTCTCTGTGTGTGAAGTCTACTGCTATAACTATTGGACACCTTCTCTAAGCTCCACTACAGTGCCCACTACTAGCGCTCCTCATAATTCGTTAGCTGGATAATAGTTGTTAATGGTATTCATCTGTGTGTTTAAGATCCTGCTGTTTGTTTTTGGAGTTCCACCAGGAAGGTGTGATGTGTTGTAGGTTGGTTGCTAGCTCTGTATGCCAGTGATGGAAAAGAGTGTTACAAGGTTCTTATCTCTTGTCCAAAATAGTTGCATGCTTGAGTAACTTTGTGGAGTTAAATCTTGTAATCATAGAATGACAGAATGGTTTGGGTAGGAAGGGGCCTTAAAGGTCACCTAATTCCAACCCCCCTGCCATGGGCAGAGACACCTTCCACTAGACCACGTTGCTCAGAGACCCATCCAGCCTGGCCTTGAACAATTCCAGGGATGAATTCTGATTTGTGCTGATGAAAGCAATAAAAACACTGAGCCTGAGGTGTCTGAATTACAGAAATTGTAAGGCCTTGATTTGTACATAGGATAGCAATTAAGGATAGTTGTTTATCCTTCTAAAATGATCTTTCTGTGGGTAGTTTTGAATTACTAAGTCAGTTCTGAATTCAGACTGAACTTCTAAAATAGGCATTTCCAAAGGGTGGTTGGAGTTAGCAGTAAGGAAGACACAAGCTCTTATGTAAATGGAGAATGTCCATGAGAAGTGAAGTGATTGAGGAGAGTCAACCTACTAGATTGTGCTCAGAAGAGGGCAACCACTGGACTGGACCATTAGTATTTAGTAGACTGGATTTTGAGTTAAGCATAGTTTTGTTTCATTAACATTGTTAAAAGCATCTAGGCTGGGTTCCCTCATCTTCCACAGTCCATCAGGGATCTTGTGCATGTTGGTGGGAAGAGAGTCCAGCTATAAAGGCGCTGATTCAGTAAATCAGTTTATTTTTATGAGAGATAGACAATAAAATGATTTTTATCCCTGCACTTTGATTATCTCTGGTGAAATATGTTTCTGTGCTTAAAATCAAAGTGCCGTGTTGAATGACAGTTAACATTTAGTTGGATGTTTCCCTGATCAAAGAAAATAAAGATTTTTAACTTTGAATCTTGTCTAAACAAAGATGTTTCAGACTCCTTACAAATTAGTTTTATATTCTGCCCCTTGTTTTGTTTACTTTGCTTTCTTTCACTCTAAGGATCAAATTTTAAATTTGATAGTGTTCTTTAGAGAATGAGATAAGAAAATCAAAATGACATGTTTTAATAATTAGGGTGTTATGAGTTTTAAATGTTTCCTATTTAGTGTCTCAGCACTAAACTCAAAATAATCTTTAATGTTAAAACCTTGAGATGATATTTCAACATAAATATAATATATTTGGTTTATTTGTATGTTTATAAAACTGTTGATTTATAAAAATAATAATAAAGAAAGATGCTTGGTGTCCCTCTTGTTTTAAAAGAAGTGTGTACAAAACTCCTCAGTTAAACCATGTCATGCTTGTCGATAGCTCCATTGGTTTCATCCAGCCACAGTGTCATGTGTTGGTACAGCACATGCAGGTATCATGTTTTTTTCCTTCACCACTTAAAGGATCTTTACAAATGAGGATAATCTTCTGCAGCTCACAGTTAGATCTCTGCTTAAATATGGTAAGTTTTTACTTATGACTTTAGTTATACTATTCCATAAACAAGTAGAAGCCATATATTCATTTTTGTGTGCATTGAAATGGCTCTCTTATGAATGTTGCTACTTGTTTGTCTAGAAATATTACTGATGGTTTCACAGTATGTTTTCAAACTGGCCTCCAAGGTGTAATTCTCAGGCTTGACATGGAAGTCAGATGAAATCAAATGGTAGAATGCTAGAGGTACCTTTTTTGGTTAAACTTTTTGTTTGTTTGTTTGTTTTTAACGTCATCTCAAAAACTTTTAAATTGTTAGACTTTCTGGGTATGTAGCAAACTTAGTATTGACCTCAAATTCTGTTGGTGGACTCTGACTTTTAAAAATGAAATTAATGTGTGTTATAATAAGCTGCAAAAGAGGAATTTAGAAACAGTGGGAAAAACCTTGACAAGCCCAAAGTGAGAAAACTATTAGGCAATTCTGGAGGGCAGGGGAGAAAATGAGTTTGTTTAGTTTAGTAAATCCTGACTTTATTGAACTTGACATTTCAATTTTCCAAAGCCAGATTTTCATCATAAATGAATGAGGAATGATTCATTCATATTCATAATGGGCAAAGGCAATGTGATGGTTCCCAGTCATGGGAATGTATGACGCATCCCACTTTAAGTCCTTATTTGCAGTCACTTGCAACTTGCAGAACGTTATCTTTTCAAGCAAAATTTTTCCACCCTGGGAGTCTATTTCAGGATGGAAGTATTTCAGAAAAATTCTATGAAAAAAGTACGTACTGGTTCAGAATGGGATTAAGGAAAACCTCTGCCTTGCTAATATATTTTGTGGTTTTGTCTTATTGGGAGTAATTTTATCTCATGTTATTTTGGGGTGATGCCTACACTGTTCAGTTAGTCTTCAGGACACACTTGGTGTTATTGCTTTGCTGCCTGATAACTTGCCATCTTTATCTCTGTGCTTGTGAAAAGAAAAGAGGTTAGTGGCATTAGAAGCCTCCCCCAGAGCCCCAGGAATGCACCCCAAACACAATCTGGAAGGATGATAGCCTAAGTTGGCTCACGTTCCTCTGTGATCTTTTATAGAGACTGCTGTTTAATGCTAGTTTTGATGTGGACCAGGAACAGCCAACTTTGTGAATACCATTCATCATGGGATTAACTTTCAGGCATTCCTCAGTACCGAGGTGGACTAGATTCAGGCCGGTGAAAAGCCTTACTCCCTCCTGGCCAGCCATAGGGGCCATCAACATCCTGCAATTTAAAGGCTTTGGACCTTGACTTTTGAAGCAAATGTTGCAGTAATAATCTTAAAAGATGCAAAAACCCTTTTGTACTGGGACTCTGGCTGCTATGACAATGTTCTTCTCAAGCCTAGATGCTACAACCAAAATGTCTTCTGCCTACTCTCTTTCAGGAGGGGATGGTTCTGACTCTTTCATTCTACTAGATACAAACAGGAGCTAAACCAAAGACCAGGAGGAATTTCTATGCTTCATAGATCAGGACCCTGAAGTCCGGTAGCAGCTTTTCTACCAGGTAAGAAGTTGAAATAAGTCTGAGGTGAATCTTAAGAACCCCTGAGTCCCAGATCCTTGTCTGTGCTTGCACCAACTGCCACATGCCACTGATAGCTTTCCAGGCATCCAACTTCAAATTACATGCCTTCCAGGAGCTTTGTTTTGTAGATGGTCTTGTCCATGTTACTGCTAATCTGGCTGTCAGTCTGGCCCTCACCATACGCCTGGTATGGGTTATAGGATCTACCCATACCAGATCTGTCTACCATCCAGTTTTCAGTCCATGTAGCTGTATTGGCCTCACCCACATGGCCTTTATCCAAACCAGTTTGTAATGGTTTTAAAAAGAGAGTCAAAGACACCATGCAAAGGAATTTCTCACTTTTATGTGAGCAGCTACTAGAAACAGAGCAGCTGGAGTCCTGGACTAGTCCCATAGGTATTAATATGATGCAAACAATGAAAAGAATACTTAATAATTTATAAAAGAATTAGCTACTCGTGCCCATTTAGAGAAGAGAGTTATTTTAAAAAAAATCAGGTTAATAGCTTTGTAGTTTCATGACCTAGCAATTTTTGTGCAGCTCTGGGCTTTTTATTGATTAAAGCCAACAAGTTTTATGTGCTGTATTCATCCTCCATAACTTTGTGCACATTTTAATGGACATGATCTTTGTTTATATTGATTGCACAAAATAATATGTTTGAGAGTGCTGTAACAAAGGGAGAGAATGCACAGTTGATATTTCATTAACAGTAGTTAATCATTATGTAAGAGTACTGAAAGTGTGCTAGATATAAATTTATTGTTGTTGTGTTTTTTTCTACCACCCAGGAAAGAAATAGCGAGTGAATTATTATTGCTCTGATCCTCTATAGACGTTTGCAGGTGGTAATCAGGGATGCTGCTTAGGAAGTGTAACCTAAAATAATCTTGTTGCAGTGCAACTCAATTAAAACTATTTAGACTAAGATTTTACAAAAATTTTGCTGTTTGTTTGCAAAAGGAATTTGGGCCCATTTCTGTGCAGCCTTTGTGCACTGTGTGCCTGTAAACAGTAAAAGTTAAGAAGAAACATGTATTTTAAATGGCTCTTGAAAGGTAACCATTTAAGAAAGCAATCAATAAACTAAATATAGCCAGATGCTGAACATCTCACTGGAGACTGAAAACGCTAATAATTATGGGAGATTCAAGGATCCCTACAGTATTTGTATGAAATAATAATAGAGTTCAAACTTATTTCCGCTGACCTTAGTGTTGCTCATTAAAGGTTTTAGCAGAGACCTGGATACAGTCGCGTTTGAGCGAGGTGTTTGGAATTAAAATACAGATAAAAGGAAAAAGGTTAATCCAGGTCAAGGGAACAGACCAAAACTGGGATTGCATAAGATTATAGTATCTTTCCTCGTTTCTCCAATGGTCAACATCAGTTGGTTTTAAGTAACACTCTTCTCTGCAAAATCTCCTAAATGGGAGGCTAAACATAGTATTAACTGTCCATTCTTTGGCTTTGTCAGTATCCTTAATTGCTATACAATCATTTTTGACCTCGAAGAGAATTTTGCTTGCCTGAACCCAGAAATGTGCTAAACGTCACCTCCAGGGGACTCAGGTATGTAACAAGGCAGCCCCTACTGCTTATTCTGTGCTTTAATCCTAATAGTTCTTTTCTCCTTTCTCAAACTTAATAATGTTCATCACTTGTAGGAAGTGAGTACATCAAAAAGCTATGAGCTCAGTTTTGTAATAGCAAATGAACCATGACCCCAGAACTGAACACTACCAACTGCTGAGGAAGTTGGAACTGGATCTGGTCTGCCTTGTGGCTGGATGTAATAATAAAACAAAACTAAGGTCTTTGTCCAGCCCGTGGCTCCCTACTCTTCTGCATCCCATGTAACATTTCCTCAAAATGTAAATTCAGAGCTTTGTGGTTGAGGATACTGCTGCATTAAAGAGCAGTAGTGAGTAATCAGGAGCACGTGGTTCTCTTCCTCACTTCACTACTCATGGGGGAGCATCAGAAAAAACACTCAACAGGTCCTTGCACATTGCTACTTGCGGGAGAAAAAAAAAAAAAAAGAGAGACCAAAAGAGAGACAGAGAAAGGAACATAAAAATTCTTACCTATATCCTATTAGTTCTTACTGTGACATGGTTTTTCATCACTGGAAGAGATTCCCATAGAAGGGCTATTCTAATAAACAAATCTAACATTGAATTGAGATTTACATTTCTTGCTGCTTCAGAACCAGATTAAGACCCAGCTCAAGTGGGCATTGCTTTAACATTGTTAATGTTGACTCATTTTATATCTGAATCTATCCCCACTCTCACATTATTATACAAACAGGGTGGCTACTGTGCATCCTAACTCACTCCATGTTTTATTTGAATGATATTAACTAATCTTGGTAAAACACAGCCCTTTGTCTCGAGCCTATTCACTGTACTTTCCAATTCATACCCTAAGCCAGTGAAACTGTGCTAACCTTTTGTGAATTCACCCTCTGTTTATGTGTGTAATGCTAAGCAGACCCAGATCTAAGATTTTAGAAATGCTTTACAGAAGTATTGAAGCTCTACATCAGGAGGCTTCAACTAGCAAAACACAGGTATGTTTGCCTCAGTGTATATTTTAGGATAAGGAGAGCATTAGAAGCATTCAAATGTATCAGTGCAAGGTCTTCTGATCTACAGTAACACAAAGCATGCAGTGTGAAGTCTGGTTCAAGAGTCTGTTCAGTTACAGGTTTGAAGCAGACCTGTAGCGTGTGAGCTGGGTTATGCGAGTATGTTGTATGCCACCCAGCTTGCTATGAGCAAAGGAGGCAAGGGTGGCTGGGTTCTTTAAACAGTTAGATCTAACAAATGACACATTTGGAAGTCTTAGGAAAGAATGTGTGCTAGAGTGCACTAATTCTGGCAAACAACAGAGGAGAAACGGATACAGCCCAAAGTTGGCAGATCTTCCCTTGGAATGCACAGGGGGGAAAAAAAAAGAAGCTAAGAATAAAAAGTCTAGGTGTTATTCTTTCCACATGTGTTTATAGAAAAGGGATAGATTTCATGTTTCACCTTTTTCCAGTTTAATGTGCTTTTTTTTTTTTTTCTTTTGGTTTGTTTTTTGCTACTTCTCTCACCATCCATTGTTCTATTACAGGTCATTCAGCCTTATATTTGATGGCTTTGTGACCTAGGCCTCTGTTTCCCATCTGCAAAAACAAAGAGGCATATTTAGTCCGCTACTAAGCATTCACATTTATCCCGCATGCTATGCATAGATAACAAGCATCCACAGTCTGCTTCTTCAAAAACATGAAAGCCAAACAAATGCCTGGAAGGACAGGAAACATCTTAAATGAGAATGGCTGGCAGGTTTCAAATCTCCTCATCATAAAAATAAGAATGGAATAGGGAGTTTATTTATTCTGCAAATGCTCTAGAAGAGGGAAAGAAGAAACAATGGTTAAAGGCATTGGTTCATTATAACAGGACTTCCTGAAGACAAATCTAAATCATCTCTCATATGACATAAAATCTTGTAAGCTCTTCTTTATAGACCTCTCTTTCTATCATTTCCATATGGGAAACTACCACTGGCCAATGGATACATCAGAGGAGTATCACAAAGTTGAATCTGGAGTTCAGAGGAGCTACGCTCTTTCCAAGGGTACAGATTCTCACTCTTACCTCAGCCTGTGGATGAATGTGTCCCAGGCTGCATCTTTGGATTCACCCCAGTAACTCTGGATATCTGGATAACTGATATCTCCTTACCATATACTATCTTACTGAGTGACCACATAGCCCCATTGAACCACACAGGTTTACATAGGAAGACCAGTTGCCTTCATCACCATGGTTAAGAAGCAATGACGACTGACAATTGCTCAAATAGGAACTTTAGATATTCCCAGAAATGTAAAACATAATTTATTATTTTTTCTTCCTATCAGGTGAGAGGGATGCAGCACTGAATCGCTTCAGTATTTCAGATGTTAGATGAAAGTGGCATCCATCTACTGGTACTCATAGCTGTGGCACATTTTTCTTTAAATGTAAAAGGTAAATATTATTTTATGGATAAATATTGTGTCAATTATTTTGTAAATAAAAATTGTTATAATTGGTCTTCTTGGCTGATGGATAGAGAAGTGAAGGTAAATCTGCAGCAGCATCTCTGTCTTGCCAGATGTATCAGCCCTGCAAAAACTGAGAGGCCTGGTGCAGATCCTGGGGGTTTGGCCAAGCTTCAGAGAGTCATATGTCTGTGCAGCATCTTAGCTGAAAGGAGCTCGTTAAGGTTCCCTTAATTGCCACTGGAGCCCATGGTTGTGTAGAACTCTCCAATTGTTTTTAGGCTTTAAGCATTTGCATTCATTTAAAACTTGCTGTTCTTTCAGAAAGTTTTAAAACTTTCCTGTACTTTTTAAAACTCCACTTTTTAAAATCAAATTTCTAGCTAAGGGCAAGCCTCAGCTCTGGAGGCAGAGCAAAAAAAAAAAAAGACCAGATTGAAATGAATGACTGAATGCTAGATTTACAGCTAGAACACTTACAAAAACCCACAAAGGAAATCCATTTATTTACTAGCAAAGTTGATCAATTGAAAATTACTAAATGTGGTATTCAAAACTGCCCGTCCAACACGAATTTAAACCCCATTTTTATATGCATTACATTCACTTATTTTTTTCTCCCTCTGGATTTTTGCTTCACTCATGAACGAAATTATTTAAAATAGATTTACACTAGAAAAATGATATTGGTTCTCAATCCTGCCTGCATTATAGCAGAAAAATCTCTACTGTGGTTTTAGAGAAAGGAAATGTAAAATAATTTAAATGGAACCTTAAAAAGTATTAACCTATTTTCAGGTAGAACTTGCATTTGAACATCAAGGTGCTGTACAAAACAAATGTGCTTTACAAAATTAACACCATTTTGTAGACTATTAGCAATGATGTGTTGTTTCTTGTTCTGCATTATTACCAGTGCTCAAGCTGCTTCAGCAGGAAGCCTCAAAATGTGGGATTGCCCCCAGAGCATCACCTAACTCCAAACCTGTAGGCCTGTTGTGCACAGCCTTCAGCTGAGGGCAGTGAGGTTTTTGCCTTTATGAAGACTGCAGAACCTGCTCACATGTGAGTTGCAGAATTAAGTGCAATGGGTTTAGGGAAGGATGGAGTTCCAGCTCGAACTGTGAATTTCCTG